>NW_023270415.1:69661688-70036912 GCF_011800145.1 Mirounga leonina | reverse complement strand
TTATTTATTGGGCGCCTGGGTGGCTCAGTTGGTTAAGCAACTGCCTTCAGCTCAGGTCATGATCCTGGAGTCCTGGGATCGAGTCCTGCATCGGGCTCCCTGCTCGGCAGGAAGCCTGCTTCTCCCTCTGACCCTCCCCCCTCTTGTGTGCTCTCTGTCTCTCTCATTCTCTCTGTCTCAAATAAATAAATAAAATCTTAAAAAAAAAGATTTTATTTATTTATTTGACAGAGACTGAGATAGCGAGAGCAGGAACACAAGCAGCGGGAGTGGGAGAGGGAGAAGCAGGCTCCCGCAGAGCAGGGAGCCCGATGTGGCACTCGATCCCAGGACCCTGGGATCATGACCTGAGCCGAAGGCAGACGCTTAACGACTGAGCCACCCAGGCACTCAAAGGAGAAATTCTTTTTTTTTTTTTTAAGATTTTATTTATTTAACAGAGAGAGAGAGAGAGATACAGTGAGAGAGGGAACACAAGCAGGGGGAGTGGGAGAGGGAGAAGCAGGCTTCCCGCTGAGCAGGGAGCCCGATGCGGGGCTCGATCCCAGGACCCTGGGACCACGACCTGAGCCGAAGGCAGACGCTTAACGACGGAGCCACCAGGTGCCCCAGGAGAAGAAATTCTTTATGAGCTCGCTCACTCCCAGATCAACTGAGAAGGAATCAGGAGAAAGGACAGTGCAGAAGTCTTGATAAAATCCATTGAACTGAAGCAAAACTTCCTGAATCTTAGATGTCCCGTAAGTCCCACATTCCCCTTTTGGGGCTGGTTAATGTGGGTTTGCAGATGTGATGGGAACTGGAAGTCATGGTGGGAGGGACAATCCTTTCTACCGTTAACCGTTGTTAACAGCAAATGAACAACGTGAGACAAGAAGGTGAAGAATGACTAATTCCCTCACCCTGGGTTGTTGTACTCACTCTGTGAAGTCACTGCACCTGCTCTTGTTTCCCATGTTTGAGTGTGCCTAGAATCCTTGAGGTGCAGCTCGGTCTCTTCTAGTCCAAGGGCACGTTGAGTCTGTCTCCTGTACAATGTCTGTGGGAGTGATGGGCTGTTCTTTTTTCATGATGGCCACTGGTTTCCAACCCCACTCACTGTCAACCCTCTGCAACTGTCCTTCATACCCTCAACCTCTTCTCCTCCATCAACTGCCTGGATACCCAGACTACACTATTTAGGATCCCATCCCCCTTTATACTAAGGAATGTGGCTGCCATCTCTGTGAGCTGACTGCCAACCCCATGGTTTTCATCTTTGATTGTATTTTCAAGTTTTGGGCTAGATAGACACACATAGACACTCACAGAGCCATATACAAACACATTCCAAGATATATATCTTAACATATGTTAATACATACTAATCCATGTTAATTTCTAGTTATGTGACTTCATTTATTCATCACCCCTAATGAAATGGGATGTTGGTACAGAACAATAGAGTTGTTCTGGCCACATACCATACCACTAGACATCTGACTTTTGCCAAGAAACCTAATTTCTCCAGGAAGCAAATCCTTCATTTGGAAAACAGGACTCTCACAGTGTGATTGTGAGTTTTAATTATGCATTAAAAACCATTCTGCAGATAGTGACAGGCAATATGATTTCCCTATCTTACTTATTCATTGATTTAGCAAAAACCTATTGTGAATCTGCTATGTGAGAACACGAGGCAAGGTCTAGGGGCCCACACATAAATAAAGTCACGTCCACCCATGAGGACTTCCCATAGAAGCACTTAATGCCACAAAACTTACCTGACCTCTTAGCATTTAATTGTGTCCTCCTCTCGAAACCCATTTCTCTTATGTTGTAAGATAGCACAGTCCAGGTGTTGCTCCTCTCTTTCCCTGCTTTCCTTCTCTATTGTTTTGGCCGGCTAAGTCCTTTTACACCATCTCGAAATGTTGGTGTTTCCTAAGGCTTTGATCTCAAGCCAAGTCATGATCTATATTGTCTCCTACACAACTTTATCTATTGGCTTTAAATTGCATCTCACGTCAAGGCCTCTAAAATGTATATCCTTAGCCAGAAATGTGATTTCTTACATTTAAGACTAGCAGTACAACTAACAGGCTTTCACACTAGACATGTCCATGTGGGAAGTCTCAGACTGCCTTTGTAAATCTGTTACTACCGTTGTTTTCCTTATCTTCGTAAATTTATTTCCATTCACCTTGCTGAACAGTCCCCAAACCTGGCCATCATTAGTTAGACCTTCCCCAACACATCCTGTCAAAGCCCATCACGAATCTCCCCACCTCTGCTGCCACCATCCAAGGGCAACCACCAGCATCACTCCCCTGAACCTTGGCAATGACCTTTCAATGGCTCCCCCAGGGTCATCTTTCTTAAACAAAAAATATACTTTCTGGCTGAAAACCCTTCAAGGACTTCCCATTGCATTTGACAAAAATAAACAAACAAACAAACAAAAAACAATCCTTCACATGATGTACCAGGCTAGATGACCTGGCTGCCTCCTCACTTACCGGTCCCACCAAGGCTGACCCCCTTGCTGCCATGCAGTTGTTTTAACCCTCATTTGGGGCATCAGACACAGCAGCACTCTCCTGCCTCTGGATCTTGTACTTGCCCCAGGCTGTCTTGAAGCCTTGCCCCTCCACTCCATCTTCATTTAGCTGAGACGTACTCATACTTCAGGTCTAGCTTAATGCTGCTTCTTCCGAAGACTGCCTTGACTCACCCATCTAATGGAGATCCCCTGTCATTCTTTCTCTTAGAAGCCTGTACTTTTCCTTCATGGAACTTATAATGATTTTATGTATCTATTCATTTGCTTAATGTTTATCTCCCCATGAGAGAAGAGACTGGACTGTTTACATTCCTGAATACTCAGCTCCTAGTACTGTGCCTGGTAGCACATATTTATAGAATGAACTAAGGAAAGAATGATATTTTGTAATCTGTTTGAAACCTGACTCTTTAAACCACAGTTTTTCATTAAAAATATTTTGGATGATAATTCATGTTAATCATTTACCTGACTTCTTACATTGAAGAAATAAAATATAACATCATTTTTTTTTCCTGATGACCTAAGTCACCAAAGAACAAAGGATGAAATATTTAATTCAGACAAGACTTATAGGTAAGGTCAAAAACCAGCTGCACTAGCATAAGTTACAGAAACTTGGCTTTATAACAGTTAATGAGAACGTAACTCAGGGGTTTTAGTTTGACTAAAAATTCAAAATGAGTCAACAGCAGACTATGGCTGCTGGAACATTAATATAGACGTAAGTTACATTAACAGAACTACAGATGTTAAAATAAAGTGGAAGTTCCTCTCTCCTCTGGACCTAAAATATCTATTTATTTTAGGACACCAGCATTAAGTACATACCAAAGCTGCAGGGTATTGGAAGGAAAGGTTAAATGCTGGAAGGCCATGTTACTGTCCTGGTGGGTTTTCTCAATGGCCTGACATGGGCATTCTTTAGAACCCACTGTGCAGCCAACATCCCCTGTCATCAGATAATCATAGCCCCTTAGGCTTCTCCCCTCTCATTGTTCCCATGACTTTCTATCAGCCACTGATTTCCCAAATCCAAATTGCTCTCCAAGATCTCTCCCTGAGCTTCGCATGCCCCATAAACTGCCTGGTTATCTTGTAAGGTACTTCCAGCTTAAGCCAGCACCTTTCCATTTATAGAGTACCTTCTACCTGTTCCCAAATCAAAAACCTGAGAGGTATCTGAGCTTCTCCTTCCTCAGCTCCCAAATCTGCTAAAGTGATGATACCCATCACTGGCACACATTAAGATATGAATGGTCTACTATGCTCTGGGACTATTTCAGAAACCATTTGTGTGTTGGAAGGGGGATTAGGTGTCTTAGTGAGCTCCAGCTGATGCAACCAATACCATTAACTGAATTGCTCAAACAGCAGACATTTGTTTCCTCACAGTTCTGGGGGCTAGGAAGTCTAAGATCAGGGTGCCAGCATGGTTGGATTCTTGGTGAGAAAGGGCCTTCTTGCTTTGCAGATGTCTGCCTTCCTGCTCTGTCCTCACATTAGTGAGGAGTGGTCTCCTCCTCTTCTTATAAGAACTAATCCCATTATGGGGGCCCCACCCTCCTGACCTCATCTAAACCTAAACATTTAGTCCATCCCATTGGGCTAGAGCCCATCATTATGATTCTCTCAGGTAGAACAGTGGTTCTGTTGGAGTTTGTGAGTCCGTCTGTGTACTATTAGCTAGCTACAGTCTATTATTTTAAATTTTTGTGTCTCTAATTTTATGATTGTAACATTTTTCCACTTCCTTTGAGAGTCCTTGTCCCCAATACCATGTTCTCTCCCTCACCTACCATTCACTGAACCTTAGGAAAGCAGAGAAATCAGTTGCCTGAATTTCCTAGAAAGTAGGTAATTGGACTATGAATGAGGATTTCTGGGTTCTTCCATGGTTGTAGAGTTTAACTTGAAACAATTTACTTGGTAGCATTCATTTTGCTTGCCTAATTGTGGCTTCCATCACACCACCCTATTTCACATGGTACCTTTGCCAATGCCATCTGCCACACCTGGAACACCCTGCTTACCATCACTAATTCTCTGCCTGCAGAGTTTCTGCTCATCCCTGAAACCACATTCAAGCTTCTCTCCAAGGACGTCTTCTCTAACTGCACAGGCCTGGCTAAGCCTCCCTCATCCATGTCTACCCAGCCCCCTGGGCCTGCCGCTGTTGTGACCTGTGCTAAAATGACTGGCACAACCGGAATGACTCCATTCAGTAGAATTAACATGCCATGAACAACCATTCCAAGTTCTGGGGAAACTCCAGGACCTGATCAATTTGTCCAAGAATTTTGGGAAGTGGAGGAGGGTCTTGCATTTACTTGTCCCAGCTCACCCTGCACTTCCACTCCTTTGGATTTTCAAGTCCCAGTTCCCAAACCTTGGCCATGTTATCCTCACGCCACCTTAGCCATGCTATCCTCACCAACCTACTTACTTTCCTTCACAAGATGCTTCATGCAGTGCAGTCTCAATTTTTTCATCTGTAAAAGGGAAATACTGGGACTTTTTCTGGATTGTTGTAAAGTTTAAGTAGGCTATTACTTACAAAGCACTTAGCACAGTGTCTGCTGTCCAGGGAAATCTCAGTAAGTGTAGGTGGTTATTTGTGTTGTTACTATCGACAGAATGAGCAGGGAGTTTTAAAATCATGGATTCTTCAGGGCGCCTGGGTGGCTCAGTTGGTTAAGCGACTGCCTTCGGCTCAGGTCATGATCCTGGAGTCCTGGGATCGAGTCCCGCCTTGGGCTCCCTGATCAGCAGGGGGTCTGCTTCTCCCTCTGACCCTCCTCCCTCTCATGCCCTCTACTCATTCTCTCTCTCAAATAAATAAATAAAATCTTTAAAAAAAAAAATCATGGCTTCTTCAGTTCAACTCAGGCTGAATTTTAGTCTGGGATCATGACTTTTCATACAAGTAGAAAATAGGTTTTCTTCTAAGACCAAGCCAACTCCAGAGGCTGATCCTTTTCCCTTCCCTTGCTCTCCTCAACCACCCTCCCCATCTTCTCCCTTTTCTCCTTCCCCTTCTTCTTCCCATCCCCTACTCTTCTTTTCTTTCTCCTCCTACTTCTTGTTGCAGAGTTTCCTGGCTTGTTTTTTCTGTTAGAATTTAAACTCTTTGAAGGTAAGAGTTAGGACTTATTCAACTAGTAAGACCGGAGGTGTCACAAGTGGGTCTTCATTAAACCTTCAATTACTGAAACACAGAAGCTTTCTCTTGGCTGCCTTCCACTTTCCTAGATGTGTCCTGATGGTGCATTGCTTTGTAAGTAGCCTCCAGATACTTATTCCTTTGTGCTTACTCATTTCTCTGTGTGTGTGTGTGTGTCTGTGTGTGTTACAAAGAGCAACAATAGGGGTGCCTGGCTGGCTCAATCCATAGAGCATGCAACTCTTGATCTTGAGGTTGTAAGATTGAGCCCCATGTTGGGGGCAGAGATTACCTAAAAATAAAATCTTTTAAACAACAACAACAACAATAACAAAACCAAAGAGTAATAATAGCTAGCATTATTAGGGAAACCATATGTACTTATTTTATTCAAATATTACCAAAACTCGGGCGCTTGGGTGGCTCAGTTGGTTAAGCGACTGCTTTTGGCTCAGGTCATGATCCTGGAGTCCCGGGATCGAGTCCCGCATCGGGCTCCCTGCTCGGCGGGGAGCCTGCTTCTCCCTCTGACCCTCCCCCCTCTCATGTGCTCTCTCTCTCTCTCTCATTCTCTCTGTCTCAAATAAATAAATAAAATCTTTGAAAAAAAAATATTACCAAAACTCTATGAGACATGAATTATCATTATTTGCATTTTACAGATGAGGAAACTGAGGCTCAGGGAGTTTAAGCAATTTGATTAATTTTAAATAATAATTAGGTAGTGCAGTGAGGAATTAAACCAAGCAATTAAATTCTAAAGCCTGTGATTTAACTGTTACACTGTACAAGCAAGTATGTGTACTAGTTTTGTCACAGATAATGGCTACTAAAGGAAACTGGGAAAAGTGGCTAATGTTTCTAAGGAAACTACTTTTAGCCCATATCCAATACAGAACAAGTTATTAGATAAAAAAAGAAAACTGTAATTAAAATTTCTCTGGGAAACTAATCATCCTGTGAAAGCTAATCAGTGAATGAAACTCCATGCCTAGGCTCAGGAAAAAAGAAGGAAATTGTTCAAAAATGTCATTTTGCCATCTTTTTGCTCAGACACATGAAACAGCCTTGATATGATGGTTAGCAATGGAGACGGATAAAGCTAACCCCCCCATCTTCTTACTCCACCCATCCATTTGCGAGAGCAGCAGCTCTACTTCAGCCTTTTGCTGACTGGCTGGGACCAACCAATGAATGAGCTACTAAAATCTGAGTGGTAGTAAGCAAATGATGAGGTGGGAAGGCAATTTCTGCTAATGATTTGGAAATTAGTTAAAGTAAGAGGTCAAAGATAGGAGAAAAATAGATGTATAAAAATGCAACAAAGTGGGCTGAGTTCTTGATTTTGATCATGCATTCTACACTGTGGATTAAAACAACGTCTTGAAATTTCTCTGCTGAAAAGTGAGCATAATCAAAGAAGGAGGATAGAGATTTAGCGAATTATAAAAATAAGGAGAACCATGCAATATTTGCCCCCAGACCTATTTCTGGAAGTATGCTTTTCTTTCAACAAGATATACATGGACTTTGAAAATCATCTACTCCACTTCCCCTTCCTTTCCTCCCCATTCAAGATTCAAGATAGTACCCATTAAAGGTCTTTCCATGAGCATCTCAGCTCAACCATGGACTGCCTATGTAGCCTTCTCTTCTTGCAAGACTTAAGTGGGACATATAGGAGATATACATAAAACAGATTAGACAGTGTTACTCCCCTCCTTGACCACTATGGGTGAAGAAAACTAAGGCCCCTGTGAAAGCACCCTCTTCCTCTTCAATTTACATGTTCTTCTAGTCACAGGTCAAGTATAAAGGAAGCCTTTCCACAATGTGCCATTGCTATGCTCTTCCTAGCCTTACCTTCTCTCTCCAGCTAAATTCTGTCCCTTTGATTCATTGTTCAACCATTTCTTCCATCTCTTCAACTTCAAAAAACAACACCACCATTCTTAAGCTCAAAGTACTTGGTTTCCCACTGAGCTTATAATAAAGTCATAACTTACACTTTCTGCATTATCTTCCTCTTATTTTCAACCTTCCAGTCACAGTGGCCTTTCCCCTACTGGAATATGCCAGATTCCATCCGACCTCAGGGCTCTTGCACATGCTATTTCTTTTGCCTGGGCCGCATTCTTTCTATGCTCACTTAATCAATTCTAATTATCTTTCAGTTCTCAAATGTACTTATTTTATGTTCTCTGCTTTGTAACACTCCTCGTGATTGCAATAGGCATAAATGTCCTTTGGGGAAAGGCAAAATGTTGAAAAGGTAAGGGGTTTCTTGCCCAGCTACCTTAAATTCTAGATTAATAAAAGTCAGAAAGTTTCCCAGTAGTTCTTGACTTCACCTATTTGATTGTTAAACTTCACCCTGGAACTTTTGTTTTTTCTTTGCTAAAAATCAGAGGAAGCTATAGGGCACCTGGCTGACTCAGTCAGTAGAGCATATGACCTTTGATCCTGGGGTTGTGAGTTCAAGCCCCACATTGGGTGTAGAGCTTACTTAAAAAAACTGATAAAATCAGAGGAAGCTAGCAGATTTACAAAGAAAAAAAATGGAGGGACTTTACTATTCCCTAATCTGTCCCAATGAATGGACAGAAATTTTCATTGTTTGTGACCCTCTCTTTTCTTTGGTTGCTTTTTTTTTAATTAAGATTTTATTTATTTATTTGAGAGAGAGAGAGAGAGAGCAGAAGCAGGGGGAGGGGTAATCCCAGGACCCAGGGATCATGACCTGAGTCTAGAGCAGACGTTTAACCAACTGAGCCACCCAGCTACCCCTGGTTGCTTGTTTTTATCAAGTGTGTGACTTCATTGAGCATCCAAATGTACCTACTTCTCTTTTGGTGGGAAACATTCAGTAGAGTGTTTTGGAATTGAGTGTCGCTGAGCTTGTATATATCCTCTCACTCCTGAGTAAATTTAAACTCACTGAGTTTGACAGCTACAGCCTGAGGCTTCATTGATGGCTTATAGTAAGCTTCCAATAAATATTAAATGGGTGGATGTATGAAAGGATGAATGAGATGGATAGATGGATGATAAAATACATATATTTTGGAGCCACTTGTGAAAGCTGTCTTCGTTATCCATAATAAGGAGCCCTCTCTTTTGTTTTTGTTTTTGATTTTTTTTCCTGTACCACCTTTCCTATGCTTATACTCACCTTAGATCTGATCTTGCCTGGATTCTGGGGTCTTATGCCCACCTGATCACATTTGCCATACTTCTCTACACCTGAGTATATATATTGTATAGGACTAGGGAAAAAGTATCTGTAAAGTATCTTTCACTCCTTACAAATAATTTGCCTCGAACCAATTGCTTATGTCCTAATTTGACTCCAAAATTGGATCCCTGCCAGTCCGGAAGAACTTACTTTACCCCAACTGTGGCACAACAGGTATGGTCCCTGTGACACAGGAGAAGAGAGACTTAACAATGGTAAATTCAATTCATGGGATGCAATCCCTGAGTTTTAGGTAGAGATGAATGAGAGGGAGAGCTTCCCTAATGAGGCTCAGAGTGGATTTTTATTTTTTTATTTATTTTTACCCTTTTAAAGATTTTATTTATTTGAGAGAGAGAGAGAGCAAGCATAAGCAGGGGTTGCTGCAGAGGGAGAGGGAGAAGCAGGTTCCCCACCCAGCAGGGAGTCTGATGCGGGGCTCGATCCCAGGACCCCGGGATCATGACCTGAGCCAAAGGCAGATGCTTAACTGACTGAGCCACCCAGGTGCCCCTCAGAGTGGATTTTTAGAAAATGGTCTGAAATGACAAACAAAGGAGAGGTAGAGTGAGTGGGGACATGAAAAGAAGACAAACTTTTAAAAAAATGGACTCTACAGGAGTAATCTAATTAACACCATCTCTCAAGGTAGATTTGATTCAATCATGAGGAATTGTCATCTTCTTTTTGGAGGGTCACCTCTCCAAGATGCCATGTTGGCCATTACACAGTAAGTTCATGATAAGAAGATGCAAGCAAATGAATGACAGGAGAGTGTATAAAATGTCTATCCATCTCTTTGGGGATATGAACAGCAAATCTATGGGGAAAGGAAGGTGGCCAAAGAGATAAGGTATGATCCTGGAGAGCCTTTGATCGTACGTTGGCTCCCAGAGGGGGTAATGGTCAGGCCATCATGTCAGATTTAATATGTGTGAGAAATGCAGAAGAAAAGGCAAAATACAAAAAATGATTGTAGCTGAAAAGGTGAACAGATTGGAGGTTTTTTTTTTTCTTTTAAAGCTCTTGAGTGAAGCTTGAAAGTGAAATAATGTAAGTAATATAAAGTAATAAATATATTAATTATATAAACATATATTTATATAATTATATAAATAAATAAATAATATAAGTAATATAAAAGAGCCAATAAAACCAAAAATTCTATAGGGACTCTGTGATCAAAGATGGAAATGATGCTGATGGTTTGCCAACAGTGTAGGTCCATTACCATAACCAGATAAATGGACTTCAGAGGGGATAAAATGGGTACATGCTTAAGCATGGATCTTCTGTATGCAAGAATGCTGTATATGTTATTCATCTCATCTCTCTAACATTTCCACATGCTTGAGGTTTTGCACAATGTCTCTACCCCTACCTTGTTTATGTCACCCTGTGCTGCCAATCCACTGGGGTTCCAGGATCCAGACACAGCAGTTTTGCCCTGCTCATCATCTCATTTCCTGCCTTCGAGTGACATAAGGGGTGCCTGTCTTGAGAATGCCATACCCCCTGCATTTCCCTCTAGATCAGTCTTTCTCCCCAGAGGACATTTAAAAATGTCTGGGGACATTTTTGCTTGTCACAACTGGGTAGGCATGCTATTGATATTTAGTGGGTAGAGACCAGGGATGTCATTGTACATCTTACAATGCACAAGACAACTCTCTACAGAATAGTGTCATCTGGCCCCAAATGTCAATAACTCCAAGAGAGAGAAACTCTGCTCTAGATCATTTCTAATTCTCCATCTTTCAGATTTCCACTTACTGGTCACTTCTGGGAAGTCTTCCTTGATCTCCCTAATTAGATAAGGCAGTTCAAGTCATTTGGCCTTTCTACTTTGTAGCAACTCTCACAGTTGCAATCAATTCATTTTTCTATTTAATTATGTGTGTAACCCAGTCAATGGGACAGCCAGAAGGAAGGACATACTGAAAGAAATTTATCTTGCTGATCAGTGAATAGGAAGATAATTGAAACTTATCTTGTTGATAATTGAAAGAAACTTATCTTGCTGATAATTGAATAGGAAATATTTGCATCAGAGGATGGTGCAAATGTTTTTATTTCCCTTATTCAATGCCGAGTACCCCTCCTTTTTAAAAAATGTATTTATTTATTTGAGAGAGAGAGAGGGAGGGAGAGAAAGAGAGAGAGCAGGAAAGCAGGGGAGGGACGGAGGAGGAGGACAGAGAGAATCTCAAGCAGACTCCATGCTGAGCCTGGAGCCCGAAGCAGGGCTCTATCCCATGACCTTGAGATCAGGACCTGAGCCAAAACCAAGAGTAGGATGCTTAACCAACTGAACCACCCAGGCACCCGCGAGTCCCCTTTTAATGGATTCCCCATCATGCTTTTTTTATACTCCTCTTCTCCCTAAGAGTCCAGATTCATCCAGATTGCCCCTTTTGTTTAATCCATTTCACTCCTAAGTGGATGTTCCTTAAGTCCAAGGCCCAAATTGGTAATTTCATTTGTTCCCTGGACTCATGTTCTTCGGACTAGAGTGGTGACATAGCCCACAAACTCTTTTTAAAATATTTTTGTTGATGACGATGACCTGTCATAGATAACTGATGTGTTTTCATGCCAAAAGAAACCCCTACTTCACTAAGGGTTATGTAAGAGGAGCCAAGCCTGTCCCAAACAACTAACGCCTTCCTGTCACACATGTGGGGAAGGGAGAGATAAAGGGACTTCGGGGGGGAAGAAGGGTCCACAAACCTGGAAATCAACACATTGCTTCAGCCTCCACTCCCAAGTCCTGAAGTTTCTGCCTCATTAGTTGCCCACTTCCTCCTCTCTCCCTACATTACTTAGAGCACTGCCTTGTTTGGAGCCTTACCCT
This sequence comes from Mirounga leonina, assembly GCF_011800145.1. Lineage (NCBI taxonomy): Eukaryota > Metazoa > Chordata > Mammalia > Carnivora > Phocidae > Mirounga > Mirounga leonina. Next base: position 70,025,118 of record NW_023270415.1, on the reverse strand, counting down.
TCCTTTTCACTTTGTAATTATTCAGGTGACCATTCTCTGGACTCCATAGCACAATGTGGCTGCTCTATCCTAGCACCTATCATAATATACTGCACTGGATTATTCTGGTGTGTCTTTCTATGTGATTGTGAGCTGTGGGAGTTGAGGGACCAAGTCTTGAGTAGCTTTAGGTCACTAATATATTGCTTTGGCACCTAGCATGAGTACAATAACCGTGTTTCCATTCTGAAAGCATAGATATTTATTAGAGAGACTCATCTTATTTTACAGTTGAGAATAATAATTTTATCCAGGTACCGTGAAACTCTGGTGTGTTTTAAGAAATCCTATAGCTGTAAATCTCTGAAGATGATGGTTTTCATACTAAAACCTATTTCATTCTGTGAACTGACAACTCATAAAGTTGGAAATACGATTGGCTAAGAAAGATATGGAAAAATCCTTAACTTCATGAGTATTCAAATAAATATAATGATAAAGCAATTAAAGGGGATTTACACTTACTTATTTTTAAGTAAAATGAGAATATCTAGTGTTGGCAGCAGTCTGGGCATGTAACTATGCTCATCCACTGGTGCTCAAAGTGTTTAAAGCAATCCAGCAACCTTCCTCTTTCCCTTTGTCCTCCTTTTCCACTTCCTCTTTCCTTCCGTTTCCTTGCTGGTGTCAGGACCCGGAGGTTGAGGGACTGAGGTGATAGCAGAAAACCTAATGAAGAAACAACTTTAATGGCAATCCTTGAGAATCCAGAAGGCAGTCTACCTAAGCCAACACCAGTCACCATGTCAGGACTATTCAAGGTTGTAAGCCCTTCAAACAGAAAGTCATCAAAAGAAACCACAGGAGATAGAGGTTAATTAAATACATAATTAGAATCTGACCTCTTGGAAAGTCTAGAGTGTAGGGGGTATGGGGGGAGGAGGTGGGGTGGGGTGGGGAGAAGACCAAAAATAAAAATTTACATTTGCATTTTTTTGGTTGTTTGTTTTGCTTCAGGTATTCTAATACCACAAAACTTATCTTTTAAAAGCCAACATAAAGATCATTATAAAAAAAATTTACCATTCGTTGATAATTGCTGGAGACTACTCAGATTCTTCCCCAAGTTTTATACAATTATTGTCAGCTGCTTTTCATCTCTGGGGCTCTTGATTCAGTTAAACTTAGCAGGCACATATTGAGTACCTACTATGTACCAGGCACCGGGCTAGGCAACAAGCATATGAAAATGAGTGTGACACCATCCCTGTACGTACAGAGCTCCTGGCCCAGCAGGAAGAACAGGCACATATAGAAAGCGTGACTGTAAAATGGGAGGTGTGTCAGAATTGACTTAAGGAGCACACATCACAAGAACACAGAGCCAGAAGCAAGATAGTGTCACCCAGAAGGCCAGACACACAAAGTTGATGGCTGGTCTTGAACTTTAAGGAATAGCAGATGACCAAGCAAAATGGAAAAAGAAAGTGGAGTCCAGATCCAGGTAATAGGATGCACGCACAGAGGGATCTGGAAAAGGCAATGGAGAATTCAAGGACCAGCAGGAGGCTTGGGCATGTAGGCATTGGCTGGGGATGAGAGAGGATTTGAGAGGGTGAGATGAAAATAATGAACAAGAGGCTCAACTGTTGGTCTAAGACATTACATTTTTTAGTAGCTCTTATACCGATAGATGATCCTCTGGTCTACTGGATCCACACAAATCCTATGAGTGGAATCAGGCAAGTATCATCACCCCCACATTTACATATAGGGAGGCAGGCTCAGAAGGTCTAAGTAAGGATAGATGTTAAAGGTTGCACAGCAAATACAAAGTAAAGCTGAGAGCAGATTCCACACCTTCAGACTAGGATCTAAGTCCTTTATAATGTATTACCCATCCTTTGTCCTTTCCTTCCCTCTATAAAGATTTATTGAGTCTCCATAATGACCTAGTTCCTCTGGTGAATATAGTATTCTAGGTCCTAAGGATGGAGGCTTAATGGCCCACAATCTTCTTCTCTGTGTTTATCTTCTTCCTCTTCTAACACCAGGAGTGTAGTTCATTCTCAGTGGAAATTAGTAGAGACCCTGGCACAAAGTTAGGCCTCATTAAGTGGGCAGTTAATGGGATCGCTGTTGAATGGATACGTCTAACCCAGGGCATCTCGTGACACCTGTCCCAAGAACTATGGGATCTGAACAGAAGGAAAGACGTCTACTCTGCAGAACCAGAGGTATGCAGTCCTGGATGATTTGATGTCAAATCATCCAGTTTGAAATCCCAGCTCTGTATGATTTTGAGCAGCTTCCTTAACTTCTCTGAACTTCCATGTCTTTATCTGGAAAATGCAGCAGGACTTGGTCGTAGGGTAAAAGAAGACAGCCCATCACCACCTGGGAGTTGCATGCTAAGCCTGGCATAGCACAGTGGCACATAGGAGGTGCTCAACCAACGGCAGCAGTAATTACTGCTGCAAGGCTCCCTGGCAGTGGTAGCATCCATTGGAGTTTTATAAGCATGATAGATATGTGGCACGGCTACCACTAACCAGCATTGTGGCTAGCGTATCGCACTCTGAACACAGAGTTCTTTCTCAGACTGAGAAGACCCTTTGGAGCTCTTCCCTTCTCCACTGAAATGCCAGGTAGGACCAATCCCTGGCCATGCAGAGCTGCCAAGTTTTACCCCGGGGCTGAGTCATGCTGACTAGAGCCCAGGACAACTCGTGCCACCGTCTTTAAAGGGCAGAGGTCTGCAGGCGCCACAAATGTGAGTCTGGATTTTCATCCCCTTGCTACACAGGCCAGAATCACACACACAGGATGGAAAGGTAAACACATGACCCAAGCCTCCGTTTGCTCTCAAATTCGTCACTGTGTCCAGCCCCGCTATCCCCATGCTCCTGCCTTCCACACCAAGCCTCAAAGACTGGAAGTGCAGAGGAGGGAAACCTTCAATGTTGATTGATTCAAAGAGAAGCTTGGAGCTTGCGGCCCAGGATTGTTTTTTAGATTACATGTAGCATTTTTGGTAAGAACTTGGACAACTCATTCTCTGCATAGTTTTGACAAGTAAGGGAATGTTAATACAATAACTGAACCCAGAAATATAAGAGAACCCAAACCTAGAAATCCAATAAGTAAAAAATGGAAATAACCTTAATTACCAATAATAAGAAAATGGTTAAGTAAAATTATGGCACACCCAGATATCGGAATATAAGCAGTCCCTAAACTGTTAGTTTTAGTGACATCAGAACAAGTCTAAAATATACCTTGTAAAACACAGATTAGAAAACTTTGCATATAGCATGATTGCAATTATTAAACATATATTAAATATACCAAGAAGGGTACTTCTGTATGGGATTGTGGTACTTACTTATTCTTTATGTATATCTACATTTATAGAGTAAATATTTATAACCATTTATATTGAAAATGTTTCAAAAATGTAATAGATAGCTTAAGTAACTTTCAATCACCCTTGCCTTTGAAAGAGTTATGTAAGACCAATGAACTCAGTAAGAACTTGGTTAATAAGCACTTACCCTTGTGAAGTTCTAGTTGGTGCCGTAGATGTGAAGTGGCTAAAGATTGGTGAACAAATCGTTAGTCAAGGGATGTCTTAGTTGCCAAATATTTGGAGAACAGTGTCATATGGAAGGAAAAAAAAACTGGTTTGTGAGTCAGGAAATCAAAGTGTTAATACTAATTCTGCCACTAAATGGCCGTGGAACTTGACTAGTTTAATTTTCTCTGTGTTTCAGTTTCCCACTTGTAATAGGAGGGAAAAACGTTCCTTCCTTCTTTCATGTATTCATTTATTCAAGAGATATTTCTTGAGGGTCTACTATAGATCAGGTCCTACTGTAGGCAATGGGACAGATCGGAGGACAAAAGCAATGTGGCTTCTCCTCTCAGAGGACTTATATTCCGGTAGAGCAGACAAACCATAGACTACTGATCAAATACATAAGTAAAATAGGATCACGTGCTATGAAGAAATATAAGGCAGGATGAGGAGAAAGAGAGCAGTGTGGAAGGTCTCTAAGGAGGTGATTCGTAAGTGAAACGTAAGAGCAAGCCAAGCTGTCATCCAGGGGGCAAGGGTGTCCAGGCAGAAGGAACAGCATGTACAAAAGCCCCAAGGCAGAAGTGTGGCTGGAGTAGAGGTACCCAGCTGAAGGTGGTGGAAATGAAGTCGATTCTTTTCTCCTGCAGTTTAACCAAATAAAGTTCAGCAGAGAGCCTGTTGCAAGCTCAAAATGCTCCCAGTGCTTGAGCTTCAAAGTCCAAGGCCTCCGCACAGGCGGTGCATTTACAGAAACTTCATCAGCCCTACCACGGGACTTTGAAGGCCCGCTGTGCAACTATTAGCTGATCCCACTTAGCAAACAGTGACGCAGTCCCCAGGCATGTTTGTGCCCAAGCAGGTGATGATTTTCTCTCCACTGACTCCAGTCAAGGACTTTCTGCTTCCAGATTTCAGGCTCCAGGTGACGTTGGGCACAGGGGGTCAGGTGGCGAGTGGAACAGGTCACGCGCCAGCCAGGTGACATGATCTGTACCCGTTTCAAATTTCAAAGAGCCCACTTTTCCGCCCGTGTGTCAAGCACACAGTTAGTTTGAATGCTGCAAGCAGAGTAAGATGATTCATCAATTTCCAAACCCCTGGGAAGGGAACCTATTGTTTTGATTCTTAAAAAATGTTTTCCTAACCCCTACAGAGATAGCTATAAGTCGGGAAGATAAACTAGGATGCAGTTAAGGGCCAAAAAAAGAAGCAATTACTGTCATCCATAATTACAAGGCTTATCATTTATTGTGCAGTAATAGTCGCATTTCCAAGCAGACATTATTAATTAGTGAAATAACAAGGCAATTTGCATTCATCTCAGTCCAGAAGAATTCAAACTACTTCAACAGACCAAACATAGGTAACTTAGCCTTATTACTTTTTGTCTTTTTAATAGAAGAGGAAACCAAGGCAGAACACATTGAATGGATAATGAAAAGAAGTAAGTTTATCCAAAGCTTTGTAGAAATCAGATTGTCATCCAGGATAATAGTGCATTGCATCAATTCATAGAGATGTGTTAGAGCATAAAGACGTGCAGGCAGGGAAATTAGGTTAATTTCTCAGGAGCACCATCTGTTTTGACGTGGGACGAAACCTCTCCAAGTCTGTTTCCCTATCCGTGAAATGGGACTGTCAATCCCTGTCTGACATGATTGTTCTGTAGAATAAAGGAGAAACATGTGTGCCTGAAAAGCAGGCGTGGTTTGTAACATGGATGGATACTGTCCAGATCCCAGCAGAAGTGCCACTTAAGGAGGAAGAAGGAGCTCTGCATTAGCCTAGAGTGTTGGGGCTGAATGTTTCTGGAAGAAGGGAAGGAGAGGTGCAGAAGAAAATCCAACTCATCTTAAGGAAAAATGTCAGAAGTCCAGCTGGGTTTCCAGTCTGAGGCATGAGGAGGGATCCTAGCAGGTCTATTTTCCATAAAAGTGACAGAGCCAGCAGAGTTTGGAACAGAGCGGATGTGCATCCAATCATCCAACGACTCGCTTCTGGAATGAGTTGGATTTGTGAGAGTGTTTATAGGCCTACTTCTATTGATGTTAGCTTTGTGGCACAGAGAAGTCCTCATGGCTAACATGTCCAGTTTGTACTATGAGAACTTGTGGCATATAATATATATGGAAAGTGACATTCACAGGTACCTTTATGTATTTATGCAGATTAGGAAAACACCTACATTGAATAGGCAGAAGTTGCCCCGGTGACCAAGAGTGTTTCTACCTCTTAGGTTCTTTCTTTTCTTCCTTTTTTTTTTTTTTTTTTTAAACAGGGTCAACTGGTATGAAACAAAACAGAAGAAGCAATTATGACACTATACCATAAATCTGAGACATAATCTAGTAGTCTCTTTGCTTTTAAAACTAAAGAAGCAGACGCTGAGAGAATCACTTTCCCCAGATTATAAAGCTTTTACAGTACTTAGTCAGAACCTGGAGTCAGATCTTCTCTGACCCTCCAAGCCTAGCTCCTCCTGGATGCACCTTCTTGCCCCTCAGATGGCATCTCCTTGGAGGGGAGGAAGACTGTCATTTCTGAGTCTTGGGCTCTGGCCATCCAAGAGTCTTGTCACAGAGAGAAAGAAATGAAAGACGATGTGGTTAAGCACAAGCGACATGGTGTTTGGACTCAGGGACCTGATTTTAAGTCCTTCATCTGTACTTTCTGATTGTGATCTCAACGTCAGTTCCTCATCTGTTAAGTGTGGATAATGGAGGCTGCTTCCATCGGGCATCACATTTAAAGAGATTATATGCGAAAGATGCAGATAAAGAGAAAACTGGCAAAAAAAAAGTTCCCATTCTCTTTTTCTCATCCTCTTTGAGATACTATTATTTTTATTCGAATCATTCTTACTGTCATTTTCAATGGCAAGAAAATAGCCTCTCCTTTCATCTAGTTCCTCATCCCACATATCTGATTTGATTCCCTTTATTGGGTTCTGGGTGGATGAAGACAGTCTTTATATAGGCATTATCTTTCTTAAAGCAACATTCATCTTCCTGAACAACCTGAATGAAGGTGAGAAGCAGGAGGTGAGAGGGTCTGTATCTATCCCTATTTATCAATTACTAGAAATAACATAAGGATTCCACACTCTCTCCACCTGCTGCTAGTTATGGACTGTAATATTCTATTCTATTGCCTTGGATTACTTGTGATAAGGAGGGAGTGTTTGTTAAATATTATCCAGCTAGTAATACCATTATTTGTATAGGACACCTGTTATCCAAAGGTTTCACTGTACCCTTCAAAGGCCTCATTATCTAAAAGACACATTCCAGGGCCATCAGTAACTAAATCTCCTTCACAACCTCAGTTTCCAAAAGAGGCAAGGCTCTGGTTGTCTTTCTCTGGTCATTATCTCACACTCGGAGCATACTTTTGCACAGTCTGAAAGATTTTATTTTTTTGTTGTTGAGATCCGGCAGACAATGAGGTCTCAAGTATTGGGCTGGGGTCAGGAGATCCATGTTTCCATGGTGACGATCACGGTGGTTATTATGATAACATTCTTGTTCACCTACAACATGGCTTGCAATTCTTACATCTCCAAGGGTCAGTCCTAACCAAAATACTGGTTAGTATGTTTTTGACATAGGTAATGAAAGAACCAGCTAGGAATGGCATAAATAAAGGAAAATATCACTATCTCACCTAAAACATTTCTGGTAGTAGAACACTTTCAGGATTGGCCCTGCAATCTCGGGATTCTGCCATCTGGAGCCTGTCAGCTTTTGCTTTCAGATTTTTCTCTTAATGAGCACAAGGTGGCTGTTAGAGTTCCTGGCATCACATCCTCACATAATAATGTGCACAATTAGAAAAGGAGAATAACTGTCACTCTCTGAGTCCTTTTTTCAGAATGAGGAAAATTTCACACACACAAAGAAAATAGAATGAGGAAAATTTCCCAGAAACTCCCCAGAGGACTTCTCTCCATGTCTTACTGATCTCTACCCATTATTGAGTCATTCACAGGCACGGGGCAGGGTTGGGGGGGATTGCCACCACTGGCTTAAAGTTGTCCAGCGCACACGCGCGCGCGCGCATACACACACACACACACACACACACATACACACCATTCCCTGGCTAGAGCTAAGGAGGGACCCAGACTCCCTTAAAGCAAAAGAGTGCCAATTAACCTATCATGATTAGGGTCCCATCAGCAAGGAAAAAAGAAAGACTGTCAGGTAAGCAGCCATTACTAGCCCTATTTTACAAATGAAGAAACAGAGGTTCAGAGTAGCTATTAACTGCATTAGTCAGAGTAGATTAACCACTGTGACAAAGGACTTTAAAATATCTGTGGCCTAACATAATAATATTTTATTTCTCACTCATGTCATGGTCTGGTGACAGTGTGGGGAGGGGACAAGACAATACCCCAGATAGGTATTCAAGGACCAAAACACCTTCTGCCAGTGAACCTACCCCCCTCTATGTCCTTGGAGTTCTCCCATTCAGCTGGGGACAGAGAAAAAGCAGGAGGATTGTCTAAGGAACATTCTCATGGGCCAGGCCTGAGTGGTGCTTATGACTCAGCTCCCATCCTTTGGCTACATCTCTGTCATCTGGCCACACCTAACTACAAGGGAGGCTGGGAGGCCAATGGTGTGCCAAGGAAGGGAAGGGAGCTCTCTCCCATGGTCACAGAGTAGGTGGCTCAGCTGACATGCCATACCAACTAGGTCTGAATGCATGGGGGAGATGCAGTGCTTCTCATCCTGATGATGCTTCTACCTGCGACACTTTTAAGCTACCAACTCATTCAGCTTTCCAATCAGTGTTCCCTGCTCTAACCCCTGATAGTCCAATCCCTGCCCCTTATCATGGTTCCCAAACTCCCTTGAAATTTGCCCCAGATCTTGTCTTGAGCCTCAAGTTCTTTGACCTTCCAGTGACATTAGATCTGTTGGCTCCCTGTTGTAGAAACATTTTTCCTCAGTTCTCAGACATTTGTTCTTCCCTGCATTCTTTTCCACTCTTCTTTTTGTTGGCCCATTTGCTCTCAGCACGGGCTCTTTTTCTCCTCTCGAATCCCAGTCCCCATGGAAAAGACGATTTACAACAATGGCTCCATTCTGACTTCTGTGTTACCTTCCGCAAAATGTGTCCTGTTGCTCTGAGTCTCTCACCTGATCAGGTGAGTAAGTCAGATGTTAACGTTGTTACTATGACTATTCTTACTTATATTCACACTTCTATTATTATTACCCCTACAAATTTCTTAGTATTTGCCAGGCAGTATTGTAAGCACTTTGTTTAAATTATCTTTAAGTTTCTCAAGAACCTAGGAGTGGTTTCATGCCCTTTTTTTCAGATGAGGGTGAAGAGAGAAATAAAAGGCTACTAAATGACAGAACAGGAATTCAAACCTAGACAGTCTGATTCTGAAGCCAAAACTGTTGTTGGCACCTGCCTCTGCAAGCTACGTCCTATCCGTTCTCTCTGAGCATCCCTGAGATTGGTATAGAGCTAAGCACACAGTAGCTGTCAACATATGCTAAATTTAAATCCACACATCTAGAAGATCTTCTTCTGCCAAAATCCTACTATCTCCCCAGTTCTTTCTATATTATATCATTCTTTCCTTATTTATACTCAGATTGTGCCACCCTTGTTGACATATCCTTTTTCTTAGACCCCCTAAACAATAACATCAGGTAATATTTATCAAGCATTTATTACGTTCCAGGCAATGCTTTTGGCACTCTATCCCTATAAGACAGATCTCATTATTATTTTCATTTATAGATTGGAAATTTAAGTTTAAAGGTTAAGTGGAGGAGAGAAGGTAATAACCTGGATGTTTAACTCTATTGTCCACAGTCTTACCCATTCAGCTGTATTGCCTGTGGCAATCCACTAACTCTCCTACATTCCTTCCATAGTCATGTAAGGCTGCATTTGTTCTTCCTCATTCCTGTTGACAATCTCTGGGACAGATTCTCAAGTGTCTGATCATGGAAACAGCCTCCTTCCTAGGCTATAACTGGTCCACCCCTTTTAAATTAATTTTATTAGCCACTATTAGCTAAATATTTTATATTTTAATTAGCTCCATTATCTGTCCTCACCTTGTCTATCAATACCATCTTCCAAAACCTTTACTCTCTCTATTAATCAAAGCAGAAGTCACACACAAGTTGGAGTCATCATTCTCTCCATGATTTAAACTTTGTTAGGAGAAGCAGGTGGGACTTCTAAAGCATCGTGCATGTCAAGCTCCAATAAAGGTGTTCCAGATCCATGGAGCACCATCTGCCAGGATTATGCTCATTGCTTCAGCAATTGCTTTCCACTTTGCTGGCTCATGAGAGGCACCCAAACAATCTTCATGGTAAGTAACATGATAAGTAGAAAAACAAAAACAAAAATAAAACAAAACAAAAACCAAAACACACACACACACACACACACAAGATTTGGATTTACTCATTTATCTAACTACTACCACTCAAAAATTTGAGTACTTACTAGGTGCTAGGTTCTATCACATTACCCACGTGGAGGGATGCCATGAGAATTAAACAAGGTGCAAGTCATCTTCAGCAGACTTTGTGGCACAAAGTAAGTCATATGTATTAAGTCCCAATCCCCATTTCCTCCAGAATAAATAAATGTGTGAATGAATTTGCAAGCTCAATTTTCCTATGGCTCTGTTAAGCTGAGTCTCTCTTCTTGGCATTGCACTGGCTATTTCCCAGAATCTGCCTCTTGGCCCATGAGCTCAGTAGGATGCCCTGTATGGATTTTGCCAACTGTTGGTTTTGATCCTGCCTACCAACTTTGCGTTATGTTTTTCATTCAACATTGATCCCACAAGTATTTATTAAGCACCTGCTACGTGCCTGGCACTTAACTGGGCTCTGTGTATACAGTGGTGAGCAAGATAGATATGGCACCTACACTTTATGGAGGAATGAAGCAGTAAAAATTAAGTGTGAAAAAGGATAAGCTTGGGGAGTACAGAGTGGTACAGGAGGCCATGCTCAAAGCAAAGCAAAATTTATGTTTAACACAATATCCATTTGATCCCACTTGTTTGGGTTAATCTCTTTTCCTTGAATCTAGTTAGATCCTACTCATTTCAGGGTGCTAGTGGTAGTAGTTACAAGGGGGGGAAAACTCAAACTGACTTAAATAGCACAGGACAGTTTTTTGGCTCCTATGACTGATAAGTCCAGAGATAACTAATTTTAGGAGAGGCTTTATGTGGTGACTCAAAATAAGACCAAGAATTGCTTTCTCTCCATTTCTCGGCCTCAGCTGCTCAGCATTGGCTCCATCATTGGCCAAATCCTCCTCTCATGGTCCCCAAATGACTGGCATTGGCTGCTGGGGATGCATGCTTCCTAGTTCACAAAAAGCAAGGAGGAATGCATCAAATAAAAGTCCTGACTCTTATCTAATTGGACCCCCTTAAGTTCTAGAACGGTTCTGCAAGCAAGTAGAAGAATTTCCACCCATCTCTTTCTAATACACAGAATTTTGTATTGAGCCACACCGAGACCCAGGGGTGAGGTCAATTTTCCTGATCTGCCTGAGTGAGGAGTCACATAATAGGCCTGATGTGCTCTCTTCAGATATATGGTTATTGACAAGTTGCTGTGCAAATCAGACTGCAGCCTAAACTCCTGCCGACAACAAATGAGAGTTGCCATTATCCACATCGTCCCCAACATGTGCTATTTTTTTAAACGTATTTGTACTCACACGAAAAGTTGTGAAATGGAATTTTATTGTTTATGGCCCATTTTTGTCTCTTTTTTCATAAGATACCAGCTTAAGTAATCTGCCTTTTCTATAACTAGGCTGCTTTTCCTCTCCTATATTGATTTTTTATGCCAATTTTTTTCTCAGGGACATATTTGCTAATAATTTGTACCAGTCTATGTCTTTTCATTTTGATGATGGTCCTTTGTTGGGCAAGTGCTTTGAAATTTAAGGTATCCAGAGTTAATCTTTTTATTTACAGTTTGGTCTTTATGTGCCTTATTAAAAAAAAAAAAATCTTGGGGCGCCTGGGTGGCTCAGTCGTTAAGTGTCTGCCTTCGGCTCAGGTCATGATCCCAGGGTCCTGGGATCGAGCCCCGCATCAGGTTCCCCGCTCAGCGGGAGTCTGCTTCTCCCTCTCCCACTACCCCTGCTTGTGTTCCCTGTCGCACTGTCTCTCTCTCTGTCAAATAAATAAATAAAATCTTAAAAAAAAAAAAAATCTTTTCTAGCCAAAAACTAAACATCATCTATATTTTCTTTTACAAGTTTTAAGGTTTCGTTGTTCACCTTTGGATCCTTAATTCACCTAGAATTTATTTTTGTGGATGCTATGAGGTAAGGCCCTTATTTATTTTGTACTTACTTATTGCAATTTGGATGGTCAGTTTTTTTAGTACTGCTTATTGGCTGGTCCATTCATTCCTGATGATGTTTCATGTAGTCTCCATGCATAACTAAGTTTAATCCTGGCCTCTGTGTTCTATCCATTGATATTATTTTGTGCTTTCTAACTTCCTTTCTTTCTTTTCTTCTTTCCTCCCCCCTTCTCTGCCTTTTTTCAGATTGACATAATCCTCTTCATGCTCCACTGATTTAAAAATTCTTATTTCTATGCTATTCTTTAGAGATTATCCTTAATATCATCCCACTCAACACTGATTTAGCAAGGTCAATGTTTACAGTACATTAGCCTATCTCTCCCCAAATATAAGCATTTTAGTGCACTTAAACTCCCATAACCCCTTCTTATCTACCAAGGTATTGATAACTAGTATTTTAATTCCATCTTGCCTGCAACACCTCAATTACTCATCATCTTGTTGTTTTCTATAGTCAAGTCATGTTTAGATGCAACTACATGATTCTCTGTTTGTTTGTTATTGCTCTTGGTATTTCTCTTATTCATCTCTGTAGCACTTTGCAAATATTATTTCGCTGGTTTCCTGCATCCACTGTGCCTGCCAGTCTAACTGTTGTATTTTCACACGTATCTATCTTTTCTCTCTGCTCGCTTTCAAAATTATCTGTGTTTAGTGCTTGTATTTCTCCATTATGTTTCTAATTGAAGTTTGTGGTTTTTATTGCTCTTGGAATTCAGTGCACTTCTTTACTTTGAAGACTGATATGCTTCTTTTCGTTGGGATACTTCTAAGGCATGATCTCTTAAAATATCACTTACCCCCTCTATTTTCTCTTTTTTGGATAACCTACTAGATACATGTTGGGAAAAACTTATGCTACCCTCTGTATCTTTTCATCTTTATTTCCTATTTTCTATATCTTTATTTTTACTGAACCACATGTCATTCAATTTCTTCAGATTTATATTCACTAATTCTTTTTCTTCTTTATTTAATTTTCTATGAAAACTTTCCTTTAGTAGTTTTCCCTCATGGCTACATCTTGAGAAATTGTGTGTGTGTGTGTGTGTGTGCGTTTTATAAAATGTACCTGTTACTTTTTTCACAGTACACTCTTCTTTCATATTGGTTATAGTTTCTTTTCACTTCTCTTTAATGTTTTCAATTTTTTATTTTATAGCCCCCTCGGATTATTCTATTATATTGAATTCTTGGTGTATCACCCTAGTGGCTGTGTTTGCTGGCTTGCCTCATGGTGTATCTTTCCTCAAATGGTATATTATTGGTGATTGTGAGCTCATCTTCATCGAGGTTGTTTCTTTCTCTGTTGGACTCACACAGGCCAAGGTGGGAATGTTTTATATTTTTTTCTATAGCGACATCCAGTTTGTTCATGCATCTATAACTAATTTTATACCAGCAACTCTGCTTGGGAACTGTAAACTCAGAACCCATAACCTCAAGCAGTATAGCCTTAAGTTTTGATTTCTCATGGGAGACATTTTTTATTTACCTAGGGCCCTGTAAATAAGTGAACCCCTTACAGGATCCTGTGTCTGCAAGATAAAAGTTTCACTCTGTACTGTACTCAGGCTCACACTTCAATCTTTCTAGTCACATGGGGGGAATTCAAATCTCAGTGACCAACCATAAGAGCCTATTCTGTATCCAGTATCGATTTACAAGTTGCCACAATGTCAGCTCACATATTTCCTACCATGACCAATTTGAATTTCTTCTTAATTTGGGATATTTAAAGATTTATCTTTCTTTTGAGCTTTTGCCCATATATCTTTACAAAAGGCTTATTTTAACCACATTTATATGTATTTGAAGTGAGGCTATACTGCCTAACTTTGTTTTTTATGTTATTAAAAGTTAAATTTCAAAGTATATCTCCCTTATTTAGCTAGCCAGCTAGTTGTATCACCCAGGAGACTGAGTTCCTTATGGCCTTGGATTTTAGCTTTTTTATTAATTTGGTAATGAACATTAATATTGGAAAGTTTGAACAATCACCAGTAGGAGTACTAGTGAGTAATAAATATCCTAAGTTCCAGTTTTCTCAGTTAAAATGGTGATACCAATACCTACTTCTTACAAGTGTAATGCAGATGAACTAAAATAATTCATAGGGAAAAAAAAAAAAAACAGCACAATGTGTAACAAAAGCAAAACGACAAACAAAACCAGAAGAAAAATAACTTCAATAAATGCTGATTAGTATCAGGAAATTTGCCAAATGAGTATATGAATAAATGAAAGAAACTTAGCTATCCACATATTAAGGGCTATCCATCCCAGATTCTGGAAAGCAGAGTTCTTTCAATATGGAAGCAATGGGATTTCATTCTATGACAGAAGGCATGTTGGCCTCCTCTGGGATCCAGGCCTTAGAGAACTTCCAAGTAGTGTAGCCTGGCCTTAAGATTCAGACAGCATTTCCTAGCTTCCCTCCACACCTTTATAGAATAAAACTCTCTAACCCTCCTGTTTGTCAGGTGTACTAGAATTGCAGAGGCCATAACTTCCTACCTCCTTTGGGAATATTGCTACTCCCAGGTAATTTGCCATGCCACTTTTACATGATTACAATGTCCTATTTTTTAATCTTGGAAGAGAAAGAGCCATTTGGGTTAACAGGTCTCAGGATATACAACTAAAGTTGAGGAGTAAACACAGGTTAATACCTTATTAAGATAGAAGATTTGAATGAGGAAGCTCTTCTGAGGGATCTAAAAAACCACTTCCCATTGCAAATGCGTGGTGCTCAAGCTGCACTCGAAGTGTTACTGGCTCATCAAATGTTTCCACTCTGTGGGCCTCACTCAGGTTAAATTCTTCAAGTCTGCTTTAAAGTTGTCTCCTCTTGAGAGGGGGAAATCAGAGCAGCACCTCATGAAGTATGTCTTGTTGGGGAAATGGAAATGAAGCTAGGTGACCAGGGGGTGGGGAGAGCCAGGGCTCAAACAAGGCTGTGACTTTCTCCTTTGGCTTTCTCCCACGGTGACCCTGGCTGTGAAGACATGAGAAGAAGCTGGAAGGAAGGTGAGGGAACCAGCAACACGTTGCCTTAACAAGAGATTGGGAAAAGACATGATAAATGTCCTCTCATATCTGTACACACAGTTCGTGAGTGGAAGTAGACTCTACTTCCCAAACTCAAAGTGTATGCCATCGGTTAATAAGCCCCCACTTGCTGACTACCGGCTCGGTACCAGGCCCTGTGCAAATTTAGTACATGTGAACAGCATATGCCTGGTGTGCATGGCATTTTGTTTTTATTATCTCACTTAATTTTCACAATACTGCAAGGACAGTATTATCTCATGTCCTTAAGGACTGTATTATGTTGCTTCCCAGTTGCTGGAAAGCAGAATTGCACTTCACTTCGAAGGCACTATGACTTAATCGAAAACACAGACGTTGTAACTACAGAAACCTGGGTTCATTTCCCAACTTTTCTACTTCCTAGTGCTGTTACCATGATCAACTTCTTTCAAACTCTCTTTGACTCAATCTGTTCACACATAAAATGGGCTAATGATAACAACCTTGTAGGATACTTACAGAATCAAAATGAGATATATTTACATAAACGTAATATTAGATGTTAACATTTATTGGGCACTGTTTTGTGCCAGTCATGTGCCAAACAATTTATAAACATCTTATTTAATCCTCACAACATGCCCTCTAAGGTAAAAGAATTGCAATTTCTTTTAAAGAAACTAAGGCTCATAAAGATTAGTTTTTGCCCAAGGCCATCCAACTACTAAGAGTCGTGATTGGCATCCCAAGTCCATCTGACTTTCCCTACATCCTGTGGTCTTAACACTGTGGCCTTCAAAGGATTAGGAAAGCCTAAAGAATAGTGGAAATGTTCACCATTTTTAGAAGTTTTGAAGAATTTTGTTTTTGAAGTAGTTCCTGTATCATAAAAGGAGTTAGAGGAGGTAGTTTCTACAGTTCCTTCCACCTATAAATATTGTTTCTATAAAAAAAGATTTTCCAAACCACTAAGTAAGAAATAAGTATGTATTGGCCTAATTTGGCCCCAGTATGAGCTGTAAACCACGATTTCCTGCACTATCCATGACAAGCACAGACTTCTCAGTCTTTATAAAGAAGATCCCTTGGTCCAATCTCAGACCTTGTTCCTTAGATTTTGCTCTTTGGATTTGCTTGCACCACCTCATTCCATTTACTAACTCACCATTAATCTCTGCCCGCACTTTTAACATTGCCTTCTGGAAACCTCCACCATGCTCATCACTTGATGCCCAATTTCTCCTCAGCTAGAAGTCCACACTAGCCCTGGCCACAGCATCTTTCAAAATTCCATCCCTGAGGCACAGTGAACTTGGTCTCATTCACTCATGTTGTTGCTTCTTACCCACCCAGGCAACCTCTTATCCCTCATCTGTGCTTAAGTCACTAGGGTAGGAGGGGCTAATAACCGAAGGTGTAGAGTCATCCCAACCCTGACCACAACTGAAGAAATTCATCCCAGAAAAATCTGCTCACCACAAAATAACTTCCTTTCGGGTCCACCAGCTTCCCTAATAGTGTGTGTACCTAGAAGCTACATTATAAGGTTTATATTACAAGTGTCCCACCTGATTTTCTCTCAGACTTGGTTTGTCTTCAAGAGAAACAAAGGTCTTTAAACATAAGTGAATGATAAGAAGAAGAAAACAGAGTGCCTCCCTTCACACAAGAGAGACCCAATGTGAAGAGCTGGAAGGCACACTGGAAATATTACAGTTGTGGGAAATGAGGACCAATGAGAGGAATGCACTTGTCTGAGTGACTTACCCTTAATTTTCTACTTATTTTGTTTGCCTTGTTCTCTGCCCCCCCCCCACCCCACCACAAACACACTGTCCCTGAAATTATTCCATCTAAAAATCCATTTGGATAAGTAAACCTCAGGTGTTAAAAATGTAACTATTTCATGGAGGATCAAACTGCACACCAGACCTTTTTCTAATTAGATGGATTTTCTCATTAGAGCACAGCACAGTGGAAAGAAAAGAGACTTTTGAGTCTACTTTTGACTTTGGTTTGAAATGACTCTCTCTTATTCACTCACTATGTGAGCTTGAGTGACTTATTTAATGTCTTTGTGTCTCATTTTCTTTTCTAAAGAGGGAGGGTAATCTCTTCCTCATGAGCCTGTTGAGGGTATTAAACAAGTTGCTATAGTTAAAGGTGCCTATCTTCGCTAGCACATAGTAGCGTCTTCTATAAATACGAGTGTCTTTCCTTAAAAACAATGAGTTTCAGGAACTCTGAAGGAAAGAGGGTTTAGTGAGTGCTGTGGTGAGGTGAACTGAAGTAAACAGGCAAGAGGCCAACAAACCCTCAACGACAGACCTGTATTTGGTCTAACCACACCCAAATTCACAACAGCATACAAGTAATACATACAAAAGGAATAAAACCATAACCTGACCTTTAGGTGATGGAAATATTTCTATACATCCAAAGTAGCACGCTTTCTTGACTCTACTAACATGGGAAGGTCTCCCTCAGGGGGCACTGAACACACCTGCCAAGGTCCCTTCCGTGCTGGGCTCTTTGAGATGAGGAGATCATAGGGCCCATCCCTGAGGCTGAAGGAGAAGCAAGAGGGCTTCTCATCTCATAGAGCCTGAGAATCCCAGTCATTGTCCCAAGGGAGGTCACTGGCAGCCTTAGCCAGAGTGATCTGAGTAGGGATGAGCCATGATATCGAGTTCCAGTAAAACCCACAGAATGTTCTGAACTCATGACTAAGCCTGCACTAAATAAACAACCCTCCACATCCACCTCAGAAGGATGGCTATGTGTGGTATGGCCTAGTAATCTCTTTTCTCAAAAAAATGAAAGACCAAAAGGCTGTATTTTGCAGTTTTTGACATTCTTTTAACAATTGCATGTTCCACCCCTATTTCATACCAGTCATTGTGTCAAGTGAGGATATTATTAACCGTGTTCACTGAAGCCCAGGACCTCCTCAGGACCAGCATGGGGGCAAAGGTGGAGCTGAGCAGGCTGTGTCTGGCTGCCACTCCCTTGAGTCAACCAGAACAGCTTCCCTTTTATCTATTTTATTAGCCTTCCTCATAATATTTTATTGAAAAGATAAAAATGTTTTAAAAAGTCCTGCTTTTTCTTAAAAGTGTGGAAACAAAATCTAGGCCAATGATATAAAATTAAAGGGATGATGGACCTATTATTTAGAGCTAAAGAGAGAGAAAAGAAAACAGCTGATATTTATCTTTTATTGTGTACCAGACAGTGTCTTCAGTTAATCCTCACATAACCCTAGAAGTGAGAACTATTATTGGCTCCATTTTAGAGAAGAGGGACTGAAGCCCAGAGGATTTGAGTAAATGTGCTCAACTCAGCCAACAAATGGTCCGGTAGATATTTAATCCCAAGAACATTGGCATTAGAACGTGTGCTCTTAACCACCACACTACGCTGACTCCTCCCAAAAATCTCCCTTGGTGACCACTTCCCATCTCCATCCCTGGACTTGGCTGTATTCAACCTCTGTTCAAGAATTGCCCCCTCAGAGAGACCTTCTCTGACCATCCCACCTAAAATAGCTTTTGCTCCAGCCAGCCAGTCTACTTCTCCTTTTTGCGGCTTTATTTTCTCTTAGCTCTTATCCCAAACTGAGAAATATTGCACACGTATCTGTTTCTGGTTTTTGCTTTCTAGAATGTCAGGTCCGTGAGACTGGGGGCTTTGTAAGCTTTCCCAAGATGGTCTTTCCTGACAACCAGATTAGAAAAAGGCCCTATGGAAATAAGTACATAAGGGGGTACAAGACTTGAAGAGGGAAAGATCTGGACTAGAAAAAGCAACATGGTGTAGGGTGATAAACCAAGAATATAAGGTCAGGTTCAATTCGAATCACAGCTTTGCTAATAATAAGCTGTGTGACCACAAGCAAGTTTTGTCTTCCTCATTTGTAATGGGATAATTACCATAGACTCACAGTTCTGTCGAGAGGATCAAATGAAATAGTATGCATTAATAAATGGCTCTTTATTGTTTACTTCATTTTTTTCCCTAGAACTAGTCCTGAAAACATAGCTAAGCACATAGTAAGCACTCAAATAAATATATGATGGACAATGGAATGCCAAGTCATAATTAATAATTAGAGAGGCCATGCTGTTATGGAAAAAACGAAAAAAGAGTAAGGAGACCACCAGTTAGACCCAATTCTGCCATATAACTAGCTGTGTGCCCTTGGACAAGTCATCTTGCCTCTTGGGTCCACATTTTCTCCTGGGTGAAATACGGAGGTTGGACAGGCTGATGTATAAGTTCCTTTCATCTCTGAAATCTATGAAATTGAAAACATCCCACAGTTGATCTGATTTCTGTTGGATTTTCAGTAGGAAACCATCCCACCTTAATTGTTTTCAGGAATCTGAAATGACCTGTTAGGTTTTTAATTTGCTTCCTGGGTTCTAGTCCAAATGAAAATTCTTCATACTACTCACATCACAGAATAACAGCTGGTAGCTTGGCCAGAGGAGACTGATATTTACAATAGGCAATTAATTCACTCTCTTATCTGGGTCTCTGAGGGTCGTTCTGGATTGGTGAGCCTCTTGACTGGGTGGAAGGAATTCCATCACCCCTCATACTTGCCCTCAATGAATGAGAAAGGAATGAGATGTATCAAGGTTGTCTTGGAGACTTCTGTTCCAAGTCCACCTTGGAGAGTTCAATGTTTTCATTTCTGTTCCATGGGAAGGGCCATTGTTTACTTTGACATGCTGATTTATTGGAAGAGGCTGCTTGCTGCCAAAGATTTTGCTGGCTTAGAAAGTCATATTGGTGACCTGATGTGTAGGTTCTGTGTCCTTAACCATCATTTCAAGAACCATCATTTCAAAGCAACTGATATTTTACTTTTGTCTTGTATTTACAATACTGCATAGGCATAATGACTTCTAAGAATTCAACAGAGTAATTTTTTTGTGAATTTGTGTCCTATGGTTGGTGGACTAGCAAACACAACTCATTCATAAAATATGGATTATCTGAAAACTCATTATAAGTCTCACCTTCTGTTCGACATTTTAAAAAATGAACAATACATAGCACTTCTCAGTTTTTGAATCATTTTCACTTATATTACTTGATCTTCAGAAAGCTTCATGGAAATGGTATTATTAACCATATTATTAAACACCATTATTCATATGTGGAAGCTGAGTCTCAGAACGTATTTAAGACTTGCCTAAAGACACAGATGAAAACCTGGATTCAAACCCTTGGCCCAGAGTTGAAGGAGAGTGAAGGTGGTCAGAAAAGACGCTTGGCCAAAGTTCCTACGTCTAGCAAACACAAGACAGTGCTTTTTACAGCAGCCTCCCAACCTTCTAACCTCCTAGGAAATAGAAAATCTCTAGGGAAGGAGAAATGACAGAAGTAACCAACAATCCACTAGCGTGTGTACCAATAAACCAAGACTTGAGCTGCTTTCTGGTCCTTATGGAAATTCAGCAGAAGTACCTTGGTATGAAGGTGGGAGGGGAGATAGGGACTCAGAAGGCACCTGCTAAAGAGTCAGCAGGTTCTAGGTTGAAAACCCAGCTGTGCCACCCACCTGACAGCTGTGTGAGTTTAGGCAAATGATTTCCTCTCTCTGTGCCTCACTTTCTTCAGGGACAATTAAGAATATCTCCCCATGAACTCATCATAAGAATCAAATACTGTAATGCATGAGAAGTGTGGGGCAGAGTCCCAGGAACAAAATAGTAGCTACAATTATGCATGATTGTGAACAAATCGTTTCACCTCATTGGGCCTCAATTGCTTTATGTGTAAAATAAGGTGGTGGATTAGAAAAATTCAGGGTTTTTTCCCTCAAGCTCTCTACATGAGTTATGACTGTATTCCCTGGAAAAGAGAGAGAGAGATTGTTAACTATTTTAGGGTGATGTGTCACTTATGAGTGAGTAGAAGGTGGCTGTGGTTATTACATCTCATTGATAATAAGAATAATATTTTAAAAAGGTATCTTTTATTGAGCACTTGCTAAAATATATATTATCTTATTAATTCCCCATGAAAACCCCATAAAGCAGGGAATATTAGCTCATGTTACATACGTAGAGATATTAAAGCTCAAATAGGTTACCTGATTTGTTTAAAGTCACCTACCTCATCCATGGTGGATCACGCTATGTCCCATATGACTCTGGCTCTCCTGCCTTTTGAAATCTCTTGTGCCAGCTCTATTCATTAAAATTGATATTTAATCTCTCTATATAATCTTTGTTTTCCTCATTCCACATCTACCTCTCTTCCTATGTTCATCTTTCTACCCATAACAATATAATGCATATTTAAATACATGTACCCTCAGCTGCATTGTGTGCTTTTGTAAATGTGTGATCTATTATTATCTACTTAAATCTATGTCTTTATTGCATAATTCAACATTTTAATATTTGCTTTGAAAAGTGTTTTGAGTCCCTTCTCTGCAAAGGTGCTGTATTAAATGACATTCATTATTCTTTCTAAATGTAGACAAGTCATGGTTCAGGTGAACTGGCAGGTAACTTCCATTATCCTCGGCACATTCCATCATATTCGTTATTCTCTGTGACATTTATCAACACAGCATTTAGACATTTTCGAGAAAGAAAAAAAATCACTTTACATTCCAAGGCATTTAACTAACACTAAGCCAAAATCTGCAGGTGAAAAAGTCACTCCTTTGCTACAAGTTACACTCATTGCTTTAACTCTTTTGGAGAACAGAGAAGATGTGAAAGCAATGTGCTAAGGATCAGGGTGTGTGAGCTATTAAACCTACCTGCCATGTCTTACGTTGCATCATGCTTACAACTATGCTCATGTTATTCTTTTTTTCTTTTAAGATTTTATTTTTAAGTAATCTCTACACCTAACGTGGGGCTTGATCTCATAACCCCCAGATCAAAAGTCATACACTCTATTAGCTCAGTGAGCTGGGCTCCCCTGCTCATGTTATTCTTAATAAATAATGACTTCCCATGTACCAAGGATATGCAGGTTGTGTTGACATTCTCCTAGGTGTCTTTTGTCATTCTCATGTGTTATCTTCTTCATTCTTGTACGAAAGCTTTGTCTTCTAAAGGACACACCATCTGGCCTTGCTGCCTTTCAACTATCACCATGGCTGGCACTTACCAACCTCACTCCCTTACAGAGAAATCACAGCCTTACGGCTGTCAACTCTAGTCATTTTAGGTGCTGGAGAGAAAGTCAATATTGTCTTAGGCTGTGGTCCCCAGAAGCTGATCCTGAGATGAGGATTCAGATGCAAGTGATTTATGAAGGCAGTACTTCCTGGAGAATCTGGTAAAGGAATGGAGGAAGCAGGGCAAGAAGGAGATCTCAGATAAAGTCCCGGAGAAGGGAGATCCATCCTTAATGTGCAAGGGATCTCTTGAGTATGGGATTCCACTTCAGAGCCCAGAAAGCTGGTTGCTCTATTCCCACACCCCTCAGTTGTTGGTCAAAGGCCACTGGGTGGAGAGAGGGAAGTTATTAACTCCCAAGAACTGTCTGTCCAGGACTGCAAAGCTGTGCCGGTAGCCTGAGGGCTAGCCTCCACGAGGACGGTACAGCCCAATGAAGAAGGGCAGCACTGGAAGAAATAGGAGACGGCACCTCAGGGAGTAAGAGTGAAGTACCACCAGTAACCACTAGAGGCAGCCACATGGAGCAACCGTCCAAAGTCTAACATCCTAATTCCTTGATACTCCCATTGGTTTGCTAGGGCTGCCATAACAAGGTACCACACAAACTCTGTGGCTTCAACAACAGACATTTATTGTCTCACAGTTCTGGAGGCCAGAAGTTCAAAATCAAGGTGTTGGCAGGGTTGGCTCCTTCTGAGGGCTGTGAGGGAGGGATCTGTTCCAGGGTTCCTTCCTTGGCTTGTAGAGGGCAGTCTTCTCCCTGTGTCTCCTCCCATCGTCGTCCCTCTCTTCGCATCCCTATGTCCAAGTTTCCCCTTTGTATAATGTCCCCAGTCATACTGGATTAGGGGCCCAACCCCACTCCAATGTGATCTCAGCTTAACTAAGTACATCTACAACTAGTCGATTTCCAAGTAAGATCACATTCTGAAGTACCTGGAGTTAGAACTTCAACATAGGAATTTTGAGGGGACACAATTCCATGTCTTACAATATTTCAAAAACTGTAGTAAACCTTAATTCAGGCACCCCCTCTTCCATACCCACATCTAACTTCTTACTTCCTGGTACTGTTTTCTGGACTCTTTAACTCTTTCCTTTGTTCCATTCTGTTCACTGTACCTGTTCATTGTCTTTCTCACGATATTTAGTCCTCGATGAACACAACACAACATGGGACAGTTTGAAAATGTAAAAGGTATGGTTTGCAAATTATAAGTTCCTATGTGAGTTTTAATTGCTGTTTATTTTCATTCCATCAAGAGATTTGCACTGAGCTCCCATCTTGTACTTAGCACAGATTTCCTGGGGTCTCTGACTTAGAAATCTCTGTAAGTACAAGATGGATTAAGAGAAGGAGAGGGTAATTGTGAGGGCATTGTAGTGTTAGAGATCAAAAAAAAAAAAGGGAGTTTAGATTAGGGAACCACAGAGGGAATGCCAAGAAGGCCCAGTGAGACACACCCGGAGAGAACAGTCATACAGATCGATTACATACTGATAGGGACATCATGGGAAGAAAGGCAGATCCCGGCACCTTTTTTTTTTTTCCTGTACTAAATACTAATTTTATTTTATATATTATATTCCTACACTTCCACGGGTTCCCTATTGACTGACAAAAAAAGGAAAGCTCTCAACAAAGTCTCTCCCTGCTCTCCAGCCTTAAACTTCACTTCCCCACTCACACACCCTTGCTCGCACCTCGCTGAATGATTTGGAGCTGAGCTCCTCCTTCTGTTTCTTCCTGTTGCACCTGCTCCCCTCTCTTCCTGCAAAGTTCCTCCTCAATGTCCAATCGACAGAGGGAGCCTGCTGCCCCTCCCCTTCTCTGGGAGCTCAGCCTCTCCTGCTTTTATGTCACCCTTGGCATCGGAAGCCCTCTACCACCAATCCTCTCACAGTGGTTTGCCATCATTTTTTATGTGTGCCCCTCGTGAGATCATAAACTCCCTGAAGACAGTAACGTGTTAGATTCATCTTTGTGCCCACAGCTCTTGGCACAATGTCTTGACCTTGAACATAACCAGCAAGTACTTGTTAAGTGAATAAATGAATATAAACACAGACCAAATCAGATGCTGGGTAATGCATTCCACCCTGTCCAAGAGATCTTTCTGGCACTGGGAAGTTGGTGGCTATACTTTGGAGGCTATGTTCCAGATTTTTTTTAAAAAATCTGAGAAAAATACAGGTTCCTCAGATACGACTTCCTTGATTGCTCTCAGCCCCACCAAGCTGATGTGTTAGGCCCTTGATTTAATTATCAGATATCTCCACACATTGGCTCAGTTTCCAGAATATCTATATGGGAAGCTCACAATGTTCCCTGGCGGCCAGTGTGGATGCCCAGGGGCATCTCCACTGTGTGTGCATACCAGCTCTGATAGAAGAGGCTCCTGGTACAGGAGAGACTATTAGTGAGACAAACTCTCTCCTTGCTAATGAGCAGCTTCTCATACAGCTGAAGGTGCAGAGCTTCAACAATCGCCCTGTAAATTAGCTATTTTTTCCCACCCAATTAGGATATTCCTATTCAAATTATGATAGGAAAACTGACTCACCCCTAATTTTCCATTTTTCAGAAGGACTTGAACACTAAGATCTGGATGCCTGTAATCAAAAGAAAGCAGAATGCGGCAAAAGGAACATTAATTTTAGAGACAGAAATCTGTGAATTTGAAACGAGCAATGCTAATTAATAGCTTCTTGACCTTGGGCAAGTTCTTGAAAATCTCACTTACCTCATCTGTGAATTAGGGGTAATAATAACTGACCTTACAGTATTTGGTAATGATTAAAAATGATGCAACCCACATTATAAGACCTAGCTCTGTGTTTCCCAAAAAGGGTGTTGTTGACATTTGGGGTGGGGAAAATCCCCTTCTGGGAAGGTCCGCTGCGTACACTGTAGGACAATAAACATCTCTGGAAGCTGAACTCCAAATTCCAGTAGTGCCCCTGTCACGGAGACAGCCACAAAACCCTCCCCACCACACATGCGTTGCAAAAAGTCCCATCATAACGAGAGAGAAAACTTCACAAGCGCTACTCCGTGCTAGTAACGTTCTAAGAACTGTATTTGATTCATCTCATTTAAGCCTCATAAAAATTTTATGATGCACTGGAAGATTAAATCAATTGGTGGGTTATACAAGTGGACAGTCAAGGATCTGGGTTTGCAGGCTCGTGGGTTTAGCGTCTGCGCTGTGCAGGCTGGAAGCATGGTAAGTCCTCCATCCGTGCTCTCTTCCTTTCTTCCTCTCCATGTGGTTTCATTTCCAGTGCCTTTGGCTAACTCCTCAGAAAGCTGCAATTAGATTTTGTTCTCACATCTCTCCCAGGGGACCCCAGATGCACAGACTTCATTGGCCATAGCCCAATCTTGACAAGATTGAAGACAACTTTTTTTTTTTTTTTTTGGTGACACATATCTCAGGGCCAAATTCGTCTTGCTGTAATGTGGCCCACTGAGGGTTTCCACTAGAAATAAATGAATAAAATATTAGCCTCCATGTTTTCCCTCTTATTTGATTCTTCCCCTCCCTGTCCCCCAGGGCCCTCTTATGCTGTGGGTAGCACCTGTCACTTGGCTGATTTTTGTGATTACCCCCTTTGGCTGGGGAGGGAAGAGTTCTGCACCCAGTTCCAATGTTGCCTGAGGAGGGGCTTCCCCACACATCCAAGCTCTTCTCTGACACCAGCTGTGTGTCGTACAATTAAACCTGACTCTGATGCTATCTACCCGGGGAATAGCACAGATTCCACAGGTGAAGGGTTCGGTCCTACCCAGCACCCAATTCAGATGCCAATGGCAAGTCCAGGTTGTCACCCAGGCTTCTGAACCACTGGCTAGAAATCAGAGGTTCCAGTGACCCCCTCCCTTGGTTCGATGAATTTGCTAGAGCGGCTCACAGAACTTAGAAACATTATATTTACTAGATCACCAATTTATTTAACAGGCTATATGTCAAGAAGAGCCAGATGGTAGAGATGCACAGGGCAATGTGCAGGGAAAGGACCCAGAGCTTCTGTGCCTCTCTGGATGCATCACTCTCTCCCATCTCCATGTGTTCACCAATCTGGAAGCTGTCTGAACCCCTGAACCCTGGGGTTTTTATGGAGGCTCCATTACAGAGGCAAAAATGATTAAATCATTGGCCATTGGTGATGGATTCAACCTCCAGCCCCTTTCCCCTGCCCAAGTGGTGGTTGGGGGTGGGGTGGGAAATGGAATTTCCAATCCTCTAGCCCCCAGCCTTAGGTTACTTACTAAGCTACCAAAAATTACATAACAAAAGACACCTTAATCACTCTCCTCACTTAGGAAATTCCAAGGGTTTTAGGAGCTCTGGTACCAGGAACCCAGGTGGAAGACCAAATATTTCTTTCTTTTTTTTTTTTTAAAGATTTTATTTATTTATTTGAGAGAGAGAGTGAGAGAGAGAAAGAGCACAAGAGGGGGGAGCGGGAGAGGGAGAAGCAGACTCCCTGCTGAGCAGGGAGCCCAATGCGGGACTCGATCCCGGGACTCCAGGATCATGACCTGAGCCGAAGGCAGTCGCTTAACCAACTGAGCCACCCAGGCGCCCCCAAATATTTATTTCTTATATAAATTACATCACAGTAGACTTTCAAAATAAAGTCAGAGACACTTGTACGTTATAATCAGGAGTCCCCAGCCCTGCAGCTTACTAGCCCACCTGATATGATGCAGAAATAGCCCCATCAACTCTAACATTGTGAGACCAACGAGCTGTTTGCCACCTGCTGCCTGTCAGTTGCTGGGAACAGGTGTTGCAGTGAGGTTCAGGGCAGTGGGAGTGAGGGATGGGCAGCCTCTCTGAGCTAAGGTGCTGGGGTAGGAAGACCCCTGCACTAAGAAAGGACTTCTTCTGCCACCTCAGGAATTCAGACTCCCTCTTATAACAATAAAGTATTAAAATAAAGGAACATTTAGCTGCTCTGCTTTAAGATTCTGGTACATTCCAAAAAGTAGGCCAATAGTCAGTAAAGAGGCCACAAAGAGAGGAGTGGGAAACAGGTGGAGAAAATATAGGTAAGATCAATCCAAGGCAGTGGGTACTGAGCTTCCACCTTGTGTCCCCATCTGGGAGTAAAAAGGTGAATGACATCACATCACGCACCCCAGAGGGGCTCAAACCAACTCGTTAGTTACTGGTTTAAATTAATAACAAGGAAAAGTTTGTAGACTATTTGATTTTTGTGTAATTTTGTCTAGGTGCCGGAAGACTTGACCTAAGTAGTCTTAAAAAAACAAAACTCAACCGAATAAATTTGAAGATCTAATTTGGCTTTCTTAAGCGATTCTGGAATTGGGGAGCATCATCTAGCAAGGAGAGAGATGCTCTGAGGAGTTGCACAAGATGGAAGGTTTTTATAGGAAGGAGGGTGGGTCAAGAAGTTGTTAGCAAAAGGAAAGAAGGGATTGTTTCATCTTCTTTTGGGGGAAGGGAACAGCAGGGTTTTTATCATGCAGAGGGCCTCACTTGTGCAGATCAGAAAATTTTCCAATTGACTGTTAAAAGGTCACATTCCTCTGGTAGATTGGTTTGTTGTTTTGGGGAGCAAATGACTCCATTTGGGGCTTTTTGTTTCTTTTTTTTTTTTTTTTTAACAAAGGGCAGTGTTAGAATCAATGAGAGGTTGGCATGGGAGTCAAGGTGCCTAAGGAGTGACCCCCATGTTGCCACATATTCCACTATGGTGCCATATCTGAGTATCACATGGCGGGTCCACATGGGGTCCTGCTAGTTTTCTGGATCTGGTTTACATCCCCAGAGTTCCACTTTTCAGTGTTGTGACCTCTGATGTCTGTTTGCCCTCTCCCAACCTTACCTCCTTCCTCTGGACAGTGGAGACAACGTCACCTAAATCTCAGAGCATGCTGAGTATGAAAAGAGCTAATATGTGTATATATAATCAATGTATACACATGCACACACATACATATATATATTTATATATATAAGGGGCTTTCCATATAATATAATTTGCACATAATTACTGCTATCTGAAAGACTCTCAGAAATCATCTCACGTAAACTCCTGAGGATACAGGTGTGGGAACTGAGATCCAGAGGTGCAGCCACTTGCCCAATGTCATACTTGTCCTAGTGTTCATTCTGTTGACATCTAGTTCTCAAAAATTTCATACCCACCTTGAAATCAAACCAAGGACCAGCTAGGTGCCTCATACTGTGCTAGTTCTGTTCACAGGTAATGTCTGAGGATGAGTATTGTCATCTCCACTTTACAAATAAGGACAGAGTCTTAGAGGGGTCATAAGGGACCTACCTTCCCAAGGTCACACAAATGGGAAATGATGGTGACAGAGCAGAAGTCACTCCACCAGCCTCTGTGCCTATCCCCTGTTCAACTAACTTATGTGGACACAAATGACCCATTATTTGTAAAAGTTTGATTCCTTGATTTCCAGAACAGACACATCTTCAATTTGAAAGGATACGCAGATTGATTTCACTGGTGCAGATGGGTTCTTTAAAAGCCTTCAGGCAAGGGAGTTTCTGCCTTGTCCTGGACCCATATTTTTCTTGACTGCTCACGTTGCAGTTTCAGGGTCATGGGAACTAAATTGTATCCCTGCAGCATTAAAATGCCCAGAAAAATAATCAGCAAAAAAAGGGGGGGGTTCTTTATTTATTTAGCTTACACAGAGGTACCTTTGTTCCAGATAAGCCCCTGAGAAATGTAACCAATCATTGTGATTGCATTTATGTGTGAAGAGGCAAATAATTTTCTGAAGGGGGAAGCTGGGTCTTCAAGAATTCTGCAGGGACCAAAAAGCAGAAGAAGACAGGAAATAATAAATAAATAAATAAATAAATAAATAAATAAATAAATGGATGGATGGATGGATGGATGGATGGATGGATGGAAAGACTAACATCTTGCCAAACGAGGTGGCTCTGAGAAGGTTTTAAGATCTATGTAGGGAGACCTAAATAGGCCTGTCAGCCAGGGCTTACTGGACCCAGAAATCAGTGAATCCTTAAATGTTAGAAATGAGTGGTTCTACAGCTATCCCTTTCTAGATGGACACCCAGGCACATCTTGCTTTTCCTGGCAATTACGATAGGATGACTTTCTCTCAGGAAGGCAGGGACTTAGAATCATTTGCCGGGAATAGGAATGAATTCACTCATTCATTCAATCATTCCATGCATTATTAGGCCTAATGCAAGTTTCAGGCCCATGAATATGATATCCCTCCAAACTAGTCAACCTCATGACCATTTGCACCTTTGAACATATTTATGAAGTGATGACCAGGGGCTACCGAGCTGAACAAACTTGTGTGGCCCGAGGTCAAGATGGCTCCCCGATGTGGCTTCATTTTTCTTGCCTGCAATATCATGAGGTTGGACTAGGTGACCTCAGACCTCTTCCAGCTCTGACAATTAAAGATTTAAAAAATGGTCTCCTGGGGAGAACAAAAGCCATGCCCATTGCCCATTAAATAACTGCAGTCTAGGGCAATGATACGCCCATGGCTTCCAAACATTAATCTGTTAATCAGTTTCTCACTTACACTCCCAGGGCAATATGTACTGAGCATCTCCTCTGAGTACGTGTCAGGCATCGGAGATCTGCCCAGGCCACTCAATGAGACACTGCGTGCAGACGCTGGCAATTTAGTGTGGTTTCCTGGGCTATAGCGATGAGAATGGCTGGGGCTCAGAAAGGATGGAGACTTCTTTCCATCTGGATAAAATACCAATGAGTTTTCTTTTTAAAGATTTTATTTATTTCAGAGAGAAAGACACAGAGAAAGTACACACAAGCAGGGGGGACGAGCAGAGGGAGAGGGAGAAGCAGGCTCCTTGTTGAGTGAGGCTCCATCCCGGGACTCCAGGATCATGACCTGAGCTGAAGGCAGACACTTAACTGACTGAGCCACCCAGGCGCCCCTACAAATAAGTTTTTTAGTGGAGAAAGAAATAAGCCAGGAAGGGCGCCTGGGTGGCTCAGTCGTTAAGCGTCTGCCTTCGGCTCAGGTCATGGTCCCAGGGTCCTGGGATCGAGTCCCACATCGGGCTCCCTGCTCCACGGGAAGCCTGCTTCTCCCTCTCCCACTCCCCCTGCTTCTGTTCCTGCTCTCGCTATCTCTCTCTCTGTCAAATAAATAAATAAAATCTTTAAAAAAAAAAAAAAAAGAAAGAAAGAAAGAAGCCAGGAAGAGAATGGGCCTTGTGTAAAACCAAGAACGAGGCAAATCTCCACACCATCACTTATGGTTGAACATGAACATGTTTTGCATGTTACTAAGCCTGGTGTCCCACCTACTCTATAAGGGTGGTGATAACACTACTTAAAAATAATAATAATAATGCTTCCAAAAGTGTTTGGGAGGGGTCAATGAAGTAATTGTGGGAAAATACTATTAGACTGTAAGGAAGTCTGAAAATCCTATATGTTTATGTCTACTCCCTTCTTTTTCTGATCCCTAGGACAGAGCACCATACTAATTGAGTATGCTTAGAAACTCCTAGTTGACGTTCTTTCTTCATAATTTTAATGCCATCGACAGCCCAAAATAATGACATCGCTGGATCAATTCTCTCTCCTTAGACATTTCAAAATCTCCCCACCACTTCAGGCGATCCTTTTACAACCTCCCAGGGTCTGAGAGAGGATTAGCTCACATTTATGACCACTAATGCACCCTGCCCATTTGGAAGGCTGAGGCTGATAGAGCAAATCCCTAACAATTTATTTCCCTCCCAACTTTAAGTTCACAGCGCTCTATCTTCCCCACCCTTGTGTGTTATCTCAGAAAAATAAGACTTCCTTATGCTCATTGAATAGCTTGGAAGCAAGAGAAAAAAAAGAGCTGAAATCAGCATGATGGGTTCACAGAAGCTGGAATTGGGGAACCAGGCGTTAAGATGCAGCTCTTTGACACTAATAAGCTATGTGAACTTGGCTAAGCCACATAAGGACCCTGAACCTCAATTTCTCCATTCAGTTTCGTAGGATTACTGTGAGGATCAGAAAAAAAGAGATGATATATGTAAAAATGTTTTGAAAATGCTAAAGCCCTGTACAAACCTTAGCTGTGAGGTGTCAACATTGATAATAATGACTAAGCTGTCATTATTAGCAAAAGCACCAAAATGAATATGCTTTATTTATTTCTCATGACAAACTCATGAATTGTCTGGGAGAGTGTGACCATGTTTGATGATAGCCCTGTGGTGCCACAGAAACAGAACCCATGGAAGTCTCAATAGCATGGCCACCTCCTATAGTCTGATGGCAAAAAGGCAGAACGCCCTCCGTTTCTTTGTTTTTCCAACCAGGCGGGACACCTTCTTTGCAGAAGATATGAATCCTTGAATTTTCCACACCCCCATGGAAACCAAAGAAGCATTCCCTCTGCCTATTTACTAGTTCAAGTGTAAACTTCAACAGAAAGCAACGTAAACTGAATCAGGTTCATCCTTCTCCTCCCTGGTTATTGGATATGGATCAGCCCCTGTATTCTGACCTTAGGCAGATAACGGCTGACTTCTCTGAGCCTCTTTTATGCACCTTGTATAAAGTTTTATCATGGCACCCACAAGGTTTGACTGCATTTGTTAGTTATCTGTTAGACTCATGCCATTAGACGCTAAGTCCCTCAAGGGCAGAGACATGTAAACAAGTCTTTGACACATGGTAAATAATTAATAAGACTAGTCTGAATCTATAAATCAATGAGTCAGTGAGTGGGTGGGTGATGAGATAGATGGACGAATGTGTCCTGGCTGCCTAGAACACAGGGCAAAGAAGTATATGCTGTCTTTTTTTATTATTATTGTTATGTTAATCACCATACATTACATCATTAGTTTTTGATGTAGTGTTCCATGATTCATTGTTTGTGCATAACACCCAGTGCTCCATGCAGAACGTGCCCTCTTTAATACCCATCACCAGGCTAACCCATCCTCCCACCCCCCTCCCCTCTAGAACCCTCAGTTTGTTTTTCAGAGTCCATCGTCTCTCATGGTTTGTCTCCTCCTCCGATTTCCCCCCTTCATTTTTCCCCTTCTGTTGTCTTCTTTTTTTTTTCTTAACATATATTGCATTATTTGTTTCAGAGGTACAGATCTGTGATTCAACAGTCTTGCACAATTCACAGAGCTCACCATAGCACATACCCTCCCCAGTGTCTATCACCCAGCCACCCCATCCCTCCCTCCCCACCCCCCACTTGAACAACCCTCAGTTTGTTTCCTGAGATTAAGAATTCCTCATATCAGTGAGATCATATGATACATGTCTTTCTCTGATTGACTTATTTCGCTCAGCATAACACCCTCCAGTTCCATCCACGTTGTTGCAAATGGCAAGATCTCATTCCTTTTGATGGCTCCATTGTGTGTGTGTGTGTGTGTGTGTGTGTATACCACATCTTCTTTATCCATTCATCTGTCGATGGACATTGTGGCTCTTTCCACCGTTTGGCTATTGTGGACATTGCTGCTATAAACGTTGGGGTGCACGTACCCCTTTGGATCCTTATATTTGTATCTTGGGGTAAATACCCAGTAGTGCAATTGCTGGATTGTACGGTTTGAAGAACCTCCATACTGTTTTCCAGAGTGGCTGCACCAGCTTGCATTCCCACCAACAGTGTAGGAGGGTTCCCCTTTCTCCGCATCCCCGCCAACATCTGTCGTTTCTTGACTTGTTAATTTTAGCCATTCTGACTGGTGTGAGGTGATATCTCATTGAGGTTTCGATTTGGATTTCCCTGATGCCGAGTGATGTTGAGCACTTTTTCATGTGTCTGTTGGCCATGTATGCTGTCTTTTGAAGTAAGTTTGACTTTGGTGTCAGAGAACACGGTTCAAGTGGTTTGACTTCTACATCTACACTGATTCCTAAACTCTACCTCCACCACCATGGACAGCCTCTTGTTTATTTTATCTTCTCTTTAATGTCTCTTCAAGTCCTCAGGTTCGATTCCAAGTCTAGCTCTGATTCCTGAGGCCCATCAGTTGACCTCTGCATACTGAGCCTCATGAGGGCAGTTGCTCTGGGCTTTGGCTATTGTGGTCTCCCATGAGTATCCCTTTCATCTCATAACACAAAGACTAGGGAAACTGGGACTCTCTGGAAGTACCAATGCCAATCAGATGTTCCTCCATTCTCCTTGCGTTTGTCCTGCCTATCTGCCATAGACTAAAGAGAAATCCCAGCTCAGCTACTTAGAGCTGAAGGCATTCTAGTACTGAGGTCAGCAAATTGTGGCCCATAGGCCAAATCTGGCCTGCCACATGTATTTGTAAATAAGATTTTATTGGAATATAGCCCTACTCCTTTGTTTACAAATTGTCCATGGATGCTTTTGCACTCTAGCTGCAGAGTTGAGTAGTTGTGATGGAGACCAAATACAAAGTCCATTAGAGTTACTGTCTGGCCCTTTATGAAAAAGTTAACTAAACTAACCCAGGTGTATAAGTTAGTTGAATAACTCTCTGGTAGAGTGCTTGGCTCTGGATTTAGTGGTGAGTGGGCCACCATGCTTATTTTCATAACCACCCCAAATTCTGACACCACCAAGAGAGAAAGACTTTGTTGGCATGGGCCAATTGTCTGGTGGAACTCAACCATTCTACAAAGGAAGAAAGGAAGGAAGGGAAGGAGGAAATGGGAAGAGAACACAGCAGTAGATGCTCCTAGCACAAAAAGATCAATCCAGGGATCATCAGAACAACCCCGTGAAGTGAAAAGAATATGAACAAACCTGGGTTCTCTACCTGGTTTGAATACTTATTACCTGAGTGACTGTATACAAGTCATTTACCTGAGTGTCAGTTTCCTCATCTATAAAATGGTTAGAATATTTCCAGATACAGAGTATTTGAGATAAATGTATGTGAGGCAAAGAGGGGAGAATATGCATGCCTTGGGACCTCAGCAGAGGTCTTCCTAAGGTGCTTTTCCCTGGGCACCCTATCTCCTCCATGACCCACACTCACAAGGAATTGTCCCCATGGGCACTTTCTTTCTTACGACACT
Organism: Mirounga leonina; assembly: GCF_011800145.1. Classification (NCBI taxonomy): domain Eukaryota; kingdom Metazoa; phylum Chordata; class Mammalia; order Carnivora; family Phocidae; genus Mirounga; species Mirounga leonina. The sequence continues at coordinate 69,990,925 of NW_023270415.1, read as the reverse complement.
TTGATGTCACAACGACACCAGTCACTGCAAATTAGGTGCCCGTATGTGTTGTCACCAGCCCTGAAAATGTGTGGATTAAAAGTGGCAGAGAGTAAATCACTGACATGGCAGGCACAAATCACAGCTGGAGCACATCACAGGCTGGAAACCTAATTGAACTGAATGCCATTCACACAAAGGGAAATCTGGGAATCCTGCCAGCATCTTCCCAGAATGGTAATTTTTCATTTAAATTCACCCCATTTTCCCCCCTCAAGGCAGACCTCCTTCTCTATCATCATCTGAACTGCTAAATTGTTCCTCTCCTCCCATCCTTGTAGTAGAAGCAACTGCATTCTTCCTGGACCTTCCCAAAGATACTATATGCGGACACCTGCAAACCAATGTGGTGAGCATCGTGTACCTGCTTCAAGGCCAGAAGAGTCATGGGGGCAGGAACATGGAGAGCTTTACCTGAGCTGCCAGGGGGGTCATCAGGGCCCCAGGCCTAAGGTAGACTGAAACCATTTTTAAGTCAATATGGCCCTAATGGTTCTAAGACATAGAATCTCTACAAGAGAATAAGAGGTTTAATCCCACTGCCATTGATCAGTATGGAGTGAGCATGATGGTACTTCATGACTTTCAACATTTTGTACACCGAACATCATCTACAGGGATTAGAGTGTCTACATTATCTGAAATTTATAAGCCAAAAATACCATTTGAGTTAAAAAACATATATAATTGGAACTTTGAGCAAGGATAAATTTAACTCATACTTCATGTTAAAACAACATATGTGATATACAATCCTAGAAATTTACCAACAAGCTTAAAGATCTAATTTCTTTATTAATTCAATGAATTCAGCAAATATATTTTAAGTACTTATTTTTAGTCATAACTATATAAAAATAACATTTGTATAAAACTTTAAAGTTTCTAGACTACTTCATCTCATCAACTCTTACAGAAATTCTCTGAAGGAGGAATTACTGCAATCCTTATTTTACAGACAAGGAAACCAATTCTTCAAGAACAAGATCATTTGTTCAAGGTCACATGATCAAAAGGTCACATCACTAGAGAGTAATGGAACTGTGAAAGGAATGTATGTCTTTTGACTCCAAATCCCCAAATTCATGTGTACCTACTCTCCCCTGCCTTAGCTATATTCACTAGAATTCTGTATCTTAGTTCTAGAGCCTCCAGTCTGTTCTTCTCCACATTCTGATGTTTATCATTTTCTGGAGTCTAATTTACTTCCGCAAAAGTAATTCTCAGTTCAGACCTTCAAGAGTCTAACCCCTAAAGTTGTGTCCAGAATCAACTCTTGAAATCAGAGGTCATCAAATATTTCCTGTAAAAGACCAGATAGCAAATAGGTTAAGCTTTGTGGGCCATATGGTGTCTGTCATAAGTACTTAACTCTGCCATTGTATTGGGCAAGCAGCTATGGACAATCCATAAACAAATGTATGGCTGGGTTCCAATAAAACTTTATTTACAAAAACTGGCAATACACCAGATTTGGTGCAAAGGCCATACTTTGCTCTCCCCTTTGTGGTGGACCTATAATGCTTTCTGGTAACCTCTTAACTAGTAACAATCCTCCAAGTTAAGATTTTTAACTCTTCAACATTCTAGTCATTTATGGAAAATGCTGCAGTTTTCTACCCTTTGTGTCCAAGAAAGCACATGTCAATTAGAGGGGAGAAACGCTACACAAAAAGGGCCCGAAGGATGACAAGATAAGTGTGTACTAGCACACAAGCAGAGCAGTAGCTCAGCTCATCCTGGGCACGGTGTAGAAAAAGGGCCCCATAAGTGCTCTACTGTGATGAGTAAATCTAGGATGTAAGGGAGTAAATCAGGAAAAGGGATTATCATTCTTAAGTGTTTATTATGAGCCAGCCACTGTGCAAGACATTTTATATATTTCATAATTCTCAAAGCCATTATTTTATGCTCTTTATAGATGGAGAAACAGAGCTCTGGGCTACTGAACCTCTTGTCCAGTCCAGACAATTAGCAAGTGGTAAAATTGGAAAGCAAACCCATTCTTGTCTAATTCCAAACTGCACATTCTTTTGAGTTGATGTGGGGCCCACTTAAGAATGAGTTAGCCTCCCTCACTACAAGGAATTCAGGCTCTTCTGCATCTCCAGCCCTGAGCACAGAATACTCAGGATACAGAGAGTACTACAGACAAGTTTATTATAAAGATATCATTGAATAGATGGTCACTGTCTTCAACTTCTACTGGCAATGAAAGGTAGAGCTGAATATTTAAACTTACCAGAATCATTTATTCTGAGCCCTTATCTCTTCTGTTGTTGACCAGTTCAATTAAAAAGACTTTATGGTCATATAGGAGGGAAAAATAGATCACTAACCCATGTGATTAACGAGTCAGCAAAACCAATGTCATGAAATTGAGTCAGCTGTGGGCTAAATCAGAAGCCAAAGCAGGTTCCAGGACAACCGAGACATTTCCCAGAGCTAATAAACAATAATGATGCATAGTTTGATGTCTGGGTGAAGATGCAGGGAAGATGCTAGTACTTACTAACATATGTCTCTATCATACAGCATTTCTATTTTTTCTATAGCCTGGAAAACACAACGTTCAGAAAGCAGGAGATGGTAGACTCTTTTCTGAAGCAGTTGTTATTTCTGATGAATTTCCATAATTGTATTTCTTTTCTATAGTGGTGTGGGACCTTGATCTAAATAAATATTTTGTCTAAAGATTATCTATTAATACTATATCAAATAAAAGACAGTAAACCAAATGTTTTCGGGTTTTCCTGTCATCCTGAGAGAAGGCCATGGGGTGACCCATGGGAAAGAGTCGGAAAAGAAAAGTATAGAATGTTTTTAATGGCCAAACATTTCAGGAAGTTGTAAAATTATCTATTATTATACAAAAAATGACTCTGATGATTAGCAACTTAAGACCACACACACTTATTGCCTCACAGGTTTTGGGGGTCAGGAGTCTGGTCCCTGCTTAGCAAGACACTTCTGGCTCAGGGACTCACATGAGGTGGCAGTGAGGTTGTCAGTGATGGCTATAATCCTCTCAAGGCTCCACTAGGGCTGAAGAATCCATTTCCCACCTCATGCCTGGCTGCTGGCAACCCTAAAAGGTCTACCTCCAAATGTACACACATGTTGTTTGTAGATCACCTTGTGGTTTCACCAGAAGCTTCCTCAGTGACATGGCAGCCAGTGGTCCTAGAGCAAGAGGGAAAATCAGAGACTGCTCCAAACAAACAAACAAAAAAGGTCTTTTTATAACCCAATCTCAAAAGTGACATCTCATTACTCCTGCCATTTTGTTTTTGTTAAAAGCAAATCAAAGTCCAGCTTATATTCAAGGCAAAGGATTGTACAAGGGCGTGAACGCCAGGAGGGGCGGAATCAGTGAGGACCATTTCAGGAACTACTTAGCACAGAAGTGCTGAGTTAAGCAACATTAAAAGATTTCTTGAGTATAAAACTTCTCAGAGCTTTTTACTATACAAATGTGTTTTGGGACCTCGCCCAAAGGTTATTTGAGCAGGGGGTCAGGAAACTCTCTCCTGGAATGCCTCATAGTGAACATTTTAGATGTGTGGGTCAGAGGGTCTCTGTCCCAATTATTCAGTCCTTCTGCATGAAAGCAGCCATAAATACACAAATTGGTTATTCTCTCCATAAACAATGTCAATAATACATCTCTATCTTCTACATATATGTGTATATATATGTGTGTGTATAGATATATACAAATCGGGGCAGTAGTTGAAGATGAATGTGTAATCAAATTTTTTCATACATGTACAAGGAAATTAGCACTTTTAAAAATGTAAGTGTAAATATCTAGCAGTAAAAGAAATAAAATTGTGATATGGGAGGGGGGAAAAATACACAAATTGGTGTGACTGAGTTTCGATAAAACTTTATTTATAAAAACAATATATTGGGGCGCCTGGGTGGCTCAGTTGTTAAGCGTCTGTCTTCGGCTCAGGTCATGATCCCAGGGTCCTGGGATCAAGCCCCGCATCGGGCTCTCTGCTCAGCGGGAAGCCTGCTTCTCCCTCTCCCTCTCCCACTCCCCCTGCTTGTGTTCCCTCTCTCGCTGTGTCTCTGTCAAATAAATAAATAAAATCTTTAAAAAAAAAAAACAAAATATTTTGTCACCCCCCTGGATTAGAGGATGTGACTTTAGCTGATAGTATTTAACAATAACAACTTTTGTCATAGAATCCCTCTCCCACAAAACAGAGTGAAATGCTGCTATATACACATCTGTAATTTTATCAATAAATGCAAAGAGGTCAGCAAGAAGAAAATGCTTTAATCACACTTGCATAAGTATTATTGTTTCTCCTCCTTGTTTAGATTCATGGAACACTTTAGGGTCACTTAAGGTTCTTGAAACTCTAGATTATTAATTTCATGAGGGAAGAATCCATGTCTCCCATCTTACCTACCACCGTACTTCTCATGTCTAGCACAGGGTCAGAGACCCAATAGGTACTCAACATTTTTGAATGATGGGTAGACGATTGCAATAATCCCAGCCTTTCATGTTGATACTGTCTTTCTCCTCTTTCATGATCTGTGTTGTACCTACAAATGTCCACATTCCAATATATGAAGTGTCCTGACCTGCAGCTGACCTCCTTCCCATGGCATCTCCCTTCTTTTCTGCCATCAGCCTACCCCTGAGCCTACAAGTCAGAATCACTATCATGGACGGATTCAGCATGGGGATGCTAACCCTTGGTCTCAACTTCATCACATGAAGACTGAGGAGGGCAGGCTGGCAGGAAGAAAGGAAGAGAAGAGAGAGAAATATGAGAAAGAAAGAGCAATAGATTTTGAAAGCCTGCAAGTCATCATGCCAGAGCCAGGCACTGCTCTACATGGTATGTTATTCAGTGCTTAGAACACAACTCATAATGGATATTATTGGGGCACCTGGGTGGCTCAGTCGGTTAAGAGTCCGATTTTGGCTCAGGTCATGATCTCAGGGCCTTGGGATTGAGCCCCACGTAGGGCTCCCAGCTCAGCAGGGAGTCTGCTTGCTTGCCCCTCCCCCCACTCATGCTCTCTCTCTCTTTCTCTCTCTCTCTCTCAAATAAATAAAATAAATAAATAAAATCTTTAAAAAAATTAGTTAATTAAAATGGATATTACTGACCCCGTTTTGCAAATGAGGAAAGAGTCTTAGAGAGGTTCTGTGACTTGCTGATGGTGACACAGTTAATTAAGGACAGAGATGGAGAAACCTGGTCTATACTAACTCTAAAGCTCATTTCCTAAAACACGCATCCTGGTTTGCCTGGGACAGTCCCAGTATCCACCCGTTGTCCTGGCACAATTATTAAAATCATCCCTTGCACTCTGAAAGTGTCTCGTTTTAAACAGACATTATCTAATCATCTGCCTATAACCTCCTGACTCCCTGGGGATGGCTCTGGCTCTTGCCATGGATACAAATCAGTTAGAGGCCATGGCTAGGATTTTACCCCAGACCCAGGGGCATTCCAACAAGGAGGCCACTGATTGCCTTTCAAAATAGTCTGTGGAGCTCTTGCCAGGCCACTGGCTGCTATATTATACATGTTGCAGGAGGTGGGGAGGCATGTAGCCTGAATGTCACTGAAAAGGCACATGCACTGGTGCATGTAAGCAGAAAGAGGCAGACGCACAGGCATTTATTTTTAAGGCATTATTTTTTTAAGCATTTATTTTTAAGCCACCTTCTAAAGTATTTTGCTTCCATTTGCCACATGGCAAGTGTTTTGAATACAGTCATTTCTGCACTTGGATTCTGGTACAAAAAAAAATTTCCTGCCTTTCTCCCCTGGAGTCATCATTACTGCTTCTATTGTGGGTTAATTTTGTTGACTTGGAAGTGCACGTAACAGATTCCTAATTTGGACTTGACTTAGGAGGGCCTCCCTTCCTTGGATTTCAGTGTGCAGTTACCACTCAGTACATCAATCTCACCACATTGTTGATAACTCTTTTATGATATTGGTCCTTTTCTATGTAACATGACAGTTAGTTTGTGATCTTCTTCTCACCTCTAATCAGGATGCTCAACGTTCTTACAGCACTTCACAGTTTGCTGAGAGTGTCACATATATTATTGTGTTTGATCCTTACAACCACCCTGACAGGTTGCTCAATTGATCCACATTTTAGAGATGAGAAAACTGAGATTCGGAAAGGTTAAATGAGTCACGCAAAGTCACACAATGAGTAAAAGTTGACAAAGTTGAGACAACTTGCAGAAAGGGATGAAATATGATTCATATCTATATTCTGCCGAATGCCTTCCTTATTGCACACACATGTAAGATGTTTATGTTTAATGACTGGTTGAATTAGTGAACAAGTATATAGAATTTTGTTTTCCTAATTGGCTATGGTCTCTGTCCTAACTGAGGCAGGATTTGAAATCATGCCCCATGAGAAATGATGGAATGATATGTTTAGATTGAGGGGAAATGTCTTAGGGTAAGGAAGGCAGTTGGGAAGAATTGAGAGCCGCCATGTGTAAGAATGAGTGGAATTCAGCTCTGTGTCAAAGGGGATGTATCTGGAATTGTACAGAGGTCAAATGATGTCAGATCATTATAGGGACACACATTCTAGCTAATAGAATTGTCTAGACTTTACAAGAATCTCATGAGGAGGAAGTGAGGTTCCCACCCCAGGGGATATCTCAACAGGAGCTTGACACATCCTTGGCTAGAATATGGTAAAGGCGATTCAAGCATTGCAAATAGTAGTGGAAGTGGCTGATGGTTATTTCAGTCCCCTTTGACAGTAGGAGTCTAAGACTTTCTTTTAGATGTATTTTGATTCCGTGTTTCATTCAGTTGTCTCCCTCATGTGCCTCTAGGCTGTCTGAATTGACATGCTGCCAAGCATTCTGGAATACTGACACAAGTGTCCATGAATGCTACGGCTTTGTTCTGTCTCCCGGCAACCATTCTTGTTTTGATGTCAAAGCATCCAAGCCTTAGCCACGCATATAGTAACAACAGGTGTGAACCATTTAAAGATGGCTGCATCATCGTCCCAAAAAACTGGGGTTGATGTCACTGGGACAGGCTGCTTGGAGACTATTCATTGCAGGAGGGCTTGGCCCCTTCTTCAGGTCCAGATTCAAGGGATCAGGACTCAGGAAACAGTTCAAAGACACTTTTCCAAACCCGGGCCCATGAAGAGAAGGAATTGCATGTAACCAGTGTATCTTTGTTCAGGTTAACCTGAACACAAAAATTGTCTCACTGATTGCTGAAGACAACTGGCAAATGAGCAGTGAGAGAAGATGGGGCGGGTGGGTATGTAGGTCTCACCGGATAGGGGGTCAGATACATGTGACTCATGAACCAAATCACAGTAAACCTGGTAAGGAGTTTAGAGATTATAAAAAGTGAGTCCCTAATTGTATGGATGAAGAAGGTGAGGCAGAGGGAGGGGACTTGACTGTTTCAAAGTAACACAGATGAAACACAGAAACTTGCACACCTGATTCCTATGCTCTCAAAGCTTCCAATGTCCTAAGCCAGAACACAAGGACTGCACTGTTTATAGTAGTGGAGAGTAACACCTTGAACTTGGGAGGATACTGAAAATTTCCAATATCAGATACAGTTGGGTCATTTGTCTCTCCTAAATCTAACTTCTTTTCTCTACAAAGGCAGGGCTTGTCAGTGATTCATTTAACTCACATTCACTACATGCAAGGGAAGGAATCAGCCTCAGTGATGAAGAGAATGACTCTGAGTTCAGACTGACATTTCCACACCACAGGTTCCCTTGCGGGTGCCTCTAAATCTTGCTGAGCTTCAGTGTGCCTGTTTGGTGCTCGTCATGTGCTCGGCCCATTCTAAGCCCTTAGCATGAATTATTTCATTAAAACCTTAACCAAACTCTGAGATAGTTCTGCAATTATCCCTGCTGTATGTATGCAGTAACAGAGACCCCCCAAAATCAGGCAATGCACTGAAACTCAGATAACTAAGGTAAAGTCCTACACACAGAGTAAGTTTTCGGTACATATTATCTCTTCCTACAAAGATTTCTTCTTCCTCAAGCACCACCACCATCAAGACCACAGCTCTGCTGTAATACTTCTCGCTTCATGTCCGAGGCCAGGGATGTGAAAAGATACATCCCTCTTTTTACCCTCAGTAGCTCACAGGCAAGCAGGGGAGTAAAATAATTGCACACAATGAAAAATCCAGTGTGATATGTGGTACCAAAATATTTCTGCCTGTAATTCCTTAGAGTGGCCCTTGAAGACCTGTGGTTTACTTACACAGCCTTCTCCTGCTGGCCACCAGAAAGAGCAACAGTGACAACCACAACACCCTGCAGAAGTCATTGTTACTCATACTTTCTCAAAGTCATCTATGCATAAGGACCGCCCTTAAGTGAGAGCAATGATATTATCATTATTAATGATAATACCTAATGCAATCCTTATGATTCCTTGAGGTGGCTGGCCTTGTCCTGATTATAGATTAGAAAATCAAGGTTCAGAAAGTCTAAATTCACTATCCTGGAAGTGGATCCAGATTTTGAACCAAAATTTGTTTCCAAAACCAGCACACTGACCCCAAAAATAAATATTAAAAATTATTATTAATCTGTGTAAAAAATAAAATATACATGGAGTCGCCTGGGTGGCTCATTTGGTTAAGCATCTGCCTTCGGCTCAGGTCATGATCTCGGGGTCCTGGATCGGGTCCTGCATCAAGTTCCCTGCTCAGTGGTGGGCCTGCTTCTCCCTCTCCCTCTACCCCTGCCCCCTGCTCCTGCTCTCTCTCTCCTTCTATCTCAAATAAATAAAATCTTAAAAAAAATAAAATGTTATTCAGTAAAGATGTGATTATATGATGATATATTGTGAGTCTTAAAAAGAATGAAGTAGATTTGTACGAATATGGGAAATAACTAAGGTACATGAATTAAGTGAAAAAATTGGAGGACAGCTATAGGAAATGATTATATTTGTCTAAAAATAATATTATATCCATATTTATACACATATATACATTGTAATTTTCTTGAAAGTTCTGTACGAAACTGTTACTTGCGGTTACATTTAAGAAGTAGCATTTAGAGGCGCCTGGGTGGCTCAGTAGGGTAAGCGTCAGACCCTTGATTTTGGCTCAGGTCATGATCTCAGGGCTGTGGGATTGAGTCCCACAGGCTCCATGCTCAGTGGGGAGTCTGCTTCACTCCCTCTCCCTCTGCCCTTCTTCTCCCCCACCCCCATGAGGGTGCACTCAAGCACACACACTCTCTCTCTCTCAAATTAATAGCTGAATCTTAAAAAAAAAAAAAAAAGAGTAGCATGTAGGTGTTCAAGGTAGATGAGGAGGGATTTACTTTTCAATATATGCATGTCTGTGCAGTTTGAATAGTCTTACGTATGAAGATATATTATTATACAATAAAAATAAAATTTTATTTAAAGAATTGAATTTTAAATAAATAAATTTTATTTAATTAAATAATAAATTAATATCTGACCCAGTCACAACAAAGACTACCAATATAGGAAAATGTGTCACAGATTATTTAGCAGCCCATTGAGGATAGGAGGGAATAGAGATATGGTTTACTGAGCACGAACAAAAGCCAGGCATCATGATACTGAGGTAGATCTAATGATCTGCATTTTATGGATGAGGCCATAGATGTCTTGAAAGGTTAAGAAATATGCCCCAAGGACACACAGCTGGAGCTTCAGGCCCAAGCTGTAACCCCAGGTATGTCTCATCCTCAGGTGTGTGCTCTTTCCACATGCACCTATAATAATTCCAGAAGCACTTTGAAAACCAATTTTCCCATTCTTAGAGATGCCACAGGAGGAAACTGTAAGATTCTTCAGTGGCAGAGAAGGAATAAATGAAACATGGACATACATAAAAAGAATCTTTATTAATAACAAGAAAAAACTTACATTTTTTAGGAGGCAGTGAGGTGCTTGAAAGTCATCAGCATTATTCAGTTTAGGGAAAGATTCGTTCCACTGTGTTTCTGGGCTGGAAGCCCATATGAATAAGATCATAAATGCCATAGCTACTCTGAGGTCATCATGAAAAAATAATAGACCTTGACGATGAAAGAACTAGTTAGTCATCAATTCCATCCCCTTTGCCAACAAAAAAGACAATATTTAAAGAATAGCCATCATTTGTATTTAGTTCAGACTATTTTTCTTTGGAACCAGATCTGCAAATACTCTACCTACTAACATGGCCAGATTCTACAAACTAATGTGGTTTTGAGAGATTTTTAAAGAACTTAAACCCCCATAACTATCCTTTTATGATTAAAGAAAGAATCCTCTACAGAGTGGAGCCTATCCTTCTTCAGATCACTCTGAGGGAGATGAATTTTGGCCCAGCTAGAGTGTGGGTGAGGGAATCTGGTGGAAATGAGGTAGAATTCTGGTTCCGCCACTTACTGCCTGTGTGCCCTTATGCCTAAACAAAACCACAGAACACTGGTTTGGGTCCCAAGATTGCCAAGAATGTTGACTGGGACCAGTTTTAGGTTACTCCCATCACTAAACAAGTAAACACGCTTTTGAATGGCACACAAGACAAAGATACAGATGAGTGGACATAATTCTTTGTGCTTTCCTTATCTTCCTCCCAAGTTGGCCTGAAGTTGGGTAGTCATGACAGATGAGCATGCTTTGATATCAGAGGAGTAAGAAAATGGAGGGCTTGCTGTGTTTATCATTAAGTTGGAGGAGGGGCACATTAACCTTTAATGTTGACCCAACAAACAAAACAAATTCTTGCCATGCCATAATTCACATAATTCTGATTACCAATGATTACTCTGCATCCTGGAACTTCAGCAGGCCTGACCATGACCTACAATATCTAGGGCAAGTTACCTAAGCTCTCTGATCCTTAGTTTCTTTATCTCTAGTAGAAGGATAATAAGGCCATTCTCATTGGCTTTGTATGCAGGTTAAGTTAAATGAGATGGCTGCTATTAAGGAACCCGGTAGAGTACATATTAAAAAATATCACTGGGGGCTCTTGGGTGGCTCAGTCGGTTAAGCATCTGACTTCAGCTCAGGTCATGATCTCCGGGTTCTGGGATTGAACCTTGTGTCAGGTCCACACACAGTGGGGAGTCTGCTTGTTGCGCTCTCCCTCTCCCTCTGCCACTCCTCCTGCCTCTCCCCCTGCTTGTGCTCGCTCTCTCTCTCAAATAAATAGAATCTTTAAAAAATATATCTCTTGCCTTTCCACTCTGCCTTATTCCCAACCATCTGCATATATGCTTATTCTTACACTTTCACCTTTGAAGGCTCCTCGGTCTGAATGAATCACGTTGCCAACTTTATCACATTGGAGAAAAGGAAATTCATTCACCCCTGAATGTTTCCAGAGGGCTCCTGCCCGGACATGTAAGAGCCCCCCACCTGGATTTATACCACACCTCAAAGCTTTCACATTTCTACAGTGCTTCCTCAGCCACAAACAACATTCACATATGGAATCCTCTTTTGATCTTGGGACAGAAGCAAAACAACTATTATTATACCCATTTTACCAAGTCCAAAACTGGGACATAAGAGGCGGGAACAGATTTGTCTCTGTCTAAGGGGCTCTTAAAGGTTTTGTCTCAGCTCCTTACATGGTTCACCCAACCCCTCAATCCCTAGACCTGAAATGCAACCAGCCATCTTGGATGAATTATATTATGTTGGCCTGCCTTTTTATTGGTATGTCAACAGACAGTTTTGTCATTTACACTTTACAGTAATACTTTATCAACTCTTGCATAATTAACAGCAAACTTAGAAAACATGAGGATCTGATAGGCAGGATCACAATCGCATTCTACATTTTGCACATGAGAAATCTTGGTCTCTGAGAGATTAAGCTTCACAGCTATTAAATGACAGCTCAGGATTAGAATGTACAACCCAGCATTCTTTCCATGGGAATACACAGCTCAGGAGAGTTGAGTGAGCGTTCCCAGCAGCAGGTACTCACTGACTCATGAGGTTTGCCTGGCTCTGATAATTCTTCCTTATTATAAATCAAATTCTGCCCCTGTGTCAATGTAAGCTTTGGACCATTAATTAACTTTGAACTTATATGTAAATCTCTAGAGACAGAACCATTTTGCCTGAAAGTACTCTGTTATCTGGTTGATATGACAGAAGAAATGCTGATAGAACTTACCTGGGAATGTTGCTGGCTAAAGCTTGCACCTGCTATGCTGCTGATCATTTAGGCTTATTAGGCTCACTAATGATTGCACCTGGGACTGGAACCCAGGACACATTCATTTCAGCAAAGGCTTATTAAGCATGTATTATGTACCCTGTACATGTTGGAATTAGGGAACAAGGCTTTCAATAAAACAGGCATGGCTAAAGTGGCCACATAATTTATTGTCCAAAATGACACACTCGAGAGAATAAAAGGGGCAATAATACAAATCACTCAGAACATCAGGCATGTACCAGGACTATCCAGATAAATTGGGGTATAAATTCAGGAAGGCAAGCACCAGGTAAGGAAAAAGGTATGCAGTGAGTCTTAGGATTTAACAGGGTGATGTGATGGGGAGTTGCTGATGGAGGGAGGTCTACTAGGGAAGGAGTAATCCTTTGGTGGGAAGGCTTCTCCCATCGAAGAAGGGGTATTTGCATGGAGAACTAAAGATTCAGAAGGAAGCAGTCACAGATGTCAAGGAGTGTTTCAAGTACAAAAAGCAACGGCTGATGCAAAGGCCTTCACGTGGGAAAGCGCTCAGTATGCTGTAGATGTAGGGAACAGAGTGCTGCAGAAGGGGGTAGATGAAGCACAGGCAAGAGCCAGAGCATGGACAGCTGCAGAGACCATAGGCCAGAATTTAGGGTGTCTCAGAAGTTCCGCAATATTTGACCCAAATATCCATAACATATACTATTTTTTAAAACTACAATAACTAGCACACTCAAACATGTTGTTTAAATTTTAAAATCTCAGAGACTCTCTGATGTGTTTCCTTCAACTGAGTTAACAAGTTTTTGTGTAGAACTTAGAGTTTCTCTCAGCTCTAACGTAGGCTAAACTTCGTGAAATTATATCATTATAAAGTATTTTACTTGGAATTCCTTCCTCTTGGAATTCAGGCCTGTACACATCTACTTGCCTAAAATGGCACAAATGAGCACATATTTACTGCACTCTGTTAAATACCAGGCAGGGCTCTAGGTGCTCAGATCCTACTTTGAACATAGTATGGTGCAGGTGGTCTAATAAAAAGTGTATGCATTACATGAAACACCAGAGCATCACATATTTATTTTAGCATTTGTGTTTTGTATTTATTAGTAGGTTTGGCTCCTCTAACTGTTGTGTTTATAATAAGGAATATGGGTAGTAGCTACATATTGTTAGCGATTCAACTTAGAGTAGAAAAGAAACAATGCTCTTTGAAGCTTTTTAGTCAATTTAAGCAAAGAATGTACAGTGTTTGCAAGGCAAGTCCTTGTCTTCCTATAACTTTTATATCTATGTTCCCATGTGAATAGAGACTTACTTGATACTGAGGAACCAAAACAAGAAACAAAAACCAAAAGTAGATTGACCGCTGACACAGATATGAACAACTATCATCTCAGATCTGCAAAGCCACATGTTTATTTCATCAAAACAGTCTCAGGAGTTTTTCATTTGTTGGTAGTAAAACAAGCATAATAAGTTAGAACTTCTGAAATAATGGCATGCCAATTTAATGGGTCCAAAAAATTGGGTTTCCACATAAAAATTTTCTTTGAGAAAAGGGTTCATTGCTAAAATATTTGAAAACAAGTATTTTTACTTTCTTTTTCCCCCACCATTTATTTGGATCTTTGGAGGGAACTTTATCTTGGTCAACCTCACTTGGTTCATCAACCAAACAGGGCTAATAATAGCCCACTGCCTCAAAGACAAGGAATTGAGCCAAATAAATGTTGATACTCCTGGTTGAAAATCAACAATTCCAAGTTCATACAGTGCAGAGAAGGGGATCTTCGAGGACCTAGTGTGGTAGTTGACTTTCAATGATCAGAACTATGTCATCGTGTGAGGCCCACATAAATAAAACACATGCAAGCCAGAGTCCTTCCAGAAAAATGCAGCTGTTGACATCAAGAGACAAGTAAGTGCTGTGATTCTGAGCTTCATTGAAAGAGTCACATTCAATCCACTGCTTCCTTGAAAACTGACTTTATTACCATGGCTCCAGGTCCTACAGGAGAAAAACCACAAAGTATGTGCAAACCAGATGAACATTCTGTGCTGATGACAGAAAAAAATAGAAGGCCATTGAGGTGCAGGGCAAGCCTGACAGAATGTCTTCTGTGCTCCTCCTGGAACCATTGGTAAGAACCAGGTGCTAGAATCCAGACCTTTAATTGGCTGCCTCCAGAGAGGTGGGAGAGTGGCTGGTCTCCTAAAGGCCAAGAGATGAAGCAGAGGCATGATTTAGGTTAAGAAGTTAATAAGGAGGAACAGGGCAATTTTGTGATACAGCTTCTTGGGCAGGGGAGAAATATGTCGGGGAAGGGATAAGATTTATTACCTTCTTTTACATTTGCCTTGCCTGGAGAACAGAAAGGAGACCATGTATTTGCCTGAAAATCATTAGGAATTCATGGAATTTGGTGTGTTTTTTTCAGACTCCAACATTGATTGTGATATTTCAAACAGATCATTCAAATCCTCTTCGCCTCAGTTTCTCCCACTTGTAACAAAAGAATTTAAAAGTCAACAATGTGATATCTGATATATATGTGTTCAAAAGTAAATCCTTGGAACTCAAGGTTAATACTTCTATGATTTTTGAGAATTCATGAAAATTTGAATACTACTCTTATGTAACTTCTTCCATAAAATTCAGGTAAATATAAATGAAAAATTGAAATCCATGACTTGTAGATATTTGGCAAGTGTTACATTATATCTGAAGTTGAGAATGGAGGAACAAAGCTTGAGAGGAGTATGAATTATGATATACCAAAGTGAGTGGTTTTTAGACTTCCAGATTTCATGGATGAGTAAAAGGTTGTTTATTATAACTAAGAGACTATGCTAAGTTTTTCAGGATTTTATTTTAACTAAATAAAATCATTTATATTTTTAAAAGATTTTATTTATTTATCTGAGAGAGAGAGAGAGAGAGTGAGTGGGAGACACGGGGAGAGAGAATCTGAAGAAGACTCCATGCTGAGCACAGAGCCCAACACGGGGCTCAATCCTCCAACCCTGAGATCACAACCCCAGCTGAAACCAAGAGTCAGATGCTCAATTGACAGAGCCACCCGGGTGCCTCTAAGTAAAATCATTTAAAATTATGCAGCCATCAAAAAAAAAAAAAAAAAAGAAATCTTGCCATTTGCAATGACGTGGATGGAATTAGAGGGTATTATACTATGCGAAATAGGTCAATCAGAGAAAGACAAGTATTATATGATCTCACTGATATGAGGAATTTGAGAGATAAGACAGAGGATCATAGGGGAAGGGAGGGAAAAATGAAACAAGACGAAACCAGAGAGGGAGACAAACCGTAAAAGACTCTTAATCTCAGGAAACAAACTGAGAGTTGCTGGAGTGGGGGGTGGGGAGGGAGGGATGGGGTGGCTGGGTAATGGACATTGGGGAGGGTATGTACTATGGTGAACACCGTGAATTGTGTAAGACTGATGAATTACAGACCTGTGCCCCTGAAACAAATAATACATTATATGTTAATAAAAAAGTAAAAAATAAAACACTCACAACTACTATCTAGTATCATCTCACAAAGCAATAATCTTTTTAATTAAAAAAAAAGTTGAAAGAACATAATCTCAGAATAAAATACAGTCTTTCCAAAGGAAGTACAGTTCATAAGCAAACACAAATATATGAAGATACAGAAAAATTCTGATATGCTTTGATAGATGATAGTAGTAAAGAATGTGTAAATTTTTTGATGTTTGTTGGAAAATTGGGCATCCAATTCAACACTCTCACATAAAGTAGAACTAGCAGATGCAACTTGATATGGAATACCGTTGTTAGAAATCTATTTTCATATGATGAGAATGGAAACAATGCCCTGAATACTATTCATTCAATTAAGTTAGAAATTTATCCAAAACCTTAGCCCAGACATAGACCCATGACATGGATCTTGGTCGTGAACAACACTGCCTTACAGACCAACGTTTGAGAACCACTGCGAGAGTGATGGATGTTCCTGGCTCATAATCCCCAGGACTCAAAGCCGAGCCTCTACAGGTTGAGAAATTAAACCCTGATGAGATATTACTAATCCAGTATTTCACAGTGAGGCAATGGAGCCACGAAGAGATTAAATAAGTCACTCAAAGCCACACCATTCCTAAGTAGTGTCTGATTCAAAGCCGGTGATTTCTGGGCTCTGAACTAACATAATCAATACTTTCTAACAATAGCTAACATTTTGGACTTTTATTATGTACAAGGCATCATGTGAAATATTTGACATTCACTATGTTATTAGATCCTCATAGGGTCATAATGACCCTATGAAACAAGTTCCATCATTGTTCTGATTTTATAAGAGAAGAAATAGAGGCCCAGTGGGTAAATCACTTGCCCAGGACCCAACAAAGCCTGTATGGCAGAACTGGAACTCAAACTAGGCAATCTGAATCCAGCCCTGCCCACTTAGCCTCTGATATATGCCTGTACATCTCAGATGTGTAATTTTAATGATAATGGGCACTTCCATTTCTGGGGAGGTATTAGTAGGCTGCTGCTTCTACTAAAATGGCTAGAAAAGATAAAAATGATAAATTGCCTGAAAAATCACAATTTTAAGTACATTGGCAATCTGGGGAAGCAAAGAGGACTGGATGAGCTATAATTACAGAGAAAACAGTCCTTCTTAGGTGAGCTGGGATTTCCTATCATTTCCTTCCCTCAAGGCATTTGCTAATTCTGGACAGGAACAAAGGATTGAGTTTGGCCTGGGCTGATGGCCTCTGGATGCAGAGGTGGGGGGCCGGTGCGGGGGGGCGGGTGGGAGAAGCCTACCAGGGCTGGTAGTACATATTGGAATCTAGAAGAGCTAGGGAAGGCTGAGCTGAGTGCTGGGGAGGTGGGAGGCTGAGACCATAGTCTTGATGTACTTAGTACACGAAGTCCCAATAGACAAAGGAACTTGCCACAAGCATCCAATGGGTTTTCCTCTGAAGACACTGGCCATATTTTGATGCTATTTGGGTAGGAGGCTAAAGAGATAAACTTTTTTTTTAAAGATTTTATTTATTTATTTGCACAGAGAGAGAGAGAGCACAAGTAGGCAGAGAGAGCAGGCAGAGGGAGAGGGAGAAGCAGGCTCTCCACCGAGTAGGGAGCCCAATGTGGGGCTTGATCCCAGGACTCTGGGATCATGACCTGAGCCAAAGGCAGCCGCTTAACCGACTGAGCCACCCAGGTGCCCCTAGAGAGATAAACATCTGAGGGACAGCAATAATCCTTCCAAAAAACTGGTGGGGATAAAATGGAATAAGTTTTAAAAATGCACAACTAATCCAGAAGAAGATAGGTCAGAAGAAATAATGGGAGGAATAATAGGCCAAGAGATAGGAGAAATAGAAAATAAATATCAAGGTGTAAACACAAGCTTGCAATAACATTAGATGTAAATGGATGACTCATTCCAATTCAATGGCAAAATCTATCAGCTTAGATTTAAGAAAAAGATCCAATGATATGTTGTTTATGAAACACACTTAAATTCAAAAGGATGTTAGAAGTTGGAAGAAAAGACAGGAAAAGGTCTACCACGAGAACACCAGAAGAAAGCTGATATGGTTACATTAGTTTCAGACAGAGCCAGGATTGACTTTAAGGCAAGAAATATCATTAAGAGATTTTTTTAAATAAAGAAATGTTATAATGATAAAAGATTCAGTTCAGCAAGAAGACATAATAATCTTAAATTTGTATACACCTAAAAAATTAGCTTCAGAATATACAAAGATCAGGGCAGTGGACAGTACCAGAGTGGAAAAGAGGTAATAACACTATAATAATATTGGCAGAAATAGACCTGTCTGGCTGCAGAGCCCATGCTCCTCTTACAATGCCAATATTTTACCTACTTCTCACCTTCAGCCTCTCAGAGCTTTTGTTATTGGCAATGTCAGTGGCAGCTGTGTACACGTGGGCCCTCATAGTTCATTTTATGATGCTGTGAAATGTGAAATGGGAGAGACGGAAGTTGCCCCAAGCCAAAGAACATGCACACTAAGTCCTTCAGGTTTTATCTCTTTTACTTGGATCAATAGTACTTGGCTTAGAACTCTTTGTAGTTGTGGTGATAACCAGTAACGGCCTATGTTTACTTTGCAGAAGGGTAAGTCTCGTGTAAGCCTAACTTTTGGCACAGTTTGATTAGCATGTGCACAAACATTACTCCTTCCATCCTCAAGCAAGGAGCTGATTAACAATCATGAATAAAAAAGGCGGAAGGACCATGACTATTTATGGTTTTGTGCAGAACGTTTTTTCTTCCCTCTGAACTTTGCCCCTTTAAAAGGTTCTTAATCGCACCTAGAGATTTGCTATCTCCCTTCAATTTGAGGGTAATTTAAGACATAGGCAGTGTCAAGGCCAATCCTAGGCAAAATTATGAGGAAGGTCGTTTCACATTGGCCATGGAGTGGAAGGAAGTAGTTTCCTCCCTTGGAGATATCCCCTTCACCCACACCCTTCCCTAGGTGGTCACAGGTCCCATTGTATCTGTCCTTACATCCATCTAAACCAGCCTTCTATTCCTTTCTTATTTCTATGCAGGTGTTTGAGACTAAAGACAGTTTGGAATGTATTACCCTGAAGATATTGGATTCCTAATAAATGGAAAACCCAAACTAAAGAATGAAGCTTAAATAAAGTAGGCTTCATTAAAGCATGTCCTTAAAGCAAATGCCAAGGACACAAACTGGAAGGTAGTGGAATGGTTGCAATAGTGCAGGGAGGTCTGAGGCAGATCTGGGACTCCTCTCAGAGTCCTGTCACTTTTCCAGTCTATAACCTCATCCCTTGATTTTGCATTCTGCTGTCCCTTCATCTGTTAAACTGGCATACATTGGGACCTACCCTCTCCCAGGCACTATGCCAGAGTGTAGAGTAAATTACTGAGTGAAAGCACCTCTGTCCTCAAACCCACTGTCTAGTGGGTCCATCACTACATGGACAAAAAGAACAGAAGCAAGCTGTTAGCATGTTGTTTTGAGAAAAGTATAAGTTCTTTGGAATTGCTGGAGAATGAATGGCAGAAACATGCCAAGGCAGTAGGCAGAAGTACAAGACCATCTTCATCACCATTTTCATCAAAAAAAGGAAACTAACATAACTGAAAATTTACTATGTGCCAAACATAGTAAACATGTTCTAGCTACTTGGCAAGTTTTGAGTCACATAAAATGGATCATGTAGGGTGTTATATGCCATATAAAGGAACTTAACATTAGCCTTGTAATAAGAAAATAGGAAGTCTTTGAAAAATTCAGTTGAATAGAAAGGCCAGCTTTTAATTTTAGGTGACTCTGGTGTCTATGATGCTGGTGTCTATGATAAGAATAAAAAGAGGAAGAATCTGAAAGCTGAGAGACCAGTCAAGAAGCTGCTAAAATAGTTGAGGCTAAAGAGTAAGAATTGCATAGTTGGGGCAAAAGTAATGGGATAGAGAGGGAGGAGAGATTCAAGAAAGATTTAAAAAGTAAAATTTTGGATTTGATGATTAGATTTGGATAGGTAATTGGGTGGGGGGAGAAGATAAAAAATACTTTATTAACTATCAGGCTAATAGCTTGGGAATTTCTGTGAACAATGGTGTCACTAACTGAAAAAGAAAATACCATGGGCTAAGATGCTATGCTCTGGTTGGGATGCATGGTGTTTGAATGGCCAATGGACAACTAGATGGAGATGTCCCACATACAATGCAATCTAGATGTCCGACAGGCTATGCAGGACCTACCTATAGGTCACCATGAAAGCTATAAGCCCAGATGCAACGTTGTGAAACACCAACAACTAACACATGGACAAAGGAATGGGAGTCCAAAAAGAAGAAGGTCAAAGATATATGAAGAACTTGGAGAACAAAAACTTTTGCAAAGACTGATCAGTGGTTCAAATGCAGAAAATAGACATGTCAGGCTAAGGATTGAAAAAATACCCCTTAGATTTGATCAAAAAAGAAAAAGAAAAGAAAGAAAATTATTAGTATTTTACTGAGAGCAGTTCCAACAAAAAATAGGGGAGGCCAATACAGATCATAGTCAATAGAGAAGTCAGTGAATTAGAAGTGACGTAGACAGTGAATGAAATAAGAGAGTCTGGAAAGTGATGAATGATACCTTACCAAGGAACCACATTTTCATGATGGTTGAGTACTAAAAAAGGCAAAAGATGGAGTAAAGGAAGCAACCAGAAGGAAAAGTTAGGAATCTAAGAAAAAGAAGAAATAATCTACAGAGCAGAACTTAATAGGTTCCCAGAGCTAAAAGTGGAAGGGGTGGAGTCAAGGGCACATAAGGCCAAATTAGTGTTGAACATGAGGAGGAAAACCTCATATTCTAAGACTAGAGAAAAGGAAAGAAGAATGGAAGTGAATGAAGATAGCAATGTAATTCTTCCTGGAAGAGCATTGAAAGTTTTTATTTTTCTTGGTCTCTGTGGTGAGATGATTTGCTGAGACAAGGTGAATAAGGTTCTTGGAGAGAGTGATAAATGTTTGCGGGAGTCATTAGGGGAAATGAGAAAGAGCTGGCCCAAGAACTGATGGCAAGTGTGGAGATTCACAGCGTTTGGATTGGTGGTGCTCATTTTCCCAGGTTTGGGAGCTGAGAAGAAATTGTAACTTGGTTCCAAGGCTGGCACTCTGCTGGGTGGGAAGGCAGAAGAATGGAATATCTTCCACTTCCCTTCTTTTCATCCTCACTCTCACTAGGTATCCTATGCCTTTATTTAACTGAGTATCTTTAAAAGATAAAGAGAGATACAAACCCAATCACACAGATCTATTGGGGATGCAGTGCAGTATGATGAAACTATCAACAATCTTAGGGTCAAATGCTCACTTCATCACATGTGGTTTGCTGCTGGACCCTGGGGTCACTGACATAATCACTTGAAACATCTATTTCATCATTTACAGAAGAATTCTAGACATTAAGTAAGCTTATATCCACATAGCCTCTGGTTCATAGGCATCAGAAAAGGCTTCTTCCTGTTTTCTTTATGAACACTTCCCAAGGAAATATCCCTTGTTATACTGGGCCCAACACTAAAAGAAACCCAAACCTAAGAAATTACTTTTTCAGAGTTTAATTTCCATTATGGAAGAAAAATTCACTTGGAGAAATAAAGACCTATCCTCTCCCAACTTGATTAAGCCATGGAGAACTAGAATGATACTTGAAAAAAATAATTCCTGCCCCAAACTTCTGTCTTTCAGGGTCTTAACTCAGCATGAGTGAGTGTCTACATGACTTGATGTCATCCCATAATACCATTTGTACCCACTCCCCATTTTCCAAGGAGGTACCAACTGAATTAAGCCCACAGCTATCTGCCCATGTTGCCAATGCACATCTCTGGCTTAAAAAGGAGAACTTACAACCTTAGAGACTACTTAACTTATATTTCTAATAAATCAGACTTTCAACCACAGAAGGGAAGGCAAGTAACTCTAAAACAAGGCTTTTAACAGGTAAGTCTCGCGACATGAAATAATCAAATAAACACCTCTGTACTCATCTTCAGCATCCATCAGTATCCACTGTCAGCCATTGTTAGTGGAAAAGAGAACGTGACTAATATTCTCCTGAATAAACAGAACTGTTCGTTTCTGATTTGTGCCACAGGAAGCATCCAAAGTTCCTTCTTTCCTACCATCATTACCAAGACAGACTATCTGGTGGATTCTACTCTGCTGTGTGGTCAACCCCCATGTGAGTCACATCTATTTCTACAAACACTCTGCACACTGGTTGACTAAAGAAGGGAAGGCAATCTATGTGTATTTCCCTTTCCCTGCTCTTTAAGTCATTGCTACCTGCTGATGTTGTTGGCTATTCTGTTCTCCTTGGCTTTTTAGCACAGAGGTAGAGTGCCTGAGACCCAGCAGAGTCTCAGAAAAAGTTTTCTTGAATTGAGTCCCTGACCTGCTTCAGGTGGGAGAAGGGAAGGAGTGGGGTGGAGGAGGTTTTCACTGTTGCAGAGGGAAGTCCTCTTAAAAAATAGGAAGTGAGGTGAGCCCCGTTTATCTTGATGCACTAGCACCAAAGGGTTGAGTAAGATAGTTGGAAATATATGAGATGATGGGTATGAAAGAGATTTTAAACTCTACAGAGCTATATAGATATCGATAGCAGTAAAGGTGGTATTATGCTTAGGGTAGGAGTGGAGCTAGGTGACCTTCTTTATACCACAAATATTTATTGAGTATTTAGGATGTGGCAGGCACCATGCTGAGCATTAAGGACGTATCAGTGAATCAAATAAACACTGTCTCAGCTTTTTGGAGGGTACTATAATTTAGGGTTTTCTTTAAGTCATCTTACCATTATTCTCTGATCCTGGACATTCCTATGATATCTGTATGGGGGGTGAAGAGAGGTGGGAGGGGAGCATCCATACCAGCCCTGGAGCATTAATGAAGAGGTAGGTGGCCCTCAATTTTGTCCCATTTGTGAATCCTTACACTTGTTGATCTCTCAGGATTGTGTCGGGTACATTTATTGTCTTTCATGCTGAAATGACTTGGAAAGTTCCTTCCCACCAGTGGCAGCAGAAGTAGGGCAATAAAGGGGGCAAGGAATGGGAAGAAGTGCCAGGAAATGGAAAGATGACAGAACAAAGCAGAGGTGCTGAGAAGAAAACAGTGGTAGTGGTTAGAGACAGAAAAGCCTAGTGTGTGGTGACAAGAAGAGCCCCCAAGAATTGTTTTATCAAATCATCCATTTATAAGATTGCTAAATTAAGGTTCAGAGTCAGGGAGTAAATCACTCAGAGTTTTGATACACATCACATGTACCAAATGGCCAACCTCTTTTTACCTGACAATGACATCATTCTACTTCTTTAAATACACTTTGCCTTAACTGGAGCTCTAACCATCCTGTATGTAAGGTGGGTTAGGAACAAGGGTGTCAGCTCCAGACTGAGTTCAAATCCAGCTCTGCCATTTACTACCTGTGTGACCTTGGAAAATCACCTAACCTATTTTCATATCAGTTTCTTCATCTTTAAATAAAGATAGTATTGGTATCTGTGGCTTTTAAGAGGGTTAAATTGGTTAAGTCATATGAAAACCTAGAACAGCGCCTTAGAATATAGTAAGTGCTATGCAAGAGTTTATAATATGAATATGTATGTGTGTATAATTTTGGTTGAGTCATCCCTCAAATACAAAGCAGCTTAGTAAACAGACTTTATTTCCTCCTTATTTATTACTTGACTGTTCTCTTTTATCTTTTCTAAATGTTCAATATGTCAAAGTGGTGTGTTTATTAAATATTCTTTAGGAAGTGGGCTGGGCTTATATACACAAATCCAACAAATAGATGTTTATCAAAGTTGGAGAAGCGCCATCCCCCAGGGACATTCTGCATTATCACCTCTCAGCATATTACTAACAACTCAAAATAGCGTTTCCCCAAAGAGGTGCTAACTCAGGGCAATGGCCATGAAGTCAAGATAAAAGCTGGGGTTCTGAACTCTCCAGAAAAGCTCTGGCCCTCACCTAGTTCACATTCTCACCTCTTCTGGGACAAGCTGAATTTCACCTGGAAGTGAAAACTTCATTGCAAAATGGAGAGAATCTCTAGGAATCTCTAGGCCAAGAAAAATACCTCTTTTCATCTTTAGCCATTCAAAGCTAGGATAGTATGTCCTCTTTCCTTCTTGTGCTTCAGGCACAAAATGCCCTCTACTAATGCTTAAAAGGAGAGAGGAAGGAAAGAGAGGGACCATCTCCCTCTCAAGCCCGTGATGCCTGTCCTGCTACCCTCCCCCAGATTCTCCTGACTGCCACTTTCTCTTGTACTCCCAGAATGACTCTTGGCTGTAAAATTCAGTAACCATGAGATGAAGGGAGTGTTCCTGATTAAGAAAAGGTCAAGTGGTAACAATAAGAGCTGATATTTATTGAATACTGACTCTGTGCCAGGCACTATTCTCATGCATAAACTCATGTCATCTTTATAACAGTCTTCTATAAGGACCACCATAATTATCTCCATTTTGCGGAGAAGGAACTGAGACCCAGAAAAGCTAAGAAAACTTTCCCAACATCACACTGCTGGGAAAGGGTAGAGCTAGAATTCAAACCTAGGCCAATGAACTCTGGAGTCCATTTCTCCTCGAAGTGTGGTCTGGAGACTGGTGCCTGTTCATGTCTGTTAGCAGTGTGTGATGCGGTAAGTGTAGAAATTGAGGGTAATCACTAAGAAATTTTACAGCAATTTGCTATTAGCCTGGCATCCAAGAGTGTGATCAGCAGACTCCTCTTAGTGAACAGTAGATAGAGCAATTCTGGTGTTGTTGAACCCACATGGTGAGATGCATGTTGTGTAGGCTACATGCTAGTCATGCACAATAGATCCACACATGGGTCGATTAGCAATTGGAAATGTAAAAACAAGTCCTTCACCAAAGATGGTATGACAAGCACTGCTCTAAAGCATTATGCTATATAGCTTCCAAAAACTCAGTGCTTGCTAAGAATATAAGCTTGTGAGGTAAAAATGTAGGCAGAGAAATGAACACCAAATCGAGAGCCAGAAGATATTAAACAATGTGTATGATCAATAAGTAAGTGATATTGCTTGTTAAAAGTTAGTAAGTGCACAGAAAACTTAGAGTAAAGCAGGTGAAGGGAATCAGGATTTGGGGGAAGGGTCTGAAGTATTAACCCGTGAGGTCATTAGGATAGTCTGTGACCATTTTCCCTGAGGCAGATAAGTCCATTTGTAAACGTTTAATTTTGCCTTGGTTTCTCCCTGCCCCTCCCTCTCATATGCCCAGGCTCCTATTTTCTCTCTGAATCTGTTAACACAGAATCATTAGAGCAATCAAAGCATAACAAGGCAATTCATTCTGTGCCAACCAGGAAAGCCCAGTCCATCATAATAGGTACTCCAAAGCTAAATTATGGGTTTGGGATAGATGATCTGTAAGATCTTCTCCAACTTTGAAATCTTATGACTTTGGCTGAAGGAGCTGTTGTATACTGCTCTTGAGGGAGTATATCAAAGAGGCTCATTTGATATGATTTATTAATTCATCCGTTCATTTATTTAATACACACCTATTGATCACCTACTATGAGTCAGTCACTGTCTCAGGCATTGATGTTACAGTGATGCATGAGATATAAACTCTGCCTTTGAGAGTTTCAGAGTTCAGCAAGAAAGCCAGACATATAAACAAAAAATGACAGCACAGGTCGTAAGTGCTGCAACACATGTCTGAACAGAGTGCTACGGGAATACAGATGAGGGAGGATATAATCTCTCTGGGTAGCAGGAAAGGGAGCATCACAGCATGATTGAGAGAATAACATGTACTCCAGGTTTTGAAGAATGAAGAGGAGTTAGCCCTCTTCAATAGGAAGGAGGGAAGCCAAATCAGGCAGTGAAATAGATGTGAAGACACCAAATGGGGTGATACATTTAGGGAATAGAAAAATAGCTTAGTCTGGTTGTAAGATTATACGCATGTGTGGATCATGATTTGTTTTGTTTTGTTTTTGTGGTTGTGTTGTAGTGTGAATATCTGTTTTTCCCCAGTGTGTGATTTTACACACACACACAGTCATCACTTTCCTTCTTTGGTCCTCCACTTCTTCATTTATAACAAAATGTAGGGTCTCTGCATCATTACACTGTAAACCCCATGAGGGTTCATCATTTGAGTCCCAGTGCCTAGCACAGTGCCTGGCACATGTAGGCACTCAAATTTGGTTCAGTGAATGAAAGAACCAATATATGAGTGAGTCGATTAATTATCATTAATATCCTTTTCAGCTGCTGGCCATTTTTAGAAACTTTAGATTTTTCTACAGCTTGGGACGAACCATTTGTCTGTATCCCTCTAACAAAGGAATATTTGTGGGTTGAGTATCCATATGATTATACTTATAGATATTTGAATAAATAGGTCCACAGGATGTCAGGCCATTCAAGAATCTTTGGTGGGGGGCCCGCATAGGAAAGAAAGAGGGGTGACCAGAGAAAAGCTTGACTTTCAAATTATTTTTAGTGATTGAGGGCCAGCTGTCTGTTTCTCATCATTTTTCTCCTCTTCCTCTTCTATGAATTAGGAAAGACTGTATTTTTCTAATACATCACTTCTGCTATGATCACACATTTGGACTTTATCTTTCAGTCACACTCAAAGAAGGAATGGGTTCCAGAGTGAAACTCAACAATCTCCTTCTTGGCATGAGTTGCTTATGCTAAGTTCCCAAAAGCACTGATTGTTCAAAAAGGCTTTCTAGAAGCTCTTCCACATCCCCAGAATGATTTCATCTTCTTACATGGGAATTTTTGAAGTTCTTTTATAATAGAGATTTTCTAACATGAAAAAAAATACTCCAATAAATTCCCTTGTATCAGTCACTAAGCTTCAACAATAATCATTATTTTGCCACTATCACCACTCACTTATTAGCACCTCCCTAATTTTGTTTGTTTCTTTGCTTGCTAGATTAGTTTAAAGCAAATCCCATATGCCATGTCCTTTCATTTGTAAATGCTTCGGTATGATTTTCTGAATGATAAGGTCATGTTTTGTTTATATGGTTTCCTTAACACCATGACAGTAATGTACCTCATAGAAGTAAGAGCAATCACTTAATTTTGTCTTATACACAGTCTATCTTTGAATTTCTCTGATAATCGAAAGATGTCTTTTTCAGTTGGTGTATGTACCTCAGGACTAAACAAGACCTGCACATTGCATTTTTTGGTTGTCGTTTTAATATGGCAGCCTAAAGCTGTTTATTTGAAATATTTACTTTTTTTCCTATCTCAAGGCTAAAAAGGCTGAAATACTCAGAAAAGGGTGAGTAAAAGCTGCCTGCTGCAACAGCACCATTTTTTTTCATAAAGATTTTCACTCAATGCATGCTAGGGGCAATCCATAATATGTAAATGTGGAATGGAGTCAATATGTCTTAAACACATAGGCCTTCACAGTCTTTCTTCTAGGAATACAAATCAAGGGAGATACCCTCAGGTGAATACTCAAAAGGGAATCACTATGGTCCTTCCTTCTACTCTGGATTCATTTTCATTTTCCCTAATAATTATTGTAATAATAATGCCATGTTATATATCTATATTGTCTTTAGTGTTTACATAGTGCTTTCCTACCTATTCAACATACAATGACAAAGAATCCACTCTTCATGAAAAATACTTCATCTCATTTGATTGTCCAGATGAGCCTGTGAGAGAAGGCAGGGCAGGTATAATCTTCCCTTTTTTACAGATGTGAAAACAAGCTCAGGAATATGAAGCAACTAAGTCTTCACAGTCAAGTTAGTGGAGTTGAACATTTGATCCCAGTTCAAGTGATAGCAAGTTCAATGATATTTGACCAGATATATCATGCCTTAACTTAATATAAAAAAACCCTAGACCAGGCTTCGGCAAAATGCCCTCTAGAAAGTTGCTATCTGGTGAAATGTTTTTTATTCCTTTTAGGGCTTCCTTCGACTTTGGTATCATCTTGAGTACCTATTGCCTAGACAGCCATGTTCCCACACACCTGTTCCAGGTTCAGTGTACCCAATGCCTTTCCCAACCCCAAGGAAATTATGGTATAGACATGGCTTAGGTCTTTAACAATATATCCCATTAGCCCAAAAGGCAAATTTGTACAAATTAGGTTACAGCACTTATGGAAGAGATATTTAATGCTCATTCATTTTCAGTTTTTCCCTCTTACAATGAAGATGGAAAGATTACACTTTTCTGCCCCACTTATAGTTGGACAGTGACTACTCCGGTCAATGGTCCTGGAGACAAGTAGTCTATGCTTCTTTCAGATTACCCTAATTAAACTGCAATACACAACCCTCCAGTGTATTCTTCCTCTGACTTAGCAATTATGGAGGTACCAAATGGCAGCAGGAACAATCGAAGTATCCTGGGATCCCAAAAAATGGAGAGTTGCTACTTAGAAGAGTCACCCTGAACCTACAGCATATTACATGTGAGCAGGAAACAAACTTTTGGTTAAGCCACTTATATGTAGGTATTGTTACTACAGCCCAATTTAACCTATTCTTATGGGTACAGGATTCCTTCCTCAAGGTACTTTACTTGCTACCTACTGAAAAATCATAATAAAAACCATAAAATTCAACAATGACAAGATGTAGGGTAGCTCCTGGAATTGAGTAATGCATAAGTGGCAAACCATAAGTAATAGCCCTGTCAGCAATTTTACAAAGTAACATCTTCAGATAAAATTCTCTTATTTATTCATTCACAAACTATTAGTTGAGTGTTTACCATTCACCAGCCACAGCTAGGGACTGAAGATACATTTGAGGACAAGACAGTCATAATCTGTGACCTCGTGAGTTTTAAAATCTAGCTAAAGAAAAAGATATTTTAAAATGTAAATGAAAATACGTTGTTGATAATGAATAATTGAACACTACACCAAAAACTAATGATGTATTATTTGTTGGCTAATTGAATTCAAATTTTAAAAAAAGGAAAAAAACAAAAGAAAATATGTTGTTTAAAGATATAGACTGCTTTGAGATAATCTAATAGAATAACTTAATGAATCTAGCTTAAAGATTCTGGAAATCTTCTATCCAAGAAAGAACTGTTTAAGTTGGGATTTAAAGCTGAATGGGTGAACAGAAGACCTGACCAAGAAAGGATGGGGGGGATCCATCAGAAAGAGAGAACACCACATGGGAAAGTTCAGAGAATAGTACAGTACAGTTCACTGAGAGAAAGGAAAGGACCCCAGGGCATCTGGACTGTAGTAGATAGGATAAAGGCAAAAAGGCATGATGGTGGTGAGGAATAAGTTTTGAAAGGGAGACGTAAGCCAGATCATGCACGGGAATACAAACCAGCCAAAGATCTAGGGCTTTATTACAAGAGTAATGGGAATTCATTGAAGTATTTTAAGTGAAGTGAATGATATGATCAGATTTTTGTCATTTAAAGGATTAATCTGGCCATAGTAGATTGTCAACCAGAGAGGTTAAAAGTAGAAGTTGGGAGACCACTTGGAAGGCTACAGTAGGTGAGAGAAAATGGTAAATTAGACTAGGAATGGAGAGAAGTGAAGTTATTTGAGAACTGTTTAGGAGTTAGACATAGAATGATGGACCTCTTCCCAGTTTGCCCAGGAAACAGGGGACTTTCAGTTAATGCTGGGACAGTTCTGGGCAAACCAGGATAAATTGGTCACCCTAGATGGACACATTCATGAGCTTAGTGACTGATTGGGAATGGGAATTGAGGAAGAGGATTGAGTCACTCTGGATAATTGAATGGATGATGGTGCCATTTACTGAGGTAGAAGACACTGAATAAAGAGCAGATATAAGAGGAGAGAGAAGATAGTAAGTTGAGTTTAAGATATGTGACCAAATGGAGATGTCAGATAAGCAGTTGAACTGACAGGTAAATCTGGGATTTTGTTATTAATTATTGTTAACATTCAGGTACCATCTATGTGCAGGGACCAGCTATAGTTACTCAGCCTATGTTGACTCATTCTTCACAGCTGCCAGTGATGTCTCTCTATTCATACTAACAAAGGCAAAGAAGTTATCTAGGTAGCACTGTTGGAACATGACGGAGCTGGAATTGAAACTCAAATTAAGTTGGATTTGAAAGTGGCCTTTCCTGTTTCCCAGTTGTGTGACCTTGGACAAGACCCAGAGAGTTTGATCAACACAGCCTTAAAAAAAAAAAGTAGATGCCATGCTGAGGATGAGAGGATGGAAAAAAATTCATTAGCTATCAGACACAGAACAGGCTAATCTTAGAATCAAGGTTATTAGTAGAGGCCAGAAAAAAGTAAGGGGTGCAAACTTCAGAAAGGCATATAGGTCAATGCATAGGAGGAATCAGAATATGGACATTTATTCAAAGGAAACACTACAAGATAAAAGTCAGGTGGTATGGTCTCTGGAGTCAAAGTGCTGGGATTCAAATGTCAACTCCACCACTTACTAATTATTTGATGTCAAATGAGTCATTTACATTCTCTCACCTGCCAGACCAGGTGCCAAGCATAAGGGGTACTGAAGGAAACAAAACAAATATGGAACTCACAGTGCAGAGGAAAATACAGAATTACATAAAATCACAGATATGATGATTATCAGAAAGGAGTCATTCAGGGGGCTTTGGGAGAGAAAAGGTGGGAGGACGAACTTGGTTTGAGCAAAGTCAGGGAAGGCTTGTAGGGGAAGTGACATTTAATCTAAGAACTGCAGAAGGAGTGGGCGTTTCCAGGTGAAATGGGAGGAAAAAAATCCAGGTGGAAGGAGCACACATAAAGGCATATTTGTAATTTTCAGAAGTTCCAGAGGACTGAAGTAGGATCCACAGCAGGGAAAGTGGAGAAAGGTGAAGATGAAGATATAGATTGAATTGGAGCTAAACATTTGTTCATTCTAAGGGTAAGGAAGTTCAAGCAAAAGGTCTAAATGCAGACAGATGAGTTGGTCAGTGCCTGGTTCTAACGATCTCTTTGGACTTCACTACAGCAGGGGCTGATGAAGGTTCTACATCAGTTGTACTCAAATCCATCTGGGAGCTTTTGAAAAAAGAATACCTGGGATCCAGTCAAGACTTACTGATGTGAGCCCTGGGCTATGCTACACCTTCTGCCTCACTCATTCCCACTCTGCCCTTTTCTAATTTACACTGGCCTTGAGAGTTTTTCTCAAACACCCCAAGCATAGTCTTCCTCATTCACTTTGTTTTAACTGTCTTTCACCCTGAATACTTTCTGTCATTTCTTTGCACACTTGTTCCCTTAGCTCATTGAGTGTCTGCTCAGCTGCCACCTCCTCAAAGAGGTCTCTTTTAACCATCTTGCTCATCTTGTTTATTTAGTTTATATGTTCATTTTTGTCTTCTTCCACTAGATTCTAAGATCCATGCAATCAGAAAATGTCTCTATCTTGTTCATCACTGAATTCCCACCCCTTTACAATGTATTTTTATAAAATGGAAGAAATATCTACGTATACCTTGACCTGGAGCCCCAAGGATCTAGTCTTCAAAGACAACAGGCTTCAGACACAGAGGAAAAGAAGAGATCTAAGTACCTAAAACTTGGGTATAAAGTAGAGCATTATCTCAAACAAGTCACTGGGACTGAAGACAAAAGATAGGATAAGACCAGCAGCAAGAGGAACTTAGTACTGTGTCCCTAGAGGACTTACCTGGGACTTTTAAAAGCCCGTTGAACAAAGATAACCTTGGTGTTCCAGGCTGACATTGAATAGAACCTTCAGATGGAAAACAAGAGGCTCCATCAGAGCTAGGAATGCTGGTAAGGAGCAGGGACACTCAGGTCATTGCTAGACAGAGTATGAAATGCCAAATACATCTTTGATTTTTCTTCAAAAGCAGGGCTTTGTGACTCACTCTTGTAACATTTCCTTTATTTGGTAAATAAGATATAAATATTTTGCTGAGAGATCCCAGTAGAATAGAGTGTAAAAATAACAGGAAGCACTCAGCTCCGTTAATTGTGCATCTTAATGTGGCATAAGGACATTTGTCACTCTGATGCCCTTCCCTCTGCAGCCTACCCCATATGTTTCAGGAAGTCCAGTTAATCTTATGGGAAATTAAGCAGCAGTAAGATTCTGTAGCCATCCTAGTCTAGACTCTGATATTGATCATGAAACAGACAAATTGGAGGAATGAGGTAGAGTGGCCTTCTTCTGTCTTAGACATAAGTGCAAATATTCAGTGGAGAGTGACCTTTAACGAATGCAAATCTACTTTATAAAGCATCACATCTGTGATTCTTTTCAAAGTGTGTGCTAATGGTCAGCTAGATGTCCCTCTCTCAGCTTCCTCTGATTCACTTAGGAAAACTCCTGAGAGCCCACTGAAGGATTTTATGTTTTTCATTGATGTTTGCTTTTCAAATGTTTGTCAAGTTCAGGCATTTGTATTGGCCCTATTAAAATTTAAAGGATTCAAGCAGCAAAAACAACCCACAGTAAGTGGATAGAAATAGAGACTCCTGAAGACTATGCATCCAGTCAAGACTTACTGATGTGAGCCCTGGGCTATGCTACACCTTCTGCCTCACTCATTCCCACTCTGCCCTTTTCTAATTTACAGCCCCAGGAAATTGGAATCCCAGAAAAATTAAGAGGCATTAATATGGCAAATTGGTTAAACATTTGGGTTTGAATCTTAGCCCTGCCATGTATGTATACATTGTTGGCCCTTTTACTTAAATTCTATACGTCGGAAATAGTGGCATGTGTACCTCATAGGTGTTATGTAAACATCTGGCATATACAAGCACTCAGCAAAGAATAGTTATTTTAGTAGAAGTATTTATCAAATACCTGGTTCTAAATAAAACTAATACATCCTATAACAAGACTACAGAACAATAAATACTAAAATGTGTGAATCATTATTTACTTATCATTTTCTTGACAATGCTAACTATTAATACCCTTAATGTCCCTCTTATTCAACTCAAGTATTAAGGTTAACAATAAATCACAGATACAAAGTATTGTAATCTAGAATCTAAAGATGTTAGAGACCCTCCATCTAAACACCCATTGAATGTTAACATTATTCTCTAGCAAGCCTGGTCAATGGCTATCTGATAATTACATGCAAACCACAGTGAGCCCACCAGACACCCAGACATGTTACTACATAGTGAGGAACTTCATGTAAACTTTTTCCCCCAGAACAAATGAAAAGTATCTCTTCATTACTTCCATTACATAATCTAGAGGCTCATGATCAAGAGCCAATCAAAACATAGATTCACTGCAAATATTTAATAGCAGATTTATATCTCTTCTTAGTCTTCGTTGCTCTTGGAAAAGGTCCCTGCTTCCTAAAGCCAATCTTCATGATTTATAGACCAATTCCACCCTAACCCCCACACCACCCACCATATGGGATGCTCACATTAGTGCATGCTCCAATTCACTGATGTCTTTTGGGCAGAATTGCCAAGAGTATCCTCAGAAGTGGTCTGGCCAGTGCAGAAGATGGCGATCTATTCAATATGTTTCTATTAAAGTAATTCATATCATCATCCTAAATGTTGGAATTCAATTTTCTAATTCACCTCATTGGTTTCTTCCAGCATGTTAATTTGTTAAAGTCATTTTGAATTGTATAATATTTATATTCCATATGCATCCCTTATATGGCATCTCCTAAGTAACAGACAAAACTATTAAATAGTCCTTAGTCCACAGTCTCCATTCCAGAAACTTCTCCTCTGTGACACTGAGCCATTGTTAATATTCTTTGGGCACTTAACTCATTCTACAATTCTACAATTCTACAATTCATCTGCCAATAATGTCATCCTAGGCACACTTGTCAAAACTTCATCCCTGGGGATATCAGAAGAAACTTTATCAGAATTTTTTCCAAAGCATTTTTCAAGTGAAAAGGTATATGGGTTGCATTTTTGGCTGACTTGTCATGTAACCAGTCCTATGTTCTCAGAATTTAATATTCACAAATCTTAGAGAATTGGGAAAATACTTTTAGATTGCAACATAGGTTTTTTCAAGCAAATTCCAGCCCAGGTGTTAAGGTAGACTAGATCAAAAGTTCTTAACTCATAGGAATCCATGTGTGGACTTCAAAAATTGTAATTCCTTTGGAATCATAAGCAATACATTAGGGTTATGCAAATACATGCATTTTTCTTGGAGTAAAATCTCTAGCTCAAAAAAGTCCTGTGCTCAAAGACTACCATTGAATGAGATTAAGTCTAATTAAAGATGTCTCAAATTTAAGCCTGTCCTATTCCCATTATCATATTTTCTATTTGTGCCCTGCAATTCTACTGTCACCCTTCAGTCCTTTCTGATGCCCCAAGATAGCCAGAGGCACTGTGCTTACATCTACATGGATTAATTGCTGTGTTTTGTAACTATGGCATATATTCACACAGACACCTCCAAAAATTGCATTTAACATAAATAAAAAATTTATGAGCCAAGCTCAACCCCTTCCTGTGAGTTAGACTTCTGATATCTAGTGTTTACAAGAAGAGGGGATTTTTTTTATTGAATATGAATCATGAGGGCAGGAATGAAGAAATATGGAGGATTTGTATTTAGAAAATAGAGAAAATTATAGGCGAGCTCATTCTGGTTCAAGGGTGCAGTTAGTTAGTTCTCAGGACTGTTATACAAAGCATTTGGGTGCTCAGGAAAGAATTGTTTTCTAGGAGATGAGTAGAGTAGTTGTGGATGATGAATTATGAAGAAAGTATCACAATCTGAGTCAATGTGGGGAGCTGGAGGTTCCCTATAGATAGCAATGCTCTTGTTCCTGTAGGACTTCTCACAGTAATTTGATTATATACACAACTTCATTGGAAACACTGACTTTGAACTCTGGGTAGACAGAATAATGTCTACTGCCCGCAACGATGCCTAATTCCCAGAACCTTGAAATAGAGAGGTTATCCTAGATTATCTAGTCACAATGAACCCTAGAAGCAGAGAACATTTCCCAGCTGTGGTCAAAGAGAGATGCGATTACGGAGGATTGGTCAAGGAGATACAACACTGCTGGCTTTGAACATGGATGAAGGGGACAATGAATCAAAGGACATGAATTGCTAGAAAGGCAAGGAAACAGATGATTCACTAGAGCCTCAAGGAAAGAACCAGTATTACTTATTTTTACCTTGATTTTAGCCCAGGAAGACTTGGGTTGAATTCATGACCTCCATAACTGTACGATAAAAAATTTGTGTTGTTTTAAGCCACTAAATTGTGATAATTTGTTATAGAAGCAAAAAGAAACTAGTATGTACTCTACTCTGGAGGTAAGATAGAAGCTTACTATTCCTAGACTGTAATCTCAAGAGAACAGTCTGAAAATAAGGAGCTGGTTATCCCTGGAATAGGGATTAACAGAAAATACTGTGGATCAGTGGTAGAGACTCTAGGAGCCTTCCTGTTCCTGATGTTCTAAACACCAATTTCATCTCAGATTTTCTAGGCATGAGTTCAGATCCTGGCTTCATCACATATCACCCCACTTTTTTTTTTTTTAAATCTATTTCTGTTTCTTCATTTGCAAAAAGGGAATGATAATCATTTCCTTACCAGCATCATTACATCCCTATATGGGAAAAGAGATAATAATGTCTCTCTTCACGTGGGTCATCTAGCAATTCCCCAAGTCCCCTTGGGTTAGCTCATGCTTGCATGTCCTCCCACAGGCTGTCCCTCTGCATGGTGTGCCCTTTCTGTTTGCCTTCTCTTTCTACAAAAATGCTCAACTATCACCTTATCTAGGAAGACTTTTCTGACTACTTAGTCAGATTAAAATGCCCTTTTTGGTACTCCTCTGTCATTGCAATCCAAGGTAGCAATTGCTATAAAATAGTTGAGATCGTTTCTATACATTCTGGTGTATTTAGAGGAAAAGTCCACATTAGCTATAAACAAAACAAAACAAAACAAAACAAAAAAACAACTCTGTGGCTTAGCACATAGGCTTATTTCTTTCTGAGATCTGTGGATCCCCTAGGTAGCTTTCTTCTGAACAATGATTTAGTGATCCCAGCTCCCTACAACTCATGATTTTGAAAATGTGACCTCCACCATCACCAGTGGAGTGGGGGACAGAATGTGTGGTTAGTAGAGAATTTTATGACAGGCCCCAAAATAGTATACACTACTTCTGTTCACATTCCATTGTTCAAAAAGCAGACATGTGGCCCCAATTGAATTGAAGAGAGGACAGGAATATAATCTTCTTGTGTTTGCTGAAATGAAAGCAGGATAAGTGAACACTACTTGGAATAAAAATGGGTTCATATTCCTTTCCTTTAGTTTCCATCTTCAAGTAAGTTTTTATTTGCAGATCATGATAATTACTGGCTAGTTTCCAGATGCAAACTCCACAAAGCACAGTCAATTCGATGAAAAATTGTGTCTTGCTAATTCTTTGTCTCCCTCTCCTCTCTTTTTAGAAAATAGCCAAATGCTGCCTAAAGATTATTTATGAATTCTACATATGATACTTATTTTCCCTCTGATTCAGTGTTTAAATGCCTCTTAAACTTATGCCATAATTAGCTTGGGATTTGTAACTACAAAAGAAATTTTTCCCATCCAACATAGAATCCAGGATATGAAATTGGAAGGAAATTGCTTCTTGGTGAGTGAGCAGACATCAGCACTGCATCATGCTTTAGGCAAATACCTGAGGGAAGTAGAGACAGTCTCTTGTTGAAAAAAGGAAAACTATGACTTTCTGATTTGGGAAAAAGTAATTGAAGATTCCATTACTGAGTCCAGTGTGAAATGCTGCTATAGAACTTCCTTACTTCTTATTTTCACTGAGACGTGGGAGTCCAGAGACTTCTCTTTATTTAATTAGTCCATAAGAAGAAATTGAGTGGTTAGGTAGAAAGAATACAAAAGACAGCTGGCAAAATGGTTAACTCAGTAGCCAGAAAAAGAGTCTTATTAGTGATTTTAACAGCTAAAAATCACTGGTCAACAACACTCCTTAGGTACATTTTGTGTCCAGGGACTGTTCCATGACTGTAGAAATTTAAAATTGTATAGACTCCTGAAATTCTGGGGTTTTAAGCATGAATACCCATAGATTCATTATGTTATTTATTTATTTTTTTAAAGATTTTATTTATTTATTTGACAGAGAGAGAGACAGCGAGAGAGGGAACACAAGCAGGTGGAGTGGGTGAGGGAGAAGCAGGTTTCTCACGGAGCAGGGAGCCCAACGCAGGGCTCGATCCCAGGACCCTGGGATCATGACCTGAGCCAAAGGCAGACGCTTAATGACTGAGCCACCCAGAGGCCCCCAGTATGTTATTTATTATAAGTAATTTATTCTCCTTACAAGAAGTAGCTTTAAGTCTATCTCTTTCTGTGTGTGTGTCTCTCTGTCTATCTTTCTCTGTCCCTATCTTTCTGTCTCTTCATTTGCTATAGGAATCATAAATACTTTGGGTGATGGCTCCTCCATCAGCCTGAAACCCTGAATAAGAACAGACAAAACGGAGCCTCTAGCCCACTCACTATAGACTTGTATGTAAGCTAGAGAAAAAGAAAAAAACTTGTAGTTTTAAAGCATTGAGATTTCAGGATTGTTTGTTACCACAGCCAACCCTAGCCCATCCTGACTATATATCTCCCCTGGAGATGAACAACTTTAGGTTT
Source organism: Mirounga leonina (assembly GCF_011800145.1). Classification (NCBI taxonomy): domain Eukaryota; kingdom Metazoa; phylum Chordata; class Mammalia; order Carnivora; family Phocidae; genus Mirounga; species Mirounga leonina. The sequence continues at coordinate 69,953,428 of NW_023270415.1, read as the reverse complement.
GACACTGAAGGTTTAGTAAGCACCACATTTAGAAGTTGTCTTTGATTAGCAAATATTCAAAGCCCATTCAATTTGGCTCATGTGAAAGGGGTCAGGGTCCACACAGAGCTGGACCCAGGAGCGAAAATGGGGTCACTAAGAATCATACTTTTTCTTTTCTCCTTTATAGCTCTGCTTTTACTCATATTGGCTTCATTCTCAGGCAGATTCTTCTAGTGTGGAAGTGAGATGACTTCAGGCTTATATTTTGCCAGATTAGCAACTTCCATGAAAAAAAAAATCCTTTTCCTGACAGTTTCAGGAAAAGGTGCATGTATTCCTCTCACTGCCCTGTTGGGATCACATGCTTATCTCTAAAGCAGGGGTAGGCAGGGGGTGCAGTTCTCCCATCAACCATATCTAGGTTTTGTCCCACTCCAAGAATCAGGATTAATTTCATTCTCCCTCCTCCCCCACCCCACCGCCAAGAAACTGCACGGACAGAGAGCAGGAAAACATGACTCCCAAAGGAAAACCGGAATACCATAACCAGGAGGATGAATGAATACTTGGGAGAAAATGCAAGAAGGGGCACTAAATTGAAAAACGCTTCAACTGGAGCACTGAACTCCATTTTCTCTAAGGTCTCTTCCAGCTGTAATAGTCTCTGGCTCTGCTTTTCAGTTCTCCAAGATTTGTTCTAATGGCACACTTATTTCTACTTATTTTCTTATCTCTTTGCGATTAACTATTCCTAACAACAGCTACAGTCTAATTTTTAGGTGTAATAAAGTGGAAAAACACTTTGTTCTCTTTTCCCCATTATCATTCTTTTATGTGGGCATCTCTCCACACCTAATGGCCTTATATCCTAACTGCAAGCAAAGCAACTGGGGGATGTAAACCTTATTCTGAGCACTAGATTTGCAAACTCAAAGCTATAAAGTGACCACAAACCACGTAGGGGCAATAAATTTGGTCCCTTCTTTCTATTCAGGGCTATGGTGAGGATAGATGTATGTAAACTCTTTAAACCCTTCAGAGAAAAGGTGCTATATAAATCCAAGTGATTATTCATACCATTAGCCAGCACAAATTGAACCTCCATTCCTTGGAGACTGTTTCATTGCTAATTTCACTGACAGCAGTTGATAAAGTTGACATTTGGTTTTAATGGCACCAGCTAATAAGCTGTCAGAAGGTTTCACAATCTTATCAAGTAATATATTACATTACAAATATTAAAAATTACTCCTGGAATTAACATAATCTACTTTGGACACTCCACTAATGAATCTGATACGATATGCCACATTTTGTTTTTTTTCTTTCTCACCTCAGGGAGACATATACTCGTTGGATATGAGGATGGATGTTTGTAGAGTCCTGTACATTTCTGCATGTGTGTGTTCTCTGTGTATGTACTTCTGATGATGGATATTCAGTCTACATCAGGGTAACTGGCATTTTGGCTTAATGCTTTGAACTTTTAAAAATACCCACAAATCTGCGGCACCTTGTTCTTCTTCGATACCTTATAGCTTTGAATTTTTGAGACCACTACAATCGTTATCATGGAAAGAGTGTAGCATTTAAAGGAAACTGAAGATGAAATCAGGGTAATTGGTTTATTTATCAAGAGCGTCCTCTGGATTAGTGCTTCTTTTTTTTTTTTAATTCAAGCAACATTTTTTTTATTTTATTGTGTTATGTTAGTCACCATACAGTACATCATTAATTTTTTTTTGTTTTTATTATTATGTTATGTTAATCATCATGCATTACATCATTAGTTTTTGATGTAGTGTTCCATGATTCATTGTTTGCGTATAACACCCAGTGCTCCATGCAGAACGTGCCCTCTTTAATACCCATCACCAGGCTAACCCATCCCCCACCAGCCCTCCCCTCAGTTTGTTTTTCAGAGTCCATAGTCTCTCATGGTTCATCTCCCCCTACGATTTCCCCCGCTTCAATTTCCCCTTCCTTCTCCTAATGTCCTCCATGCTATTTCTTGTGTTACACAAATAAGTGAAATCATATAATTGACTTTCTCTGATTGACTTATTTCACTTAACATAATCTCCTCCAGTCCCATCCATGTTGATGTAAAAGTTGAGTACTCATCCTTTCTGATGGCTGAGTAATATTCCATTGTATATATGGACCACATCTTCTTTATTCATTTGTCTGTTGAAGGGCATCTTAGTTCTTCCCACAGTTTGGCTATTGCAGACATTGCTGCTATGAACATTGGGGTGTATGTGGCCCTTCTTTTCACTACATCTGTGTCTTTGGGGTAAATACCCAGTAGTGTAATTGCTGGGTCATAGGGTACCTCTATTTTTAATTTTTTGAGGAACCTCCACACTGTTTTCCAAAGTGGCTGTACCAACTTGCGTTCCCACCAAATAGTGTAAGAGGGTTCCCCTTTCTCCACAACCTCTTCAACATTTGTTGGATTAGTGCTTCACATAATTGTTAATTTTATCCTTGATACAACTCTTTGAGATAATTTTATCAATTTAAACTCTTATACTTGAAAGTGCCAGAAAACCCAACTCAGACACACTCAAATAAGAAAGAGGATTTGCTAACTTTCATGAAAGTCCAGGGCAGAATCCAGGGGCCTCAAACATGGCCCAACCAAGGGCTCAAATCACGACCCCCAAAGCTTTTTCTCAACCTGCATCTTCTAGATAGATTATATTTTCCAGTTTCCTATGGTGACTCTCATTAGCTCAAACTCTCAAATATAGCACCCAATCCATCAGGGAAGAGAATTTATTCTTCCATTAACTCAGAAAAGATGCACCAACATTACATTTCCTTGATTCTAATTGGCCTGACTTTAATCACTTGACCGGCTTTAAGCCAATTATCAAAGTATGAGGGATGGAAAGCCTGGTTTTATTGCTTAAAACTTAGCCTTCACCTAGGTCATCTGTTGCACTCTGGGGGAGAGGATTAGAGACACTTCATCCAGAGCACCAGAACTGAGGATAGAGTGGGCTGGGGCCATCAAAATAAAATCGTGATTTGTGGCCGTAAGAGTGGAATCGGGGCGGGGGGGAGGTAGTGGGGGGGCAAGAATGGATGCAAGGCTGCAATATCAATAAATATCCATTACAGATTGGCATTATCTTTATCCATGAGGAAACAGAGGCTCTGAGAAGTTAAATGACTCCTGTGATATCATACATCTCATGAATGGCAGGACCAGAATTTGAAACAAAGCCCCTGTGCCTCAAAGCTAATGTTCACTGTTTTCTGTGACACAGCAATAAGGCAGCCTGCACAGAAAGCAGCATAGCTAAGTGAGCCTTAGAAAGGCAGGTCCCACATGTCCACTTTTTTTGTGACAGAGAGAACTAGAAAGCAGTGCCTCTTGCAATGCAGTTAACCCACCACTTGTGGCATTCGTAAAGCTCACTCAAAGGGAGAATCAAAGAATTTGCATTGGTGGAAAAAAACAGTGGGGTGGAAGGAAACTGGCATCCCATGCTCTGTCCAAATTCCTGCTGCCCTTCCCAGCTTTACTGAGAAGTGGGGAGAGTCACGTAACCTCTCTTAGATGTGAAATAAAGGATAATGGCACCTAACTCCCACACACTGGAGATTGTTAAAAGAAACTGATATCTTCAAGAATGTCTTGTAAACTATCATGTACTTACAAGTATAAGCTGCTATTATGAAAATGAATAAAAGGAGTTATAGTCCCCCGTACAGCTCACAATGCAGTGCTGGGCAGAGAAGAGTGTCTCCATGTCTATGAATTTGATTTCAATGGTTCTTTTTACAGTGAAAAAATCTGCTCTATCCTGAAATGTCAGGGTCTTAAAACATATTATAAAAGCCACTCATCACTCTCTTCCGGTTTATCTTCTGCTTGCCTTCAAAATATTGGAACCCCTGCCCCCCAGGGTTCTGTCCAGGACTCTGCCTCTTCCCTATTTGTGCCCTTTTCTCAAGTGTTCTCCTCCCAGCTCCCCTCTGGCTCCTGTAGGGTCTCTATGCCAGCAAGCCCCAAAATGTGTCCCCAGCCCTGACCCTCCAGATGTCTGCATCCAACTACCAATATGGCACCTCCCTTTAAGCTTCTAACTGACATTTCAAAATTAAATGGCAAAGCCAAAATTCCAGATTTCCATCCTCATTCATGCCACTCCTTCCCTCATCTTTCATATTGCAGTAAGCTCATCCTTAACGACTGTTTCCTGCATCTTTCACATCTGATAAATCAGCAAGTCTGCTTGACCTCATGTATCTGCAGATCGCAGCCTGAGTCTACCCTCTTCTCTCCACCTCTCCTACTTTCACCCTAGACCAGCCTTCCAGTCCTCCTGCTTGATCCTTGCAATCGTCCTCTAGTGGATCCATCTCATCCCACACCCTCCCTCTGTGGTCTGGTGTCGGGACAGCAGCTAGTTTAATGCTTTTCAACTGTGTATCAGGTCACCCCATCCCTCTGCTCCACGTGTTACAGTGACTTCCTGTTGGCCTTGGATGGGTTAGTCACTCCTGTGTGATCTAGCCCCTGCACATTTTTCCAATTTCGTATCTCATAACTCTCCTCTTAGCTCACCGGGCTTCAGCTTCTTCAACGTTCTTTTATTCCCTAGAATTCCTGCCTTAGAGACTCTCCACTAGCTCTTCTCTCTGTGGGAAGTCCTATTGTCCTTGATTTTCATCAGAACTGATTCCTTCAGACCTTGAAGATCTTAGCTTAAATATAAGCCCCTCAAAAGAGCTTCACCTAAATTGATTTAGAGACCCATCATCATTCTTAATCACATACCTATTTCAACCCTCTACATAATACTTACCAATACCCTCTATTTTTGTTTATTTAGTTGTTTGTTTGCTCCCAAAAAGGTGTGAGTTCTATGTAATCAGGGAGTTTAGATTATGTACTGCTGCACTGCCCAGGCCTAGAACAAGGCCAATCACTCCTGAGGAAATGAATAAATGGAAAAAAATATGATGAATTAATGATGAATTATGGCTTCTATTTAAAGCATCGCCCACCTGTGCAGTTACCTGGCCATAGATGATTGCCATATATATGAGATTCCTAGCTCTGTGAGGACAGGAACAAGCTCTAAACTTCTGGAGCCCTGAAATCTAAGCAAGTGAATTGAATAAATAGGTCTTTATATCTGCCTCATCACGGAGAGATCACTCAAGATTTCCTGTGGCTATGACCTGTACTTCTGTTCAGAGTAAAAGGGCTGCATGGTGTGGGAAAGAGCTTGGATCCAAAATCAGCCAGGTCCACACTGGAATTCCTGCTCCATCACTGACTGTTCATGTGGCCTTACATTAACTTAACATTTCTGACTTGCTGTTTTCTCAACTGTAAAATGCCAATAACAATAACTCATTTCACTGGGGTTCTTGTGAGAGTCAATAAAACTAAACAGGACACCTGACACATGGAAGGTATCCAATAAATGTTATTTCTCCTTCTCTTGTATCTTCATTTGTCATTGATTGCAATAATTCACACAGTTTTTGCTGAGAATATCATATATATGAGTTACTGTAGGCATCCAGGGGGAAGGGATCACATAGATAAAAAGCCCTTTGTCCATGTGTATGGCTATTTTCCACTAGCTCTTCCAGTTTCACTCTCCACTCCCCACATGCTCCCTGATCTGTGTCCCATGAGGTAGAACTACATGGACTTTATTAATGGATTTTCTTGCCTCCTGGATTCTGGTTGGGTTTGACCAATGGGGAGCATCAGCAGGAGATTAGAGAGAAGGAGGAGACTGTGGTCAGGGACTGAGTTCCCCTGGCTCAATCGCCTCAGGATGGATAAGGGCTAAGTACCTCCTTCCACTGAGGGTCATAGCCCTTTCCTGATTGGTTTCCAGTAACTGTTCCTTCCCTTTCCCCCCTTCAGCCCAAGAGTGCTAAAACCTCCCAAGGTGGTGATTATTCTTGGGGTTTCTGTGCAGCCTGCTAACATGTTTGTAAATATGTATTTAAACTTTGCTCGAAGTACCCAATTTGATTGTGTACCATCTGTTCCCTACCCTGATTCCCCCTGAAACAGTCCCTGTCCCTGAGGAGCTCACACACTAAGAACTCATCACACCAGAAGTCATTAGCACTAAATGGACCAAAGCAAGAGATCTTCACTGCCATTTTACCTACCTCATGGTGCATCAAAAATTCAGCAAAGTATATTGACTATTCATTAATCACTTTCCCCAAGAAGCCACCAAAAATATCTGTGTGCTTATGAAACAACAGACGGAATTGTCAAGTGCTGTATGTTAAATGTTATTATTATTATTATTTTCTGATCCCATGGAACTTTCAAAAATACCCATGCCTGGGTCAATCTTAGGCCAATTGGACTGGAGTCTAGGAGGGGGAGCTCAGGCATCTGTATATTGGCAAAACCAACCTACGCATTTCTACCGCAAAGCTAGGCTGAGTGAGGATGATGGCTTTAAATATTCTGGGAGAGTCTAAAGCAGAGTATCCCAGTACTGAATAAAACACCACTCTGGTCATTTGCATCCTCACCCTGAAATCACTCCCAGTCTCTACCCGTCTATACATGCCTCTCAGTTTGGCCTCTGCTTCCATCAACTCATTGCATTGACTCATTCTCATAGCAAACATTCTTCTAATAACTCCAGTTAATTAGGCCACCAAAGCATGAAAAACTTTTCTTATAAGCTATAAGGCATTTCCCTCCAACGTATTTAACAGTGGCACCTTGGTTTTAGTCTTCATCTCCAAGGATAAGAAGCATGCTGCTATGGCACCTGCCAGAAACCCCCAGTCCACAGCCTGCCAGACCAGCTGTGCCTTGCAGTCTCCACCTTCCAGGGATGACCAGACAGGTAGAGCACACAGTATACCACCATAGAAAGAAATTATTTTCAGGAATTGGTTTCATTAGGGACATTTTTCACATCATTTAACATATTGAGAGTATTTTAAAAGGCCTCATAATCACTATCATCAAAGTGTATTTATATTAAAAAGTATAATTACCCATCCTTAAACAGATCAAGGGACCTTGGTAATGACCTCATTCAAATCTCTTAATGCACATGGTTTTGCACTACAACTCCCTATCCCCAAGAGCTAATATATGTGATAGTTCCTTGTAAAATATAACATCTTCTATATATACATTGGATTATCATTACTGTTTCTATGATTACAACTTCAGACAAAAAAAAAAAAAGTCCACAAGTATGTTTAAGATAAGGTAAGGAAAAATAAAGTAACTGCATCCAAACCATTTAATAATACTAGTGCTGGGAATGGAATAATGTCTAATAATTATACCAATGCTAATAAAAACTTTACAGATGATGAATCTAAGTAGATTTAAATCTGAACATGCAAAGTTATGTTCTAACCACATATTTGAAGCTTATTTTCTGGTAAGAAGGTTAAATGAACAGGAAGAGGGGTCATTGGGGTGGTTAGTGAAGTGGGAATAGCTTTTGGAAGCCAGAACCACAGTGCTACTCATGTGATTAACACCAATATGACATGGCTACTGCTAACTCTCCAAGAGGCAAGCCCATTCTGATGAACTTCCATCATCCAGGCCAGCTGAGACCTCATTTGTGCTGGGGACCCTGCAGTGCCACTGTGGACGGAAGATAAACTCTACCTACAGCCACTACAGAGAAGGCTGATTGTTCTCTATTGCATGACCTTAACGTCAGTTCATTGTGAATAATATTTGATGTCAAACATGAAGAAATAATGTAATGTGAATAGAGCACGTAATTAGACACCAAGACATCAGGGATTTTCATTTATAATTATTCACACATTTGTTCAGTGAAAATTGCTTGAGCAGCTAGGAAGCACTGGCCCCATGCTATGCTGTCGTGAGCTACAAGGCTATAAGGCATCCCGCTGCGGCTGTAGCACACATGGATGTATGTTAGAGAAACAGGCACGGCGTTTGGAATAACAGTATCTGATAAGTGCCATGATGAACAGGTGAACAGGGAAAGATGGGGGCAGGGAGAAGGGAATGATCTGGCTGCATGGGAAATAAGCAGGTTTGGCCTGCCTTAACTTTCCTTCTGGATGTCATTGCTTCTAGCTTAAATTGGCTGCTTGGACTCAACACTTTGCTTACTCTACCTTCCAATACAGCCCTCTGCCTCCAGCTCGATCTTGCTGGGTGGACTCTAGATTCCTGACACACTGCTATCATACTGACTCTTCTTACCTCCTCTGATAACGGTAAGGTGGCTTGAGCCTGATAGTCCCAGCTTTGACCCTTGCTTAGGTTACTATATATAAGGCCTTGGCTCAAAAAACAAAACTTCCCTGAGTCTTCATGTTCTCAGATAACTAGAAACATTCAGGATGTGATTAAAATTAGAGAAAATATACACAAGACACATGGGACAGACCCTAGGGAATGTCACAGACCTCCCCCTCACTCCAATGAATGGAAGCCTTTACTCTTACTGTTATTATTATTCTCAAATCTTTCAAATGTTGCAGCATTTCTGGGTTCATGCTGTTGTTCTCCTTTGATACCCTGTACTTGTTTTTTGAGGATTACCAGACAGGCTCCTAGTCCCATAAGGACAACCGGGCCATATAGAGTTTGATGCTAACCACCATTCAAACGTCCTCATTAATGGTGCAGTGTAGGGGACGATGGGCTGCCCTAGGAAGATGGCTTGGTGGGCAAGGGCCAAAGGGGCCTGGGTGGGGGAGGGGAGTTGGAGCAGCTGGAGCAGAAGCGAACAGCACATGCACCAGCCGCAGACCCTCAGTATCCAGGCAAACTGGGATGGTTCCCCAGGACTTATGGGAATGAACGCCCCCCTCCCTCTGTGATTCTGGGGGACTCATAGTGATGCCAAGGTCCACCCCACTCCAAAACACATTTGCCTTTTCTCCTGAAGCCAGATCCCAAGGAACTCCCTAGCTTTGCTATCAGGGGCAGGGTGGGGAATTCCACGCCTGAGACATACCTAAGACACCTGCAGCCCATGGAGGCTCCTTGTATCCTCCCAGCACAGGTTCATAGGGGTCCGACTCAAATGTCCTTCCCCACTCCATGCACTCAGGAGTTACTGTTATTATTACGAATAGTGATAGTATTATACCTTCTAGGCAAAATAAAGAAGATATGGGGGGTCCTCTCACCCCCAGGAAGATGGCCCACTGGGCTTAGGTAGCCCATTCACCCATGCCTAGAGGACTTGGATACCTTGGGGCAGGATGTGGCAGGGACCCCTGTGTGACTGTGCCTACCACTCCCACCCCGCAGCCAGGCTCCCTGGATAGGTCCCATGGTCAGGTCCATGCAGGGACAGCCTGGGCCACTGGTGGACCTTTGGGGGACACACAGCGCTGCCAGGGGCCTATTTTGATATCCTCCTCCCTTTGTGGCTCTGAAATAATAAATATGGGAAAGATTTTAAAGTGAAAATCTAAGTAGATACTTCCCCCTCCAGGAAATGAAGCTTAATTCCAACCCCCTCATTGTGGACTAGACTTAGTGACTCAGATCTGAAAAGCAGAGAATAGGAAGTGGGAAAGTAATACTTTAAGGGGAGAAATCTGGGAAACACCACTTTAACCAAAGGATCATGGTTACATCTCAGTGATATCATGTACACTGATAAAATGTGATGAGAAAGGTATTTCATATCTGTGCTATTCTTTCTCAAGACCCATAATCCCAATCTAATAATGAGAAAAAGTCCAATCTAACAAAAATTGAGGTACTTTCTACAAAATACTTGGCCAATGTTCCTTAAAGCTGTCATGGCCATGGGGCGCCTGGGTGGCTCAGACGGTTGAGCGTTTGCCTTCGGCTCAGGTCATGATCCCAGGGTCCTGGGATCGAGTCCCGCATCGGGCTCCCTGCTCCTTGGGAGCCTGCTTCTCCCTCTGCTTCTCTCTCTCTCTCTCTGTCTCTCATGAATAAATAGATAAACTCTTAAAAAAAAACTGTCATGGCCATGAAAACCAAGGAAAGATTGAAAAACTGTCACAGACCAGAGGAGACTAAAGAAACACAGCAACTACGTACAGTGTGGTACCCTGAATTAGATGAATCCTTGAAGAGTCTGGAGTTAGTAGAGATTTACCAATTTGACAAATATACCATGTTAATGTAAAAAGTTAACATGAAGGGAAACAGGGAAGAGATTATATGGGTCTTTCTGTATCCTCTTTGCAACTCCTCTGTAAATTTACCGTTATTTCAAAGTAAAACGTTATTTTAAGTGAAAACACTTTGCCAAATCTCTCTTTATCAGGACTTCACTATTGTTCCTGTGGATTGGCCACTCAAGACACAGACATTTCTGCCACGTTTTTACTTCATTGAAATACAATCATAAATAAACCTATTTTTAAGAGCCTCATATTTTTTTCTCTTTTGGGAAAACAAGTGTTCCCTCAATCAATATGTAATTTCTTCAGGATAAACATAATTAATGATTTTTATTTTATTTTTATTTTTTTTAAAGATTTTATTTATTTGAGACAGAGAGAATGAGAGACAGAGAGCATGAGAGGGAGGAGGGTCAGAGGGAGAAGCAGGCTCCCTGCCGAGCAGGGAGCCCGATGCGGGACTCGATCCCGGGACTCCAGGATCATGACCTGAGCCGAAGGCAGTCGCTTAACCAACTGAGCCACCCAGGCGCCCTAATTAATGATTTTTAAACTTCTCCTAATGAGTGTATTATCGGGGAAATAGATTCAAAGCACGATCTGATTGACAATGTTTTAATATTCTTCATTTGGGTGTTATTTCTTCATGAACAGAGCACCTTGCAGACACTTCAACAATTGGGTATTGTGATCAGCTAGCATCCTTATGTTCACTTCAATGAGAAAACTAGGGTACAGAAGATGTGAGTCACTTGCACTGAACTCAGGTGACAAAATCAGTAAGTTTTCCTAAAGATTTGTGTCCCAATCCCAATTCCTGTCATATCTCATAATGACATTATCTGCATTTAAGGATTTGGGTGACCCCATCGAAGATTGACATTTCCAAGATTCTACAAGAATGAATTATTATACATTTGTGAATTATCTCAAGTTTGCACTTTAGCTTCTAAGCTTTTAATAAATAAAAAAAAATAAATAAGAAACTGTTCATTGTATAGGTAAAAATAAGCAACATGTAGCAAAATTAAGGACATTCAAAGTTTTCTCCCTGAATTCTTAGTGAAATTTCCTAATCATTTCTCCCAAAGAGAGTTGAGTCTCCATTCTTTACAATGTCACTGTAACTGGAGCCTTCCTGCATTGCTGTGCATCTCACATTATAATTGTTTTGTGTGTATGTGTCTATCTTCTTTGTTAGAATGTGGGATCCTTGAGGGCAGGAACCATGTCTCATCCATCTTCATGTTCCTAAGACTTAGTTCCTGAAACACAACATATGCTCAATTAATGAAGCAATATTTATTGTTATCTAAAGTCTGGAATTATTTTTTTTAAAGATTTCATTTATTTATTTGACAGAGAGAGACACAGTGAAAGAGGGAACACAAGCAGAGGGAGTGGGAGAGGGAGAAGCAGGCTTCCCGCAGAGCAGGGAGCCCCATGCGGGGCTCGATCCCAGGACCCTGGGATCATGACCTGAGCTGAAGGCAAACGCTTAATGACTGAGCCACTCAGGTGCCCCTAAAGTCTGGAATTATTTTTAAAGTTCTCCGTAGTAGCTCTGTGCCAAATGAGCCCGCTAGGAATGAGATTGTCAGACAGAGTTACAGTGTAAAAGGCTTATAAGGTGGGTGGTAGAGAGCAAGCATGTGAAAGATAAAAAGAGGAAGGAGAAGCAGGCAGGGAGGGATTCAGACTGCAAAGCAGACCTGACAAAGTCTCAGACAATTCCTTAGGGAGTTCCAGAGCAAAGACTGCCTGTCAGAGTTGTGCCCTTCCCCCCAACACACACACACACCAGCCACCATTGGGCAAAATGACATGGTCCTAATGCCCCAGAAGAGTGTGATCTCACTCAAATCCTGTGGCCAATCCCATGGGTGTTGCCCTGGTGGATGTCATTGGACTCTACTCCTTACAACTGAACACCAAGCTCTTGTGTGAAGAGCTATTTCAGTGATGCGCCTCAATGGTTGGCCATCAATTCTCAAACACTTGCTATGCCTTCTTCGGGCTAGTGACCACCAAGTTAGCAATAAGGATGGATATGCTTCCCAGTTATTGGAAACTTGACTCCAGATCTATCAGCAGCTTGTAAGGCAGTTTAAGCAACTTGAACTACTTACTCCACATTTTAAATGGCTGAAGTTAGATAGGATGCCAAAACAGGGCTATGACAAGAAAATGTCATAAGTTTGTATGCACAGGCATAAAATTATTCCAGTTTTCACAATAAGCTATTATTTTGAGAGTGACGTTAGCAATTATGAAAGCATTTATTGTATAAGTAAATTACAATTTCTTATATTATGTCATGTATTTTGAGGAAGATGGGTCAACAACATGCTAGAGTGAAAAACGAATGTATTTCAAGTCAGGCAAAGCTAGGTTTGAATCCCCAGACCTGCCACTGAGAAACTATGTGTCTTCAGGCAAATTACTTAGCTTATTTGAGCCCCAGTTTCCTCACCTGTAAAATAGAGATAATAATACTGACCTGACAGCTTATGCATATAATGGAGAATTTATGTGAAATTTTAAGCAAACATATGTTGATTCCTAATGACCCTGATTGCTCCTGATTGCCTTACAGCCATTCTCTTCCTAACGATGCTCACAAGGAAGACATCACTGTCAAGCTCTGAGTTTCAGGATAGTGTTGTTTGCTTATGTCAACAGGGGCATGATCACCTTGAAAACCAGACTAATTCAAGAAAGAAGAAAGGATTTCTCAGAAGTTGCACTGCTGTTTTTTTCTTTCGATCTCTTATTTATTTTTTAATACATAAGGAACTGGAACTTGGAGGACTAACTGCAGAGGAAATCATGGAGCAGGGGAGAATAAAGGAATAGAATCAAGAGCAACCACACTCTCTAAGGAAAAGAAGACTCTGATCACAGGGAGTAGCTTGGAAGGATTTAACACAGATGAGACCAGACGCTCCCTGGCTCACTAAGAAGGGAGCTAGCATAGCCCACCTATGCTGAGACTGGGATGCAGTGATAGGACCACAGGATTGTGAGCAGGTATTCAAAGACACAAGGCCCAGGGACAGTGGAATCTCTCTGTGGTTACTACTCCAAGGTCCACATGATCCTTGTGGACTTTTTTGCCTAGCCCACAGCTTTACAAATAGTCTGTTTATTAGACTCTACTTAAATTATCCCAATTTCCATGTGCCATCAGTTTTCTGCTGGGAACACTGATTCTATAGATCTTAATATTATAATGTCAGAAGTTCATACTTACCTAGGAAGATTATAGAAACCAGATGCTTTTATTGAACCATGAGCTAACAAAAGAATTATTTTGGAAAATAGAAATGCATGCCAGAATATCTTAGTTTCTTGAGGACCAAGTTCTGACAAATATGTCAGAATTTTTTAACTAAAAAAAAAAAGTCAAATTCATTTTCAAATTAAAAGTTAAAAAAAAAATAACTTCTCTAAACATATCAGTGTCTCTTCCTGTTCCCTTCCCAAATGATTTAGTGAAAAGGTGTGGCTGAGTAAGGAAGATGTCTATGGGTGGAAGGGGCAGGGAGAGGTGGTTTAGCACAGGATTTGGAGCCTGAGCAGAGTAAAGAAGATATCTGCCTTGCAGGGCTGCTCAACACAGAGGGCTGAAATCACTCAACTGCTGGAGGACACTCTAATAAAGGGGTGGCCTGCCATGGGATGTCAGTATCAGAGTGGGTTCTGGAAGGCATTTGTTTGTGAGCATGATCTTCAAGATTATTGATGCTGAGCAGGGCAAGGGGAGTATGCACATAGGGGGATGACTGTATCAGCAACTGGGTTTGGGATATCAGAGCTCAAGAAGGGTGAGGAAGCATTCATGCAGAGTATTATCCCCACACAGCATCAGAGCCTGAAAGAGGTGGGGAAATTTCTACATGGGGGACCCAGTGTGGCCCAATGCAGGGTATCAGAGCCCAAGCAGCAGGGAGAAGATATCTCTGCAGTGGAAGGGGCAACAGTAGCAACTCAGCCTGGGGTACTGAAGCCCAAGCAACGTGAGGAGGGCACCTATGCAGTGAGAGAAGCAATGATGGCAGACAGGTGGTGTCAGAGCCTGGGCAGAGTGAAAAGGGTCTCCATGAGGGATCGGGGATTGGCAGTGGCATGGTCCAATGGAGGATATGAGAGCCCAAGCAGGGTGAACAGATGGTCCTTGCAAAATGGGGGCGGGGGGGCAATCTCACAAGAGATAGGTTACAGACGACAGGAATGATCAAATAAATAAATACATTAAGGAAGATGGAGTCAAGATTCTCACTATTAAAAAAGAGAGTTCAATACATAAAATGGGAGAAAACCACAAAGAACCCTGTAGTGTTGAACTGGAATTGCAGATATGGATATAATCCCATGGTTTTTAGTATATAAACAGATACATATGGCAGTGAGTACCATGCAAATGTGTGCATATGCATATTTAGGGTATATGTGTATACTCCCCAGCTCTGTCCACAGAAAAGACCTAACAGCAGCATTATTCCAACAGCAACGCTCACACATGGCACTCACATCTTGCTTTCTAAATACTTTTTCCACTAAAAAGGAGTCAGAGTTCCTTGGAGAAATGGCTGATTCCAGAGCTGTGACAGGGAAAGTACAAAATGAGCCTGGAGCATCTTTACTGGCTGGAATGGAAAGAAGTGTTCGAAGATGGATGGGAACATATCAAGAGGACACATAGCCAGCTTGAAAGGGCTCCCACTAGTCAAATCACAGACAATTAGAGCATCAAAAATTAATAAGAGTAATGGATTATGAGTTATTGAATAAAAGAAGAATCCAAGTGTCTATAATAACATAAATATATTAATTGAATAAATTGAAAGGTTGATGAGTAGTGGGATATTTACATAGTTTCATACATAGTACCTCCCTTCAAAAAATGTATTAACCACAACGGAAAAAGGAATAATTTTACAGAGGAGAAGTCTAGCAGAATCCACTTAATAAAGTGGTCAAAGTTAACATCACCAGTAAGGGAACAAGTGCAAATCATGTGTGTCCTGACAAACAAGAAAAAAGTGTGAAGGACACAGTATCACTTCAGTGATATTCTCACATTCTCAAAAGGTGCATTTTGCAAACCTAATAACAAAGAGACATCAGACAAACCCAAATCAAAGGATGTTCTACAAAATAATTGGTCTGTACTCTTTCAAGAATATCAAGGTCATGATAGTCAAAGGAAGACTAAGGAATTATCATAGACTCAAAGAAAATAAAGAGACACAATGTCTAAATACAACACTCAATTGCATCCTTTTGTTATAATTAGGGTACCTGGAGAAACTTAAATGGGGTCTGACAATTAGTAATGTATCAATGTTACCTTCTGATTTTGATAGTTACTCTGTGATTATACAGGAGAATGTTCTTGGTTATAGAACCAAGGGTGATGGGATATCATGTAAACAAATGATTCTCAAATAGTTCAGGGGAAAAGAAAGGAAATTCCTCTTGCTGTATTCACAACTTTTATTTAAATCTGATACTGTTTAGAAATCACTCAGAAAAAGTTATTGACTGTTTCACTACAATTGAGCACTAAGTGTCCTGCCCCTCAGTCATTTTGAATATGCGAACTTGGTGCTTCATGAGTATTCTCGCCTTTTATAGTTCCTTCAGCAAAGAGAATTCAGACCTATTCTTAGGAAGATAATCTGGGTCATATAATTTACAGGGTATCAGCTGGCAACATGACAATCCCAGTGAGATTTCTTTCTCTTTTTTTAGCTAACTGCTTCCACTTAGAAATGAAACTTTAAATATTCTGCTCTGACCTTTTTGCCTGGGAGGAGAGTTTAATTACCTGCCCAGTTTACATAAATTATGTCGCCTGTTTGTCTAAAATTGAATCCTGGGCAGAGATCAATATGGCCTCAGAAAAGCCAGAGCAAATGACTTCTCTCAAATGCCATCAAAGGTCACAGGAACCTTTCCTGCTTGGATGGGGACACATTCTGTTCGACAACCTGGAGCCTGTCACAGGCCTGCTGCCCGCCGCCTTGGGTACCAACCACAAGAGCATGATTGATCATCAGTTAGAGGACATTGGGTACAAACTCCCTCAGGAGTCAGCTGTGTGGAATTAATTGAATACCATGATGAGTCTGATTCATCATTCTCAAAAAAAAAAAAAAAAAGAGAGAGAGAGAGGGAGAGTGAGAGAGAGGGAAAGTGGTACAGAACACACCCAGAGCTTGATGTATGAGGCCTTGTGAGGTAAACTGAAATTTATACTCAGGATCCTGATGGTCACAGGTTGTGCGTGTGTTATTTGGTTGCAATTTCACAAAATTATCCAGGAAAAGAGTACCTTTGGATCTTTCTTTTGTTCTATTATTATTTCTTTCAGGAAGGAGATACTCCATGAGTGCCAACAATGTATCTGGCTCTATTCAAATAACTGCATTCTAAAATATTTCATAGTAGAGATATACATAAGGTATAAAAAGATTTCAGACAGAGATAGGATTTTCATCTGGGATATCCAGAGAAAGATTCATAGAGGATGTAACATTTAATTGGTAACTGGGAGAAGGGGTATGACTGTAGTAAATATTTGGGAAATGAAGGCAAGAGGAAATAATAAGAGCAATGTCATAGAAATTGTGCAAATTTGAAGTCCAGCAATGACTTCAATAGGACCAGAGCACCATGATTAATACAGTCTTGGAAAGAGAGACAGCTCATGGGTGCTGATGTCTGGCCCTTAGAAAACATATGCATTTAGCATAAAACCAGAGGGTGAAGAACGGTCAAGAGTAAACAAAAACATGTGGAAAAACTGGAGAGTACCAGTAACTTAAAGACAAAAGGAGAGATCCCATTAGGAAAAAGTGATGAAAAAGGTCAAAAGATAGAGAGAGGTCAAGAAGAGTAGAGCTGAGACAATACCACTGATAATGTGACTGCAAAGGGATCCCAGCTCATAAAACATGGAACACACCAGATCTCAAGGACAAGGAGGAGACTCTGAAGGGAAAGTCAATGCGGGAGGTGTGGATTGGCCTTTCTCATTGTTTGGTGGTGAACAGAGATAGGATGGAGGTAAAGATAGCAGTAGAAAGAGGACAAAAAAAAAAAGGAAAAGAAGAGGGTAAGATGGATTTGGTCATGAAAAGCAAAGCATTGTGGTAGGCAAAAGTTTTGGGCACAACATAGAGCAAGAGGTGGGTGCTATAATAAAAACAGTAGATCATTGTTTTATGAGGTTCTCTTGGTGGGAGAGGTGAGAGGAAATGAAATTGAGAGTACAGGTTAGGTGACCTTACTATTTTACATGTGTTAGAAGCTGACATAAATGTGCAAGAAGAAAAGGAAGTTAAAGGAAGGAGAGAAAATTTGAGGAATAGAGTCAAGTGTGAATAGCAAATATTTGGGGGGATTTCAAACAAATGCAGAAAGCTTTTGTGTTGAAAACAAAAGAAACATGTCAAGGAAGGGTAGGGTAAATTATTGTAAAGTACTCTAATAAAAAGAACTCAAGAATCCGATGGCTTGCAGAATAAGATGTCTATTTCTTTCTCATTCCCAGGGTAGGCTATCCAGGTTATCAGTGACTCTTCAGCACTCCTCTACCTTAGGGTTTCAGTCTGTGATGGCTCTGTCATGTTCAATATGTGACTTCTAAGTTTCTTCTGAGTGCCACCACCCCAGAAGTTTGGAAAGAACTTAGAAGAATATGCATGGGGTTTTTATGTCCCAGACCTGGAGGCGGTACATATCATTTCTGCTCATATTCCATTAGCAAGAATCCAGTTCCATGGTCCACCCTGATGTAAATGAAGAGCTAGCCGTCTCTGTGAAATCTATGACTATTCTAAGAGATCAGGACTAATATTAATACATCATCTCTCTTAAGGCTTAGAAAGTTCTTCCCCAAAGACAGAAACAAAGACAGAAATACTAAATTATTCAGGAAATAAGCTTCAAAGTCTGAAGAACAAGGGCCACAGGCTTGCTGGAGCTCTCCTTGGTGCTGAGCACGGGATAGCTGCCTGGATCGTTCAATATAAATAAGATTGTCATAGAAAAGGGTAAGAAGCACCATTGTACATAGTCCTTGAGGTGCTATATCAAAAGCAATTTTGCTGCTCTTATAGGAAATTCTCTTGAATAGTTTAAGGTTTGCCTACTTGATGGGAATGATTAAATCAAGGGGTACAAGGAGTCTTGGACTGGGAGGTAGATAATCTGGAATATAGTCTAATGATTTGATCATTCTCTGATGATCTAGCCAAGGCACTTCTTTCCCCTGGTTCTCAATTTTCCCTCTCTAAAATGCTGATAAGGAGCTCAGTGGATCTTATAAGATTTCCTAGCTCAAAACTAAATATGTAGTAAAGCCTTTTAAATTTGACGATGTTTTCTTGCATCTAGTTTCATGAAGCAGGAGCCTAAGTAAATACGCAGCAGTAAGTCATTCTCAAACACTGAGCCTTGGAATACAGATTCGGACTTCTCTGTGGAAGGTAGTTTGGTACAGGTTTCAAGAGCCTTAAGTAAGTTTGTGCTTAAGGAAATATGAGAAACCTAGGTGTCTGTAGAGAAGAATATATAATTATATTTAATAGAGAAAATTAAAAGCAATCAAAATGTACAAATTCAATAGAAATATTAAAGACAATGAATATATGCTGTTATTAAAAATAGGATTTTTAAAGTTTAGCATAATGGATATTGAGGAACCATTAAAATATTTGGTTAATCATTTAAGAGAATGGAATGCCATGCTTCCATCTCTAAAAATGTCAACCCTTCCCAACACTCTTGCATTTCCCCTTAGCTCCTATCACCACCTAAAATCTATATATTCTTCTTATCACCTTTATTGTTGTCTCCCCAAACTGGGATGTATGCTCCAGGACAGTCAAAGTAAGTTTTGTTTCTTTTGTCTCCTGCTTTCAACCTCAGGTCCTAGAGAAGTACTTGGCAGATAATAGGCATTCAGTAAATATTCACTGAACGGATAAATTTAATGTCAAGTGAAAAAGCAGATAAAATTAGATATATAGCATGACCATTCTAATTTTATAAAGCTAAACATATGTGTATGTATGAGTCTGAATATGTCCTAGATATTTATCATAAATTTATTTCATCTAGAAAAGCAAAAGCATAATGGAAGTTTAAAACAGCTGCTCAGGGGCGCCTGAGTGGCTCAGTTGGTTAAGTGTCTGCCTTTGGCTCAGGTCATTATCCCAGGGTCCTGGAATGGAGTCCCACATCGGGCTCCCTGCTCAGCGGGGAGTCTATCTCTCCCTCTCCCTTTACCCTTCCCCATGCTTGTGTTTTCTTTCTCTCTCACTCTATCTCTCTCAAATAAATAAATAAAATCTTTTAAAAATAAAATAGCTGCTCATTTTTTAAACTTAGGTGATTTTCTTTGATTTTAAATTCAATATGATTAGCTATGAGATTTAGTTGTGTGTGTGTCTGTTTGTTTTTCCATGTCTGTGTGTCTGGGTGTGTCTGTATGTCTGTGTGTGTTTGTGTGTCTTTGTGCATGTGTGTCTGTGGTGTGTCTGTGTGCGTGCGTGCCTGTGTGTATGTGCATGTGTACTTGCGTGTCTGTGTGTCTGAGTGTCTATGTCTATGTAGTCAGGCTGTGCTGATAACTCCCAGTCCCTTCCTTCTACTATGTGGCAGCTCTGATACAAATTCTCCTCATCTCATCTGTGGGTTTGGCTTCCTCTGTAGTCTGTTTCACCACCAGCTCTTGCTTGAACTGTCACAAAGCCTTTTTTTTTTTTTTAAGATTTTATTTATTTATTTGACAGAGAGAGACACAGTGAGAGAGGGAACACAAGCAGGGGGAGCGGGAGAGGGAGAAGCAGGCTTCCCACTGAGCAGGGAGCCCGACGTGGGGCTCGATCCCAGGACCCCGGGATCATGACCCGAGCCGAAGGCAGATGCCCAACTGACTGAGCCACCCAGGCGCCCCTGTCACAAAGCCTTTTTAACAGATCTCTCTTTGTGATCACTCTTGACCCTACAATCCAATCTTCATATAGCTTTTATAACTTAAACCTATAAAATTGATCCTGCCATTCTGCTATTAAAAACCCTCAACAGCTTTCCTTCACACTCAGAATAAAATCCAAACTCCCATTAACTATGGCTAAAAGACTCTGGCCACTTCCCCAACCTCAGCTCTTGGCAAGCCCTCCTACACTCCCTTCACTTTACTTCACTTTTTCCCTGGTCCTCAAGACACAAAAACGTGTATTCATCTCAAACCTTTGTACTGGATTTACCTCTGCCTGAAATGCCCCTCCCTCAGATTATTTTAGCTGGTTGCTTCTCATTCTCCTGGTCTCTGATCAATATCACTTCTTAAGTGGGGGGGGGGTCTCCGGGGCTCCCATCTGGTCCAGTCCCACATGAGTCACTTTCCGTCTGCTGCCTCGCTGTGTTGATGATAAACCATGTATCCTTGTCTGAAATTATCTTGTCCATTTTCTTATTCATTCATTGTGTGTATCCATCTCCTCCCTAAAAAATTAGCTTCCTGGGGCGCCTGGGTGGCTCAGTTGGTTAAGCGACTGCCTTCGGCTCAGGTCATGATCCTGGAGTCCCGGGATCAAGTCCCGCATCGGGCTCCCTGCTCAGCAGGGGGTCTGCTTCTCCCTCTGACCCTCTTCCCTCTCGTGCTCTGTCTCTCATTCTCTCTCTCTCAAATAAATAAATAAAATCTTTAAAAAAAAATTAGCTTCCTGAGAGCAAGAGAATTGTCTGCTTTGTCCTCTATATTCCCAGGACCTAACACAGACCTGGATATATGGAGCTACTCAATAAGTACTTGTTCTATGTTTGAATTAATGAGTTAGACCTTGACTCGTGTCTGCTTCAAGGTGTGGTATTCCCCCTACTCCATTCTCAGTTACTTCCATTCTGACTTTTGCTAATTAACCCCATTTTTACTCCTTTCACCTTATTTTCATAAGATTTTGAAGCGTGGTTTGGGCATCAAATGCTAAAGTTCTGGGTAGATATATGAGTAGAGGACATTCTCAGATGAAGACATGTGTGAGCAGGACAGAGAAAGGTAAAGGATTTGATGATGTTTGTTAAAGCCATGGTGAAGTCTACAGTGATCATTTTAATCAGAACTCTTGTTTAATAAAAGACAGCCAAATCAAACTACTTTAAGCAAAAATGTAAAAATAAAAATAAAGGGAATTTATGAGCTATGTTACAAGAAAATTCAAGGATATCCTGGCTTCATGTTGAATCACCATATTGTATACCTAAAACTAATAAACCACTGTAGGTTAACTGACTGGAATTAAAATAAAAACTTAAAATAAATAAATAAATAAATATTAAAAAATGTATGTACTCACTTAAGGCATTGGTGGATCCAAGTGATCAAAGAATATTATCAGAAATGTGTTTAGTTAATCTTTCATATCTGTTTCTTTTGCACTGGCATTTTTTTTTTCAAACGATCTCTTCTCAGGTAGAAGACACCATCAACAGTTTCAGCTTAAATTCTAATAGCTTAGCAATATCAGTGAATAAATGAGCATTCTCAATAACCATAGAAAAACTTTCAGGGGGTCTCTGCTAGGCAGATATATTAGTTAGCTATTACTTCATAACAAGTCACTCTAAAACATTATTTAAATGACAATGATAATTCATTCTTGTGAATGAGTCTGCAAATGGGCTTGGTGGTTCTGTTAGTGTCAGATGGGCTCATTGGTACATCTGACATCAACTGTGGGACAGCTTTTGATCTTGCATGGGCTCTCTGCATATGTGGGCAATGGCAGACTGAGTATTCTAGAGTAAATTTATCTAGAACAACCATGTTCTCCTATATGTGTCTCTCCTTCAGTAACTTAGCTCAGACTTTTTTCATGGCAGTGGCATCGTTCTAAGAGAGAGGGTAGAGACTCACAAGACACCTTGAGGTCTAGATTTAAGATTAACACATCACTTCTGCTGCATCCTATTGACCACACTAAGTCACAAAGTCATTGCGTATTGAAGGGAGGAACTTAATGGTAAGAACTTCCAAGTCACATTACAAAGGGCATGGATACAGGGAAGGTGGAAAATTGAGATCATTTTTGCAATCATTCTCACACTGGACTTGGGTCAAAGGCCCATTATTAAATTATTCACCATGAACAAACTGTTGCCAGAAAGCTCAGGAGTGATGGTTTCTAAGGGAAAAGTAAAGGGCTGTTCCCTTTAGAATGGGTAAGAGTGGGTGATTAGAAAGAAAAACCAGCCATTTTCCACTGTGTGGAAGTACAAACAGAAAGTCCATTTATCATAGTGATTTAGAGCTTAAGGTTTTGAATCAGACTGTTGACGTGGGAATCAGAACACTGCCTCTCCAGAGGTGTGTTTCACACAGTAGTGAACCTCCCACATCCCATTTTTCCTCATCTGTAGGAAAAACATTATCATAGTTCTTCTCTCATGGAATTCTTCTGAGGATTAAATGAGACCATACAATAAAGGGCTATGAAGCAAACCTGGCACTTAGTAAGTGTTCACTAAATTTCAGCTGTTTGCATTATTATTATTATTATTTTGGTAATAGTGAGGTCTTGAAAAACTATGATACAAATAGGAACATATCAGGAACATCATTTAAAGGAAGGAAGCTTAGCTTTCTTTTTGATGATGGAGTGAGATTCCTCCCTTTCATCTGCACCATACTTGCCTTACTGAATTCAGTTTCCAGGATCATAGTAGAGTCTCAGGGGAAAAATATCCTTCCATAAAGAAAGTTAGGTAAATTTCAGGCTTAAGAAACAAAAGCTATAAATATAAGCCCACAGCAAGGGCATAAACCTGTGTCAGCATGGTTCCAGGGTAGTGCTAGAGTCCCTCATCCATTATTAAACAAGGTCAATATTTGTGGCACAGAGAAGCATTTTAGCATATATTATTTATGCAGATGATTGTAATAGGTACTCCATCCTTGAACAGGGAGCTTCGAGAGTGGAATACTATTAACAAGAAAACTACTTGGCACAGGAAATAGGATATCTTCTTTTCCAGGAAAATATTTCTCTCTCTCTCTCTTTGCATCTCTATTTCCACCACCTTATTTTACACAAGAATGTCTAATAAATCTATAATTATTGTGCTTTTCCATGCCTGATATTATGCTAGGTGCTATAGGGAAGGTGGAGGAAGGTTCTAGAAAAAAGAAATATTGGTTCTGGCCCTCAGGAAGCCTACGATCTAGATGGGTAAATATAATTTCAAGTATTAAGGGAAGAAAATGGTCCATATGAACAAACACTGTAACATGAGATAGAGACAGATGCTCAGTAATTAAGTTTAGAAGAGAGATGATCAGTGTGAGCTGAAAAAATCATGATGGATGTAACACAGGGAGTGGCATTTCCCCCCAAATGTGAGAGATGGCTGGATGGGGGCAGGGAAGATCAGAGGCTGCATTCTTAAATTGACAAATCTAAGAAGAAAAGAGCACAGAGTAGGCAGTGAGTTAGTTGCATCTGGAGAGGGCGGAAGCTCCTTAGAGAGGACTCATTTGGGGTGGGAAAGGCAGAAAGAGCTGGATATTCAAGATGTGACTCTCCCATTCCTCAATCCATGAGAAAGCATGACTGCCAAACTGTGGTTATTAAACTTGATCTTATATAAGCAATGTGGAGCCACTGTAAGTTAAAGTCACTTTTTCATCAACTCAACAAATAGTAATCATGACATCCTATTGAATGCCTACTGGGTGCCAGTCCTGTACTAGAAACAACATAAACTATAAATGATACAAAGATGGACAGGCCAGAGGAACTTATTTCTAAGCATCCACTGGCGGGGCTAAAACATACATCACACACACACACATAGCTCTACTACTATCTATAAAGTTCAAATTGCATTAAGAGAAGCCCAAACGGCCATTCAGAGTTTAGATAGCTTCAGACAGCAGGAAAGAAAACACATGCCTGAGTGTCAAGTATTAAAACTTGCGCTAAAGTGAACTTAATTCACTACTCTGTTTGTAGCAAGCAGTTGGTGATTTCTAGGCTCAACTAATAAACTCTGGCTCTTTGTTCTTCATGTCATGTCTCAGAAATCTGGCAAGCCAATCACCCAGGTAAAAGCATTTACCCCAAGCTCTGGGAATTGTTCTGGCTCTACTTACTTGTCCTCCAGGACTCCCTTTAGCATCTTGCCACCTGCTCATGTCTGAAAGTCTAACATGGAAGGTGCTCAAGGAAAAGGAAATGTTTAGCTTTCTGCAAATAGAGATTTTTTTTCACCCACTTGTAGCTGTAGCTCCATGGTGACATGGAACAAACAGCACCTTTTCTAGTCCTGTTCACTGGGGCTCTGCACTCCTCCTGGACAGAGAGGATGACGTGAAGAATCTGGAGGTTGTCTCCGAGAGGTCTCCAGCAGAAAACCATCAGACAGTAACTACTGCTAGGCATCCACTCCTCTCCTCCCCATCCAACTTATCCAGTTTTTTTTTTTTAAGATTTTATTTATTTATTTATTTGAGAGAAACAGAGGGAGAGAGCACAAGCAGGGGGAATGGCAGAGAGAGAGGGAGAAGCAGACTCCCTGCTGAGCAGGGAGCCCAATGCAGGGCTCTGGGATCATGACCTGAGCCCAAGGCAGACACTTAACCAACTGAGCCAACCAAGCAGCCCAGCTTCTCCAGTTTTAAATAATAATAGCAGGCAGGGAATAAGGACTTTCAGTGTGCCTGAACTAAGCCTTTGAACATACAATATTTTTCAATCCTTACAGAAACCCTCTAAGGTGAGTACTATTATTATTTCTATTTTACAGGTGAGATTAAGTAGAGGTTAAATAATGTACCCAAAGTCACTGACCAGTAACTGCTGGGAGCTAGGATGCAAACAAAGGTGTGTGGAAGTTAAATCTTGGGAAGTTAAATATTGGGAGTACACATCTTTCTGTATGTACTCCGACATAGTGTCCGTAAAAATGAGCCTCTTGCCCCGGAAACAGGAGAGTATGTAACTTCTAAGGATTTTCTCATACTGTAGCAAATGATTTTTTGCTTGTTTGTTGAATGAGGAGCTAAATTAATATGCATTATATGTTTCATATATCCAGATAGGGTCATACTTATCTATCAAGATGCATGCACCAATATACAAATATGCCATATGGAATTATAAAAAAATACATATAGGTAATTATCCAGCTTATTCTTTCTCTACTGGGTGATAAGACATGTAAGGTCAATGCTATATGTATTTACTTACCACTGCATGACATCTCTTAGTAATGTGCTCAGCTCATAAGAGGCACTCATTACATAGTGTTGGAATTACAACATAAATGGACATCTATACTTATCAAGGAATCTTATCTAAATTTCTTACTTAAACACAAGTCTACACATCTACAGATCCTGTGATGTAGGATGCTATCCTTCAAAATATTTGTAGTCATTTCTCAATGGGTTACGCATCCCTCTAGGATAAATCCCTGGAGTTATAGAACTACCTTCAGCAGTGAGAAAAGTACAAGTAACAAGATCTGCCAAGCTACAGTCAAATTACTCCAAAAAATTTTTGATTTGACAGAAAAATATCTATTTTTGAGTCCTTGCTGCATCAGGTTGTTGATGGATGGTGTGAGGGAAACACAGAAGTGGGAAGCAGGTCTTACCATTTAGGCTGTTACTGTGATTGAGGTAATGAATCCCACCCATTAAACAAGCACAGAATAGTACAGGATGCTGGGTTTCGTGTCTCTGAGGCCCATGGCAAGAGTAAGCACTGTGATAGTTCACTGACAACCAGAGAGATTACAAAACATCCAGGGCTTTTAATGAATATCTGCTAAGTGACCAGGTGGGGGATTTGTTCTGAATGTCAAAAGATTAGCATCATTAGGGATGAGTGAAAGGAAGAGGCAAGGGATGGAAATCAGAGTTCACAGAGTTTAGAACTGGATATATTTGACTTCTGATCTCAATCTTCCTCCCTCTCTCTCTGTTTGGCTTCATCAATCCTCAGTATCCCTAGCTATAAACTGGGAATTTCAATAGTAGATATTGTATCTATATTTATCATGAAATCTAAATAAGATACCACATACAAAGTGGTTAACACAATGCCTGCCACAGAGTGATGACTCAATAAGTGTTAGAACTGTTAAGTTTCCTTATAAATATAATTCGGGAAGTCACGGAGTCAGAATGTTAGAGCTGAAGGGACATGGAACATCACTAAATTGAGCTCAGTATAATCTAGAGGTAATGAGCTTTCTTCCAACCATCTTACTTCTGAGGACAGGTGGAAATTCAGCAAAGTTGAGCAGGACCTTTTTATTTGTATTTATCTTTTGAGATATGTCTATTGATTTTCTTCAGAGCAGGGTCATACTAGAGGGCCTTTTTAAACCAACTTAATACAGCATGTTTCCCCATTTTCATCAAGGATTGTAACTGAGGCCAATCTATACAGAGATGGGATTTTAGCAGAAAACAGCAATTTCATTATGCTCAATGAAATCACAAAACTCCTCCAGATAATGGTGAGAGTAAAGTATGTTCAGATTCCTCCTTTGTCCCTTCATTAATGAATTAGAGTACACAGAAACTTGTTACAGCGACAGAGAAGGCTTGGGAGCATTATTGAAATCATCTTTACCAAGGGCCACCTGCATCCACAAAGCCAGTTTCCCATTAATAAAAGGTCTTACCCAGACCAGGATGCCACTCTCTACTGCTTTATTTTTTTTAAGATTTATTTATTTATTTGAGAGAGAGAGAGAGAAAGAGCACACACACTAATGGGAAGAGAGGTAGAAGGAGAGGGAGAGAATCTCAAGCAGACTCCATGCTAAGCGCAAAGCTGGGTGAGGGGCTTGATCCCAGGACCCCAAGGTTATGACCTGAACCAAAATCAAGAGTCAGCTGTTCAGCCAACTGAGCCACCCAGACACCCCCTCTGCTGCCTTTATACTGCGTGTAGTAGGAGTGGCTTATCTGAGCAGCCACAGAGCCGCAAGCATGCAGTTTGAGCCTTGTTGCTATGGGATTTCATTGGCTTCGCTCTGGTCCTGGCTCAGTCTCTTCCTGGCCCATGATTCTGACCAAGTTCAAACCCTCATTGTCTCTTGTATGGTCTATTGAGAGAGCCCCATAGCTGGTTGCCCTGCCCATCCTCTCTTCCTGTCTCCAATCCATTCTCCAGAGTTGACCGAAGTATCTTTCTCAAGCACAGACCTGCAAATTTCCTACTTTTTAAAAGGCTGCATTGGCTTACAACTTCACCTCTAAATTCTTATTGTTGCTGCTCTTATTACCACCATCATCAATACCATCATCATTACTTCTGGATAAAATCCAAAGTCCTTGGAATAGAATTCAAGATTTTCAAAACTCAGCATGTCCAGCTTTATAATAATTGGGATGACTACCATTTATTGAAAGTTAATATGCTGCAGGTGTTGGGCTCAGTGGTTTCCCTCCATTGCCTCATTTCACTCTCACAACAATCCTGAAAAGTAGCATTATCATGCCCATTCAACATGCCCAAGATGAGGACACTGAAGCCAGGGAAAGTAATATATATTGTGAAGGTCACATAGTCCATAAGCAACACTCAGAATTCAACCCCAGATTGATTTCACTCCCCAGTCCACATTGTTAGCCACCAATCTCTCAGCCTCATCCCCTTTGCCTAGCCCCCACTCCCATTCACCCACACCTGACTGCTGATGCCTTCTAAGGAAAACTAATCCTGCCAACTCTTTTGACTCTTGTGCATGCTTTTGCTTCTCCACAGGAGATGCTGGAGCATCTTCCCAACTCATTGAAGTAAAGGAGCCACCTCAAGTGTTCCTCTAGCAGGTGCTATGAGTGCCCCACCCAGTTTCCATGCACAGCACAGGTGCACTCAACTACTAGCGGCTGCAGATACTGGCTGTTGATGCTAACTATTCCCAAGCTTGCCTTTGGCTTTTAGGATCCACCTTCCCTAGAGATTTCCACGACATGACCACATATGCCCAACAACCCACCCAGGGCAAATGACTGACATATGAGGGCGAATAAAAGCTCTAGCCCTTGCCTTAGGTAAGACAACCTCTACGGTACAATTTTAAAGCACATCTTTACATGGTGCTTCCCCTGCCCTATCCTACTTCCCTTACTACCTGGCTCCTCTAAGAGTATACCCCAAATATGTCTCCATCTCAGCACGCTGCTTCTAGTGAAGTGATCTGTCAGGCACTTCCTCTGTGATGCTATTCTTGGCTTCCCCAGAAAGACTTTACATCTTCATCATCAGTGCTCATAGAACATATTTCCATTATGGCACTTAGTGCATTGTTCTGGTAATATTGTATTGACAGTTTCTCTCCTCCAATAGATGGGCAATTCTTTTAGGTCAAGGACTGTGCCTTCTGACGCTCTGTACCCTTACATGGTGCCAAGCACTCAGGAGGCACTCCATACTTGCCAACTCATTTGAAACCTTCTGTCCTGCCTGTCAGACTAGAAGTGCCTGGTTCGAAGAAACTTGGTGCTCTGATCTTCCACCCCTCCCTCCCCAGGACCCAGGCTCACATGATCACATGGCATTGAGTTACTCTCCTTATTTTAGGGACAGCTTTGTTTCTGCTTTCTCATCCATAGATCCCTACCCTCTGTCTCTTCCCCCACCCTCAGTTTATCTTCATTTCTCTCTTTCTCCCTTCCAGACTACACAGCAGTGCGGAATTTAGAATTACAAATCAGAGCCAGCCAGATGACCCCTTGGCTGGATGCAAATGTATGACCTCTTGAATTTACGAATGTCATGCTTTTTATAGGGAGGGAGAAATGTCCCATTAAATGATATCCATCTCCCCCACCCCATTAATAAGCTAATAAAAAAGTTAAAGAACAGTTCATGGAGATAGACTGGCTTCTTTGATAGTATGTTGGCTAAATGAAATATTAATAAAAACACAACATGTATCTGTGTCAGATTCCTCAGTGAGGAGGGCTGAGACTGTAATTAACAATGTGAGTTTCTAGTCATTTGTCTCTTGCATGGCTGCAGTGTTTTTCTATCTTGAGTTAGTTTTTATGGTGATCAAATGGGCTTTAAAACACAAGCTAAGTGGCTAAAAAAAGCATCATTCAGTGAGAATTAGATGCCTTAAGTACAATGCCTCAATTAATGGTTATAACAAGCCTAGAGGCTAAGCATTTCATTAGCTTCTTTTTTTCAGATGTATATTTTTATTTTTATCTTTCTAATATTTTATTTTTTTAATTATTATTATGTTCAATTAGCCAACATATAGTACACCATTAGTTTTTGATGTAGTGTTCAATGATTCATTGGTTGTGTATAACATGCAAGCAGGACACTGAAGCTCAGAGAGGGTGATTTGCTTCCCCAGGGTCACACAAGTAGGAAGTGTCAGAAATGGATTTCAATTCCTATTGATTTGGACACAAAGTATACTCTCTTTTCACCATACCATATTTTATGAGAACCTGCTATAAACTGGGACAAGATTTGAACAGAGAAGTGATGATTGAAGTTGGTAGAAAAAGCCAGAACTCCTGAGTTGGGGAAAATGCCAAGGAGGTGAGCAGCACTTCCAGCAATGAGAGGAAGACTTCTTTCAGCCAGCCAGGTGTTCTATTTACATGGTTTGCTAAGAGAGGAGATGGGAGGCTCAGCATTAGCTAGTATTAGAGACAACAGAACAAGAGTGTTGTTTAGCCAAACTGTGGAAAGAGCCAAGATGCACTTCAACAGTTGAATGGATAAAGAAGATGTGGTCATATGTACAATGGAATATTACTCAGCCATCAGAAAGGATGAATACCCAACTTTTACATCAACATGGATGGGACTGGAGGAGATTATGCTAAGTGAAATAAGTCAAGCAGAGAAAGTCAATTATCATATGGTTTCACTTATTTGCGGAACATAAGGACTAGCATGGAGGATATTAGGAGAAGGAAGGGAAAAATGAAGGGGGAGAAATCGGAGGGAGAGATGAACCATGAGAGATGATGGACTCTGAGAAACAAACTGAGGGTTTTAGAGGGGTGGGGGGTGCGGGGATGAGTTAGCCCGGTGATGGGTATTAAGGAGGGCATGTACTGCATGGAGCACTGGGTGTTACCCGAAAACAATGAGTCGTGGATTACCACATCAAAAACTAATGATGTATTGTATGGTGATTAACATAACATAATAAAATAAAATTTAAAAAGAGTGTTGTTTAGCCAACGCAAAGGAAGAATAGGGCAGAGGAGGTGGTGCCTTTTTGAATGGGTGAATTTAATCCAATGATCAAGAATGAGGTAATAAAATTCATCACTACGGTCCCAGCAATGGACTGAGAGAAAGGGAGTTCCCAGAAGAAAGAAAGGGCTCCCATTTGTTAAAGCAAGGCATTCTCCTGATTAAGGGAGTAGGGATGGATCCAATTACCTGGACTTCTTTATTTATGGGGAAGAAAAAAAGGCATACAGTGAGAGCCAGACAAACAGGTATAAGTAAGATGTAGACTGTAAGAGTCTTAGGTTTGCAAGATAAATCCTTCTCCCTATAGCACCTGAGCCACATTGGTTTCCTTTGTGCCCCCGGATCTTCGAACACGCTGCTCTCTCTGCCTAGAACATTCTTTGTCCCCATCTTCACTGGGATAACTCCCACTCACCCTTTGGAGCTCAGCTCAAAATTCCACCCTCATGGACACTTTCCCCACTTGGCCCTCCCACCCTCAACATAAGTTGAGTCATGTAAGGATCTTTCTAGCACATGTATCATGGCTCTCTTTACCTTGCAATGATTGCTGCTCGTTGAATAATCAATTAATACAAGTGATTCATTAAACTCTGTGGTTGCCTAGTTTATGGCTTTTTTCTGATAAAGACGAAATCCCTGTGTGAGAGGTAAGGCAATGTCTTTATTCAGCCCTATATGCCCTATATCTTCAGCATAACACATGGTGTTTAAAATAATGAGAAATAAGTATTTCTGGAAAACAGGACAGGAGGGAAGGAAAGAGAGAACAAAGTTTTATTGACTTAATCAGATTCTATTGTAATCATTTGTTTATTAGTCTTCCCAACTGGACTTTAAATTCTTTGATTCAGGGAGAGCTTCCTTTTCATATTTATAGCCCTAGAACGCACGGTAACCAGTGCATAGTAATCAGTTAAAAACTATTGGCTGGTGCCTGGTGGCTCAGTCAGTTGAGCATCTGCCTTCAGTTTGGGTCATTATCCTGGGGTCCTGGGATTGAGCACCCTGTTAGGCTCCCTGCTCAGCAGGGAGTCTGCTTCTCCCTCTCCCTCTGCCTCTCCCCCTGCTTGTGCTCTCTCTCACTCTCTCTTTCAAGTAAATAAATAAAATCTTAAAAAAAAAAAAAAACTATTGGAATGGTAAGTGTTGAGCTTGGCCTTCTTAAATTTCCACTCCCCTCCCCATTCTTGAGAAAAGGACTGTTTTGAGAGTCTGTAGCATGTTTCCAAGTGGAGGTCCAATGACTCCAGTGCAGGCAGGTAGATGACCGCACCCATCAGGCAGGTCCATGTGTTAGAATCAAAGGACAAAGTGGACCATTTTCTGTTTGTTTCTTGAACCTGGTGCTTCTAGTACTCTTGTGATGAAGGACTGGTTGTTTTGTTTGCTTACTTATGTTTTTTATTTGTTTTTTTTTAGTTTTCAGATCATCGCAGGTGATACTTGGTCTCATTTCAGGTGCTGAATTTAGGTATCGTGGCAACATCAAGTTATTATAAAAGCCCTTACATGCTTGCTTTCAATATTTCTCTTATCAGCTCTGGTCCACAGACCAGACTCTGAGCAGTCCTGTTCTAACATACTGTCCTAATGCTCAAGCTGCCTATGATGTTTAATAGATTTTAGGTTTACGTGATCTATCTGGAAGAAACATATTATATTTTCCCAAGGCACAGGTTGGCAAACTGCCAGCAGATGAACTGTGGTGTTTTTAGTCAGACTTCTCAAGCTTAAAGGTAAGACTGAGCAGGAGAAATAAGCTTAAACAAACACACAAGCAAATATCTGACTGCTCCCTACAAGATCTATCTCTGTATGAAAGGAATAATATAAATTATGTGTCTATTCATTACTAGAATGTATAGATGATGCATCACAATTTAGGGCAAGATTTATAGAAATATGAACACTTAGATACAGGCTGGTAATTTTCCCCCATACTAAACTTCAATTATCATCCATCACAGCTTAATCTAGCTTTGATTCTTGCATTATCTCATTTATTCTTCATCTGATCCAGGCTTTGTGCGGTAAACAACTCACTTTCCTATGCAGATGCTTCCCATCTATTTATGCCAGCCTCACCTAGTCCCCTGAGCAACACTTTAGATCGGAGAAGTCCCTCTATTCCACGAGTTTCAACATGTCTCCATTTGATTATGCACAAGCCATCACAGGGAAGGATCTTTCTACCAGTCCAGTGGAGCTCCATTTCTTTATGAATTAAAAAATCTTTCTGTTCTGCTTGCAACTTTTTACCTTCTTTCCGCCCCATGGACTGAATATGATTGCATGTAGGAACTTTGGGTTATGACATGTTCTTTGGTGTCCATCAGCAAAAAAAACCCAAAAACAACAACAAAAAAACACAGCAACCACAACAAAACTGCTCAAGGATAGTCTTGTTCCAGTTGCGAAAAAATCACCTTGGTCATGAGTTTTATGTCACCACAATCTTCTAATCATCCATCCTTTATTAAGCTGTCTCATTATCATTCAGAGGGCTCTTCATGGAAGCAAGATCCCAGCAGTTGTTATAACTGGTTTTGATCCCCTAGAACCGATTGATTCTCTCATATGGAGAATATTCTTCTTTATTTCTTTCAAATGTTAAAAGATGTATTTCAGTCAAGTGGAGGATATGTGGCTTTCATGCAGTGTGGTTTTCTTCCTTCATGCCAGTTGCTCATTGGGTTTCTTGGGTGTGTTCAAGGCAGGAGACTTGTAGTCAGAATGAGAATTCTAAGCAAGACAAAATAATAGGACCTGGAGGCAGGGGCTAAAGATGGGGAGCTGGGCCAGTGTCCAAGCCCACCAGATTTAGCTGAGATGTTAGAGGAATTAAAGGAAACTGACTTTATGAAGACTCTCTCTGAAGAAATTCTTTATCTCACATCCCCTACAGTGACCCTCTAAGCCCCTTTTTGTTTCCAGTTCTGACAACCCTTCCTTTCACATGCCTGTAGAGACAGTGAGGGGGTTGGCTGAGGCTATTGAAGCACTAGAAAGCTGTATCGAGTTGTTTTCAAACCATTTTGAGAGTTCAAAGTGCAAATGGAGCACCAGCATATTCTTCACTTTTAACTTACGAATGATTTAAGACTGTTAAACTGTCGAGACTCTAATGTGTCATCTAATTGATTAGGTCCCCATTTAAAATTGGCACCTCAGGGGACACCTGGGTGGCCAGTTGGTTGGCTGTAGACGCTTGTGTTTCTGCCCAAGTCATGATCTCAGTATCGTTAGATGGAGCTCCGCATTGGGTTCTGCACCCAGCAGGGGAGTCTGCTTGAGATTCTCTCCCTCTGTCCCTCCCACTCATGCTCTCTCTCTTTCTCTCAGATAAATAAATAAATCTTTAAAAAAATAAAATTTGCACCTCATGATCAAAACGTGCCCACTCAAGACCTTGCGTCATTCGTTCGAGGAGAGTGGCATGCAAATGGAAGGAGAGGAGTTGCTGGATGTGTAAACCCTATGCAAGATTTCATGCAAGGTTGCATAAAATATCATCTCATTAGATGGTTTCCAGGAATCTGGGAGCACTTATCATAACCTCCAGTTTATGGTGAGAAAAACGAGACTTTATTAACTTGCCCAGGTCACAGAGGAAAGTTCTGTCCTCTCTGAATTCATAGCTGGGCACCTGGCCTTCGCTGCCCAGAAAGCTCATCCAGTCCATGGATTTGCACTCAGATCTTTCTAAAGTGTGAATCCTATCATGTCATCTTCCTACTTAAGAAATCCCAGAGGCTTCTTAGAGCCTCTGGAAGACCTTACCATCACTTACAAGACCCAGATGGTCACTGGCTACGTCTTGAATGCATCCTCATCCATTCCCCCCTTGCTACTGCACTCCAGTGACACTAACCTTCTCCCCATCATTCAAACAAATGCATTTTCTGTATTAAAAAGGTCAGTACCAGAAGGTATCCTATTTGTTTGTGCTTACTGCCAATACTCTTCACTCACATATAAGTTCCTTGAAGGCAGAGTTTTTGTTTCTATTCATGATCTAAGAATAGTGAGCAGTGCAGAGTACAAAACCACTCTCCCATCTCGTATTGGTTGTATATGTGGTTCTCTCTGCTGGAACATGCTTCTTCATCCTCACTTGGATAACTGCCATTCATCCCTTTTACTACCTAGGGATGAACTTCCCTGGCTTCTCCAACCAAGGTAGCTCCTGTTTCATGTGCTCATAACTCCCTTCCCTAACAGTTCTTACCAAAATCTGTAACTGGCTGAGTGACGGCTCTATGATTTGCATGTTCCTCCACTGGACCCAAAGCACCACAAGACAGGAACCATGGAGAGCCTGCTAGGCCTTTCAAAGGGCCTGGCATAGAGGGTGTTCAATAACCATAGAAATGAATAAAGAATGACTGAATGAATGAAGATGGGAGGCAGGTTCATGGGGCAGTGTGGAGACTGCTTCCCAGGGGCCCTCAAGTATGTCTGAAATGACAGTTGCAATCATCTGCATGGAAACTGCGTGTCAGGAGGGAGAGTTTCCACAACGCAGAGTACTAACCACTATACGATCACGGCCAGGAGGGAGAGTTTCCAGAAGGACACAAGTCAGGCTTCCACAAAGTAGCAGAGATGAAGGATGAAGAGGGGCAGTGGAGAAGGAAGGTAAGGCCTGAGGATGATGGCATGGCAGTTACCTGTGTGATGCTCTGCAGATCCTCCCTGTATGGAGAAGAGACAGAAGCCAAAGGCCAGAAGCAAAAGATAAGGGACGAAGAAGAAATGGAAAGGAGGTCAACTGAGAAAGGCTGGAAAGAGGGCAGGCCAAATGTTGGAGAGAGGAGACAGGGAGAACAGGGAGAAGCCAAAGCCTCCTGGTTTTGAAATCTAACCATGGAAAGATTGTGTCTTGTTAGAGGGCTTCATGGGTTCAGACTCAACTCACAGTAACTAAATTGTCATCTTCCTTCTTCTCTTGGAATTTTTCAATCACAGGAGAGACCTTCCAACTTTGCTTCAAGTGTCCTCACCACTGCTGTGGCCTGGCAGACAGGGCAGCTCCCCTCCTCAGTATGCATCCCTCCTTCCTTCTTCCTTGATAACAGCTGAAAAAACAATTACATTTCCTAGGCTCCTTGGTGGTGGCCAACGACATGTAAGGGAAAAATGAGTTGAATCAAACAGGAGGTAGCACCTCCTCTTTTAGCCCTTCCTCCGTCCTTCTCACTGGTACACTGGCTGGAGCTCCAGCTGACACGATGATGGACCACGGCACAGCCTTGAGAATGGAAGCTAGGTGCTAAGGAAGGATAGGGAAGATAGAAGGAGTCTGTACCTCTGATACCTTTGGAGTTGCTTTATCTACCTTGGACGTGACTTACGTGCATTAAAGCGAAATCATTGTATGGCGGGTCGCTCTTTGGGGTTTTCATATATGTAGCCATACCTGATTCCCACTAATGGGTAAGGCAGATCAAATCTGGCTTACATCCCATTCTCAATGCAAAATCCCTTTCAGAGCAATGAAAGAGGACAGGCTGTGGTATCAAATACACTCAATTGTTGTTTGACCTTCAGCAAGGGACTGAACATCCCTGAGCCTCTGTTTCTTTCTCTGTAAATTATAGTTAATGATTCCCTTGTGGGGATTTTGTAAGGATTCAGTCGAAGTTTAGAATGTGCCTTGCACAAATTAGTAGCTCAATAGTTATTGTAATTATGCAAAATTTCATTTTCTGGGAATAAATCAATGTTCATTTATTTATTCAATCAATATTCTAAACACTTATTTTGAGGTAAAGCAGACAGAATTATAGTCAGTATTATTATGGTAAATAAGGCTGATTGGCCTAGCCTGGATATTTTGGGAGATGCCATTGCAGTTGGTAGATCGAGAAGAAAGCAGCAAATAGCCAACACATAACTTTTTTATCTTAATACAATTTCCTATTTGCAAACTGAAACATAAAACTGCAGGTATGGGGGCGCCTGGGTGGCTCAGTTGGTTAAGCGACTGCCTTCGGCTCAGGTCATGATCCTGGAGTCCCGGGATCGAGTCCCGCATCGGGCTCCCTGCTCTGCAGGGAGTCTGCTTCTCCCCCTGACCCTCCCCCCTCTCATGCTCTCTCTCTCTCATTCTCTCTCTCAAATAAATAAATAAAATCTTTAAAAAAAACAAAACAAAAACAAAACTGCAGGTATGGTTCCTGCCCCCACTTCCTGACACCCTACCTGCTCCTGGCCCCATTAATTCCTTTGATGTTCACCTTAACCAGGGGTTTCACAACCTTGCTGTTATTGATGTTTTGGACCTTATCATTTTTTGTCGTGGGGGCTGCCCTGTGCATTATAGGATATTTAGCAGCATCCCTGACCTCTTCCCAACTTGATGTTAGTAGCACATCCCCCCTAAATCATGACAATAAAATATGTCTACAGACTTGCCAAATATCACCAGGGGAGAAAAATTGCCTCCAATGAGAATCAGCACAATGAGATCTAAAATGCTCAAGGAGGGGCGTTTTGCACTGGGATTGCACATTTTGAGCTGATGTTGAACTTCACAGAGGACTAGCCCTTACTCACATGTCACTTAGCAGCAAGAGCCCAGTTCTTCCCTCACAGCCACTACAGAATGCTTTCCTTGGGCCTATTGCTTTTGCTGTAGAGTGCATCTTAAACCATTGCCTTTGATCATGAACTACAAATCTTTATCTGACAAGCCTCATCTAGGCGCCTCCTGCTTACTTTCACCTACCTGCCAGGCATAGGGCATGCTTTCAGCTCCTGGACACTGAAAACCTCATCTCCTTCCCTAGAATTTCACATGCCTGACCCTGCTCCCACCTCCCCCTTTACTGAGCTAACACTTACACTTCCACTCACTCCCCCAGGTATCATTAGGGCTTTCTGCTGCCCTCGATCCTCAGTAGGATCTCCTACCACTCGACACTTCAATTTAACAGTACTTCTTCTAATTGGAATTGATGTCTTAAAGAAGATATGCTAAAGTCCAACTACTCTGCTCAACTCTGAATCTTGCTGTGGACAGGGGCCTTGTCTGGCCTGGCCTGTGCACCATCCCCAGCATGTTGTCCATGACCTGGCAGGAAGCAGGTGCTCAGTGAATGCTGCATGGTTGAAAAACTAATTTTATGAACTAAAAAAATTTTTAAGTAAAATCAAGTGTTTTTAATATATTTTTTTTTAATTCTGGCATGGTTAACATACAGTGTTATATTAACTTTAGGTATAAAGTATAGTGATTCAGCAACTCCATACATCACCCAGTGCTCATCACCAGTGCACTCCTTAAACCCTATCACCTATTTCACCCATCTCTCTACCCACCTCCCCTCTGGTAGTCATCAGTTTGCTCTCTATAGTTGAGTCTGTTTCTTGGTTTCTCTCTGTCTCTGTCTCTCTCTTTTTGTAAAAACAAGTGTTTTTATAGGAGACAAAGAATTTACTACACTTATCACCTTATGTCTTTTTAAAGACTTCCTATATGTCAAGGAGAGATCTAAGCATCTGCAAAGCTGCCAATTGCCAATCTTCCTTCTGTTGATTCCTCTTTTTTGTTCTCTGAATTGGATTGATGGGAAAAGATCAGAGACAGGAACACATCTGCTAGTCCTGGGAATATCATAGCGCAATGTAAGTTTTGGAAGCTTCTGGAAGCAAGCCAATCCTGAAATTCACAATACATTTGTTTCAAATGTCCATCATTTTGGTTCTCTAAATTGGAATGTGTAAAAAGAACTCATTGTTCAGGAGTATTATCTAAAACTTGATGTTTTCTGAGAGTCCCATTATTTTCAGCTGATAAAATCAAGGAAAATCCTTCTAAGAAAATCTCTGAAATTTTTGTTTCAAAACAGAGGTCACAAACTGGGAGTCTCAAGGTTATATCCAGCCAACAGATGTTTTGTTGGTGTTTAACCAGATTGAGATTGCCTGGAGAATGCTAAAATCAGTTACCAACATTAAAAAAAACCCAGAAGATTCCACATGAAAACCTGGATTTCTAGCTTTTTGTGGGAAATCAGAAGATTCAAGAATACTGAAACTACGTTCCCTCATGCCAACATTTGACTGACTGGTCTAATGGCTGCATTTGACAGCCTGCACTGGGTTTCCCCTGAAGCCTCTGCACCTGCTTGTTAACACCTGGCCCTTACAGTCTTGTAGCTTTGCAACTTTCATCTTCTGCCTTGCCTCATCCTTATCTCTATGAGGAGTACGTATTCCTAATTTATCTCTGATATTAAAAACCATGCAGGGGGCCTGGTTGGCACAGTGGGTTTAGCATCTGACTCGGGTCACGCAATCTTAGGGTGGTGAAATCGAGCCCCCTGTCGGGCTCCATGCTTAGCAGGAGTCCACTTGAGATTCTCTCGCTCTCCTTCTTCCTCTGCCCCTCACCCCTGCCAAAATAAATAAATAAATCTTTAAAAAGAAACATGCAAATATGAATTCACGTAGGACCTATGTATTTCAAATCATGGAAATATAATTTTTTTACTTTTAATGAGCAATTAGCCCAACCTCCCTGTCTTTAGAACAGTGCTCTCCGATGTGGTAGCCACTAGCCAAAAGTGGCTCTTTAACTTTAAATTAATTTAAATGAAGTTAAAACAAATGAAATTTGAAATTTAACTCCTTGGCCACAGTAACTCCATTTCAAGTGCTCCATAGCCCCATGTGGCCAGCAGCTACCATATTGAAGAGTTCACATAGAAAACATTTTCCTCATCACAGAAAGTTCTACTGGACACTGTTGCTCTAGAATATCTTTTTTTTTAAGATTTTTAAAATTTACTTATTTTAGGGAGAGAGAGAGCCCACAAACAAGGGGGAAGGGCAGTGGGAGAGTTAGAGAGAGAATCTCAAGCAGACTCTGTGCTGAGTGTGGAGCTTGATCCAATGACCTTGAGATCATGACCTGAGCCAAAATCAAGAGTTGGTCACCCAACCAACTGAGCCACCCAGGTGCCCCTAGAATATTTCTGATACACGGAGAAAGTAGAAAAAAGAAGAGTATATGGAGTTTTAGAGAATTTATTCATTGTTATGGGTTGAATTCTGTCCCTTCAAAAATTCCTATGTTGAATTCCTAATCCCCAGTACCTCAGAATGTGATCTTTTTTGGTGATAGGTCTTTATAGAGAAAATCATGTTAAAATATGGGCATTTGTGTGAGCCCTAATCTAATTTGATGTGCTCTTATCAAAAGGGGACATTTGGACACAAAGACATGCATAAAGGGAAGATGATATAAAGGACCACAGAAAGAAGACGGCCATTGTAAGCTAAAGAGAAGTCTGAAGAGATACTTAAAAGTACAATGCTGCTGATATCTTGATTTCAGACTTCTAGCCTCAAGAACCATGAGACAATAGATTTGTTAAGCTATTTAGTTTTGTGGTTACTTTGTTACAATAGATTTAGAAAACTAATACACTCATTGTTCATTCATTTGTTGACAAAAATAATGGCTGTCAAACGCTTACTCTGTACTAAAAATGGCAGTAAGCATGTCAAGGAATATGAAGATAATTTGATTTTTCCTCCAAGTCTAAGTAGGAGTGATAAAAACATTATTTAAATGACTAAAGTGGAAAGTGGTAAATACCATGTGAAAGGGCTTTTGGCTCCTTGAAATTAGTTAGAAAATTTAAGAGGATATCAATTCTCTCAAACCTCTCCACAAGGGGTATTTACAATGAGGGCTAAATACTAAGCTCTTTAAAAGAGGATAATTTATTACTTCTTTTAGTGAATAAAGCAGGAAGTAGTAATACTTCTTCCTCCCCACCTCAACCTCCCACCTCTGGTCATTGCCAGGGGCCCCCTCATTGTCTTGACATTTTTCTACCGGTAGATGCAGCTGGTGACAGACACAATGTTAGTGATCCCACTCAGTCCACAACTTGACTGCTAGTGGGTCCCCATCAACTGCTTATTCTTAGCAAGACCCCAGATACCACATTATCCAATCAGTTGAATGAGTGCTGCAGAAGATCTGGCTATGATCAAGCCTAAATCTTCTCAGTTTCACATGCTCCCCCAAACCTCCTGCTACCAGAAGCAGTAAACTGATACTCACTGGCCTGGCCTCTCCAGGATTGTTTCTTCAAAATCAAGGGCTTCTTTATCATTAGCTCACACACTTTTAAGACCAACTTTCTAGAATTAACAGTCTAATCATCACCGACTCACCTATTTGTTCTAGCTAGAAAGATGATTCACTTTCTTATCAGAGTGTGAAAGTTTATAGTCTGACACCCATTTGCTTTTTCCTCTCAAATTCCCAGACATAATCACAAATAATAATGTCACTTGCGTAATTAAAATCCTTGTACCCTGCTCAGACTCTCATTGTAGGCAGGGACCATGTCTGCCATGGTCTATGTATATCCCTAACACAAAGCCCATATAGCAGGTACTCAATGAACACTGAATGGTTTGAAATAATTAATTTTATGAACTAACAAATTTTAATGTGAGAAATTTTTCATTGTTAATAAATTAGTCTGTGAAGATGACAAAAGGACTATGCTATTTCAGAGGATGGAAAAAATTGCTTTCTGGCAAAATGATCAGGAAAAGCTTTGTGGAGGAGGTAGTATGTGAGTAGAATCTTTAAGGATGAGGGGACTTTAATATGTGGAATTGGAAGGAAGCAATGATACAGAACAGCATAAGCAAAACCCTGAAGGCAGGAATGCCAAGTAAACAGAATAGGAACAGTGAATTGTAGGCCAAATTGGAAAAAAACTTTTGATTCTTTTTCCTATAAGTAATGAGGAGGTATTATATCTTGGGAAAGAAATTGATATGTTCGGAACTGTTTTACAAGAAAATTAATTTGGCAGTAATGCTTGAGAATGAGTGAAGTGAGGAAAATTAGCAGCAGAGAGAACAAGTATGAGACAAGGGTGTTCTCATGCCATTATGTTTGTATATTCCTTTTTAGACAGCTTCTATGGTTATTGTGCTATGGTGACATATTCATCCATCAGACTGAAGGAAGTTGACTATCATTGTATCAGAACAGTGTTTTTGTACTTGATGCATCTTGTGTTTATTTCCCTTCTGCTTAATCTTTTTCAAAGTCTTCAGAAATTTCCATCTTTAGCACTGTGTACATGAGTTTTGTCCACTCTTCTAGTTAGTGATGGAGGTGGAATGCCAATCAAAGAGCAGAGAACTGAGTCCTCTTGGTCTAGTCCTGTGGTTCTCAACCTTAATTTCACTTCAGAATCTTGCCTGGAGAGGTCTT
Source organism: Mirounga leonina (assembly GCF_011800145.1). Taxonomy (NCBI): domain Eukaryota; kingdom Metazoa; phylum Chordata; class Mammalia; order Carnivora; family Phocidae; genus Mirounga; species Mirounga leonina. Next base: position 69,911,785 of record NW_023270415.1, on the reverse strand, counting down.
TAAAGTCCTCAATGTGCCAGACATACCCCAGATCAATTAAATTACAGTAGAACTTAGGCATCAGTGATTTCTACAGCTGTCCTGGTAATTCCAATAGTAACCACAGTTGAGACCCATGAATCCAGAATGTCCCTGCTTGCTTGGAAACTGTCCATCAAGAAATAAACCTTAGAGGTCTGTTTTTGCTTTATAAATACCCATGTTGTTTTTCTCTTGGCTGAAAGTCTTTTACTCCCATGATAGAAGAAATGAGGGTTTAAATTATGGTAACCGTGTTAGAAATGAGAGAAGATGGCATGAGTGCTATCAAGGAGGAAGAATCAGACACAAAGAGATGGGTTCAGGAGTGGAGAAAGGAAAGGGTTAGCCCTGAGCATTAGAGCCCACGTGACTGGGTCTAGTGGGGAGCTATTCACACAACAGGGAGCAGGATGATGAACAGGTTTTGCAGGGAAACGATGAGCTCAGCACTGAACAAATTGAGTTAGAGGTGTCAGCAGGACATTAGGTGGAGGTGTCACACAAGAATTAGATATAAATGGATGAAGACTAGGCCATGCTGGGGTAATAATAGATTTGCGAGTCAGCTGCATCGAGGTTGGTGGAAGATATGACACCAGATGGACTACTGAGGGCAGGGACCTAGAAAGAGAAGAGAAGAGAAGGAAACCAAGGATGAGTCCTACTCACACTTCATCATCCCAACCCCGGGAGATTACCGCTCTTCTTTCTGTGGTTCTTAGCACTATCTGCTCTGGTAGAGCATTGTTCACCTCACATTGGTCTAATAATATGTGTATATCTCTGTCTCCCAGCTCTGGGCTCAACTTTGTCAAGGGCAAGGCCATGAGCAATTAATCTTTACATTGACCAGCATTGAACCAATTTCCAACACATAGCTGGTCAATGAATTAATGTAAAAGTGAATTAATAGAAAGAATGCAGCCCCAGGGCAGAAGCCACAGTCCAGTATCATGGCAGTGTCCTCGTGTTAACCTCGGCTGTCACCACCACATGCACATTCTATGCTACCAGCCCTTGCTTCAGCCTCCCAAGAGTCACTGAAACAAATAACATTAAACTAGGGATTTATGCAGCACTTACTGGGCACCTGTTACTGTACTGGGTAAACAAACAATGCAATATTTTTTAAAGGACATGGTCCTTGCCTTCAAGGAGCTTATGATCAAGCAGAGGAGAGAAGTCATCTCTTCTGTGAAGCCTTCGCTGATAGGCACATTAAGGTACTCTCTCTTTTACTCTCTCAATCGTAAGGACTTTGTACATATTAGTACAGTAGCTTAACATATTCTCCTCTGATCCTCTGATACAGTTCTCTCCTTTACAGAAGATAGAACAATCCTCAAGACAAATAATTGTCTTATTTATCTTTATACCTCAACGGCTAACACACTCACTCTGGACTACCTTTGTTTCTCAAAATGCTGCTGTTTTTTGCTTTTGGGGTATTCATGGGTGCTATTCAGTCTATCTAAAATGTTAATCTCCAGTTTCATTTGGTGATGGTCTGTTTTATTTTAAAATTTCAGCTTATGTGCCATTTCTTCCAGGAAGACTTCCCAGACTCCAGGTTTACTTTTGGTTTACCAACCATCCAAAATGATCCATGGCTGGCTATGCCAGCCATATACAGCCTCCCCACCCATTCACATTGTATCATAAGCTTATTTGAGATGAAGATTATGTCTTGGGTCACATTGTGTCCCCAAAACCTAATTTAATGCCTGTAATATATTAAACTCCCAACAAAGGTTAAATGAATGAATCAATGAACAGGCCAACAAAGTAGGTATTCACTATGTTGCTGAATAAACTGAATGTTCAGATATGTGAAAATTAAAAGATACAACTAGAGAAGAACACGTGGTAGTGTGAATGTGACCAACGACTTTACCACGGGACACAGATCTCAAGTACAACAAGACTCCAGAAGTAGATCTGGTCAGTGAAAAGCAGTAACAACCACTTGTTCATTGCATTCCAAATAACCTCAATAGTTGTTAACAATAATATAATCTATCTTCTATACTTTTGATATATTTTATTTTTTTATTTTTTTTTATTTTGATCACAATTAACAGTATTATTCTTCCCTGAGGCAACATTTAATGAGACTAGTGATTGAACTCTTGAGAGATCAATAAAGAATTATTTATAAGTTAACAAAGCTTTGGAAAGTATAAGCAGATTTTTAAAAATATAATGAATCTAGAGGGTGCACACAATTCTTATAAATGCTTTTGTGAATTCCACAAGTTCAAAATATATGTTGTGGGGCGCCTGGGTGGCTCAGTTGGTTAAGCGACTGCCTTCAGCTCAGGTCATGATCCTGGAGTCCCGGGATCGAGTCCCACATCGGGCTCCCTGCTCAACAGGGAGTCTGCTTCTCCCTCTGCCCTCTTCCCTCTCGTGCTCTCTGTCTCTCATTCTCTCTCTCAAATAAATAAATAAAATCTTTTAAAAAAAAAAACAAAATATATGTTGTGTTTAATAATACATTTTATAAAAATTCTATGTTTAATTTTAAAATGTTAAGTGAATAAATCTTCAAAAATAAATACAATTTTGACAAGTCACTATCTACTTGCACCTATCATTGTCAAACTTTATGAATCAATAATCATAGTATTAATGTGTCAACTAGAGACTACCTTATTCATGGCTTCAAGGTCATCTGGAAAATGCAGCAGATTGAACCTTGACCAACCACATATAGCTGTGAGATAGACAGATACATTGGTGGATGGATGGATAGATGGATGGATAGATAGATGATAGATTAACATAGATATAATTAATTATCTGCTGTGGGTGAGATACTGTACTATAGGCTATATACATATAAGTTAATTTATTCTCCACTACCATGCTAAAAGAGAATATTGTTATTCACTTGCCATTGATTAGAATAGTAGGCTCAGAAAGATTAATTTACTAAAGATTGCTAAACAAAGCAGTAGCTGAACCAGGCTTGAACCCACAATTAAATGACTGAAGAACTTTGGAACATTTTGTGCTGCATTGCTATGCTGTCTTTCAAGACAAAAAATCAATTGTTGTTGGGATCCACTCACATTCCCTTACCCGGGACCCTGCTGTTCTTATCAAACAAGTGATAGGGCTGCAGACCCACCCAGGTCCTGAAATCTCCAATCTGGCATCAACATTAACCTTTAACCAGCTGAACGAAACAGCCTCAGAAGGGATTGATGGCCCTATCTTGAATGACCATGTATGGGATGACAAGAATTGTCTGTGGGGAGAGACTACTACTGAGCCACTCGAGCCACCAAGAAGGTGAATTTATGTAATGGTTGAATCCATCTGATTCAGGTTCCTCCCCTCAGCAATATCGTAATGGATTCTCTAACCCAGAGCTTAAAAAGCGTAACAGAAAGGTTGCTTAAGAGAAATCACCACCCTCCTCCCCTCAGAGACAACAGACACATAGTTAATTATATAAGGTTTACATATACATTGTTTATATAAATATATCCATTTATATATATAATGATATACAGTTATATATAAATGGAAACCCAAGTATTTATATGCACTCAAGCACACACCTGGATTTCCATGCAATAAAGACAAAGACTTTTGGTTTTGTTTGTTTGGTGTCTGTAGAGTCTGGCATAAATTAAGCTCTCAAGAAACAGTCATTTAATGAATAAATGAAGTCTGATTTTAGTAATATCTCTCCTGATCCTCCTCACTTGGCATTAAATGAAGACTAAAGTCTTCAGCTAGTAGTTACTGAGGTAATTTCTCTTTCAATCCCTATTCTGGATCCCCCTCTTCTGTTGCCTGGTTCTCTCTCCTCCCCTGATTGGTTCTCTCCAACCATACCAGTCTTGGCCCATGTCCACATATTTGGGATCACTTCCTTCAGTGACAGCTTATTCCAGAGAGTTCTCAGACTGCCTGACTACAGTCATTCACAATTCAGTCATTAGGCTTGAACATTTTTTGCCTTGAACTAAACAGTCTTTGTTTTTATTATTGCAATTCTTATTATTTTTAGTTACTAATAGCACTGACCTGCACAACTATGAATGCCCAGGATGTCTTTGTCCTCCAAGGCCAGTGGGCTGTGGGAATGCTGTTGGCATAATGCCTACTGCAAGATTTCTGAGTGTCCATGAACATGATACGTGTAGGGGAAAGAGCACTAGATGTTTTAGTAGAGATTCCAGGCTCTTCTGTTTATTAGCTGTGGGACCTCCAGCAAATTACTCTGCTTATCTAATCAACAGTAAACCCTTCTTTAGACAAGGATTTCAGAGGGATTAAAGAGGATAGCATGTATGGAAAGCCCATACTCAGAACCTTACAGACATTGTATGCTCAGTAAATAGTCTGATTTTTGGCTTGAGCCTACAAAATGGGATTTTGTAAATCTCCATGGCTTTAGGTAGAGAGAATGTCCATATTTACTGGTAATTGGACTATTTTCCTCCTTGTCTGAGAAGACCTTATCTCTGTGGTCCCTCTTCGTGTGCCACAATGAAGTCACCTCAGCCACAATGGGTGGAATTTAAAACAGTCCACCTGCTTCCTTCTAGGGTTTCTTCAACCATTACTTGCTTACATATTGCTTAAAGCCACACTGCAGAAGACTCCAAATTTGGATTACAGTGCAAAATGTCTTCAGTTAATAACACCAAAAAAGATCCTTTATAGGACATTGCAATTGAAATTTTCTTTTTTCTAAATCTAACGTGAGCATAGATTGATCTCTGTGTGGTCACCATCAGAAAATACTCCAAAGGGACTGGTGGAAATGAGAGTCCATCCCAGGCAAACAAGGGGGTAAAGAATGTTGGAACGTGTGCTACATGAATAATGGATCATTTGGTCACAGCTGGGTAAGGGTGTCAGTTCCACTCTTGAGGCAAAATTGCTGATTGTAACCTTTTTCTTTTCTTTTTTTTTTCTTTTTTTCTTTTGCAAGAACTGAGTTAACAGAGCCAAGAGAAATGCCAGTGGATGTGTAACTTGCCATTAAGTAAAATCCCTTTCTGCCTTGTCATTTTAGTAGAGAATTCTTTCTGAACGGTCATTTTAGGTATGTAGTAGCACTCTGTTGCCATGAGATACTGGACATAGAGGAGGCCCACTGGGAGGAAGGAGCACATGATCTGGAATCAGAAGAGCTGAGTTCGAATCCTGGCTTTGCCACATACCTGCTGCCTAACTGGGTATAGTTACTTAGCCTCATGGAGCCTCAGTTTTATCACCAATAAAATGGAGATGGTCCTTGTTTCTTTGAAGGGTTGTTATAAAGATTAAATGGAAATACTGCTTCCATGGAATATATTTATCACTTTAAAGATTTATTTATTTATTTATTTATTTATTTATTTATTTATTTATTTGACAGAGAGAATGAGAGAGAGCACATGAGAGGGGGGAGGGTCAGAGGGAGAAGCAGACTCCCTGCCGAGCAGGGAGCCCGATGCGGGACTCGATCCAGGGACCCCAGGATCATGACCTGAGCCGAAGGCAGTCGCTTAACCAACTGAGCCACCCAGGCGCCCTATATTTATCACTTTAGAAAATATTAGGCCCTTCCTCCAACCCTATCTTTGTGCCCATACAGTAAAAAAAAAAAAAAAAAAAAAAAAAAACAGGAGAAAAATCACAGATGGGCCACATTCCAGCAAGTGTTCTCATGCTCCCGAAGTTGTATATTAAGCAGGCATTGAACACAGACTTCCTGAGGCTTCGTGCCTTCACCTGTAAACTGAAGATAACAATAGTCACCTCTACTATTCCTATTTCAAGAGTAATTTTAAGGCTCAAGTCAGATATGAATTATGAACACTTCGGAAAGAAATAAACAGCTTCCTGTGCTCTTATGTTCTCTCTCCTTTGCCAGGCCCTGGTAGATATTGAGAAAGACTGCACAAGTCCAGACACCATGGCTTATCCTCATCTTTCTTATTTATGTTCCTTAACATCCGGGGGTTTCTCAGTGCTAAGATAACCTAACGCAAGACTTTGGAAGTGTACAAATTCAAGTGCAATTGGCAGTCTGACTTCTAGGATCTTGTTTAGAACAAGACCAGTCCAGCCTGGACTGATGAGGAGATAATGAAGCAATCACCCAAAGAACCTCCAATTGGTATTGCAGAGAATTTTTTTTTAATTAATTTATTTATTTAGTTGAGGGAAAGAGAGAGAAAGAGAGTGAGCGAGTGGGGGAGGGCAGAGGGAGAGGGAGAGGGAGAGAATCTCAAGTAGACTCCATGCTGAGTGCAGAGTCCGATATAGGCCTCAGTCTCACAACCCTGAGATCGTGACCTGAGCCAAAACCAAGAGCCAGACGCTTAACCAGCTGAGACACCCAGGTGCCCTGATATTGCAGAGCATTTTAACCTCCATCTCCTTAACATTCCTGTGGGAAAGGTTGGTTTCTCGTTCTTATTGCACAGATAAAAGAAGCAAGTCCAGGGGCACCTGGGTGGCTCAGTTGGTTAAGTGACTGCCTTCGGCTCAGGTCATGATCCTGGAGTCCCGGGATCGAGTCCCACATTGGGCTCCCTGCTCAGCAGGGAGTCTGCTTCTCCCTCTGACCCTCTTCCCTCTCGTGCTCTCTGTCTCTCATTCTCTCTTTCTCAAATAAATAAATAAAATCTTTAAAAAAAAAAAAGTCCAAAAATTTTAAGTCATAGAGTTGTTAAATTGTGACACTAAGCAAGTTCGTTTATTACACATCTTAGTTTTTATCCCCAGAGCACACTGCTCTCTACTTCCCTGGGAGAATAGACATGATGTAAGCATCCAGGAGAAACGCTCATGCAAGTGAGGGCTACCTGGCAGGGTAGTGGGTTGGGGGCAAAATCTAAAGTATAGACATGGCAGGGGAGGGAGTGGAATGGAGCTCAACCTGGCCTCCTGCTCACCTACGGAGGACTGTATGAGTCAGGGTGTGCTACCAGCCTGAGGCCAAGCCCACCTTACATCAAGCCATGGTTTCATCGGCATTTCCTAGCTTTCTCCCTACAGTATCATGCCTTGTTCTGTGCCAGGATCACAAGCTATTCCCCAGCTTTCTGGAGAACCATGGAGCCATCATTTGCCCAGTTTCTCAGACCAGTTATGACCTTTAGGGAAACAAGTACATAAAACGTGCAGCTGGAGTTACAGGGAGAGTGGGAAAAGCTTGAGTTGTCTGAAAGGAGTTTCTTGCAAACGACTCCTTTGGACAGATCTGATTATGCCAATACAAGTCCTGCAAGGTTAAGAGACTCACAGTTCAGGATTATTTCCTTATTATGTCATTGTAAGCCAAATACCTCCAAACTTCATCAGCCTGGAGACTCAAACTTGGACCTAAATTTCCTGGCTCAGTTGTCTCCACATTTCTAAGTTCACAACATTCTCACTGCCTTCAAGGGTCCCTCTCCTTAGCCTTCTGTTTCCCCGTGAGTCCCTAAGTTGGACCTCCATGCTGCCATGGCCCTGCTAATATTTCTGGGAGGTCATTCCCCTTGCTACTGCTAGGCTCCCTGCACCCTGGGCTCACTCCTCTGCTACCCTTGTCCGACAGCGCTGCTCACCCTTGGTTCCAGGTTACTGGCTCACTTTTCTTCTCTTGGCAAGGAAATGTTTCCCATTCTGTGTTCCTCTTTTCAAAGAGGGATCCTACAGCAGTACTGTTCAGACTCTGAGAGTGCTTTTCAACCACTTTCTTCTCAGGTGCAATGCCCCACCCCAGCCCCGCCAAGTTGTGTGTGCATTGCGGTCATGACACTCAAGCCAATACCCGCTCCCCTCCAACCCTTGAGTGCAGTTGCTAAATCCATCTCACTAGGCTTTGCTGCTTATGCACAAGAGACTTTCTCCCAGGACACTAGCAGTTCATCTTTGAAATTTAGCTTCTATTGCCTCTCCCACTTACCCTCTTTCCATTCTCTCTGTGACTGACGTCCAATATGTGTATTAATGGAGTTCTTCCTCAGAGTGCTCCTAGACCATGCTCAAATGGATTCTTAGAATGGTCCCCTGAGGCCGCTCACCGGACAACTTACACTCCTCCATCCCTACCCTACCCTAACACAACGGCAAATCAAAACATTGCCTATTTTATTTCAGGAAGCAGTTTGAAATGGTAATAATTTAAGATTTTCCTCAAAGTTCATGAATCTCATGAATGAATCCCCATAGCACAAGTTCTTACTAATCCTTTCCCTCCTAACCCCTAAAAGTATTAAAAGTCAACAAACACTAAAAAGTGCCTATTTTGTTCCAATAACTCCTTTAGGCACTTTCATCTATATTCTCCTCTGTTGGATATTCAGAATAACCCCATGCAGTAAGCATTATTATCCACATACACAGTTAAAGACCCTAAGGCTCTAAGAGGTCAAGAAACTGGCCCAACGTCATTCAGGGCAGTAAGACTTTTGATCTTTGTGATTTAAGGCCAAGGATCTTCAAAGTCACTATAGTGGTTCCCATTTAACGAACATAACTTACAAATGTTCGGCTTTGCATTTTTCTCTTTTTCATTTATGGCATCTTTTCTTATCAAGACACTATAAATTACTCAAGGACATTTGATCCTTCTGTTTGGCCATGTTTTGGTACAAAACCAATTACCCCAATTACACATCATAGCTTAAAACAATAACCATTTTATTATATCTCACAGTTTTGTGGAACAGGAATTCAGACAGGAGCCCACTGGGTAATTCCCCACATGATGCTGACTATATCACTTCACCAGTAGTGTTCATCTCTGGATGGGCTCTTCTGGAGAGTCCAAGACGATCTACCCACGTGAATGGTAGTTGGTGAAAGTGGATGGAAGGCTGGACTTCACTGGGACCGCCCACCAGATTGCCTGCCTTGAGCTCCCCAGCACAGGAATCTCGAGGAGCCAGACTTCTCACATGGTATTTCAGGATTCCCAAAGAGGACATTCCAAGAGGCAGGGAGTAGAAGCTGCTAGTTTCATAAACCAGCATATCAGAACTTACACTGTATTTTTATTGTTCAAAGCAGTTACAGAACCTGCCAAGGTTCAAGGAGAGGTGACAGAGACCCCACCTCTCAAAGGGAGGAATGCTGAAGAAATTACAGCCATTCCTAACGGGCAGCAGCTTCTCCCACATTCCCTAAATCTGTATTCAGTATATGTAAGTGGTAAGAGATAATAATTATATTTTAATATTTTTTAGATTGATTTATTTTAGAGAGAGAGAGAGCAGGGGGAGGGACAGGGGAAGAGAGAGAATCCTCAAGTAGACTCCCCACTGAGCATGGAACCCAATGCAGGGCTCGATCCCAGGATCCTGAGATCATGACCTGAGCCAAAATCAAGAGTCAGCTGCTTAACCAACTGAGCCACCCAGGCACCCCAATAATTATATTTTAATAGTTAACATTGTTACTGGCTCCAGATGGCCAAACTTACTCTAGTAAGGCAGGCTTCTCAATCTCAGCACTGTTGACACTTTGGGCTGGATGATTCCTTGTTGGGGGCTGGGGGCCATCCTATACATTAGAGAATATTTAACAGCATCTCTGGCCTCTACCTGCTAGATGCCAGTTGAACACTCCCCAGTTGTGACAATCAAAAATGTCTCCAAACATTGCCAAGTATGCCATGGAGGACAAAGGTGCCCCTAGTTGAGACTCACCACTTGGTGGCAAGCACTAGACGCAGGATACAGTGGAGTATCATATAACCCTCAGTAGGGCATATGTCCGGTATGATAACATCGCCATTTTACAGAAGGATAAACTGAGTCTCAGAGAGTTAAGCGATACCATGGTTACTCAATGGGAAAAACCCAGACCCATCTGACTGCAAAGGCTACATTCTTTCCACTATGCCCTTAATTTCTGTTTTCTATTTCAAAATGTCCAGAATCCAGGTAGATATCACGGGCCAGATAACCAGTTCTCAAAGTCAAAGGCAAAACCCCCATCAGGCACCTCCAGCATCACTGAGGCCCAGCTGATTCAGCAAGGGGGCCTGGCTAGCTCTTTGAGCACTTTGGGCCATCTCCAGCAGAGACAGCGTTGATCCACTCAAAATTAGCAGGCGCCTCTGTTCCCTGTCCTGCTGTTTGCTTACAGAGGGAATTCGAGCCTAATTTGGATCGGTGCCTGACTCCGGGCACTGTGCCAGGCCTCGGCGCGGGCAGGCTGGTGCACACGCGCTCACCTGGTGTGCAGTCTGTTTCCGGACACGGCCTCAGTGGCCGCTGCGGCAGGTGTCCTGGTGTGGGCTTGTCCTTTCAGCCGCCTTCTTCTCAGACCTCTCCCTCAGAGCAGAGCACGTCTGCCCCCCACCCTCCCATCCCCCACCGCCTCCTACCCTCACCTCCTCCCATCCGCTCCCAAGTTTGCTGTCTCTTTTGGGGGAAGGAGGGGAGACAAATGTGCATCTGCCAGTTTGGAGTGGAGGGTGGAACAGAACCAAGGACACAAAGTGGGGGATCGGTCCTACCTGGAGACGTGGGTGACTGTGTCAGGGAAGGCTTCGCAGAGGAGGGAACGTGTAGAGGTTCCCCAGGAAGAACAAGTGAGAAGACTTCCAAGCAGAAGAGACATTTCAGGTCTTGTAAAGGACAAGGATGCTGTCAAAGCACAGTGCCCAGAACCACCCCGGGACACTGGGGAGCAAGAGGCTGAATCACAAATTAGAAAGGCCAGGGACTGAGGATGGGGTGTTGGGATATTCCTTGTCTGTACAGGGAAGAGTAGGACTTTAAGGAAAAGTGGGAAAGTTGGATTTGTCCTTTATAAAGATGACTCCATTGCCCCTGGGCAATATGGTTTGGAGAGGGACAGAGCAGGATGCGAGGGACTGGGAGGGGGAGGGGATCTCATTAGGAGTTTGTTCCAACATTTTACATTGTCATCATTCAACAAATATCAATGGAGTAACTCTCTGTGCTGCAGACACTAGGCTAGACGGCCCAAACGGAGTGCCATCGTCCTGGCCAGTGCCGCTCTCCGGTCCTAGTAAGGACAGCAGATACTGAACAACAGGCACAACTCAGCACATTGTTAGAATCCTCTAGGGAGGAGGAGTCGAGTGGCCTGGGAAAGTGTCCAGAGGGAGAGCCCACATGGTCTGAAGGTAGCAATCAGGGGTGGGGGCAGTTTGTCTTTGATATTAGATAAATCAGCCCCCCATCGACCCTCTGACTTAGGTGGTATTAGTTCATCATTTTACAGATGCAGAAACAAAGGCTTAGGATAGGGAGCCAAACCTCTTCCTGGAGGCAAGGCTCCCAGCTTGTAAGCCAGGAACAAGAGCAACACGAGAGGCAGGGAAACAGATTCCAAATGAGACTTCTTCTCTCTGCTTGGTCCTGCCAGCAGTGTGTGACCTGGAGGTCTCCTGATTCAGTGGTCTTGCCTCTCCCTTCCCTCCCTCACTCCCCACCACCTCTCCCTCTCTCTCTCTCTCTATCCATCTCTGTCTCTGTCTCTCTATCTTCATCTCTCTCTTTCCCTCTCTCTCCCTCTCCATCTCTGTGTCTCTATCTCCATCTCTCTCTCCCTCTCTGTCTCTTTCTCTCCATCTCTCTCTCCCTCTCTGTCTCTACATCTCCATCTTTATCTCCATCTCTCTCTCTCTCACTCTCTCTCCCCCTCCCTCCCTCCCTCTCTCTTTCCCTCTCCAGGTTACATTGTTTTGTGGAGCTGTGTGGACAGAACCAGCCAGCAGGGTGACATTGAGGCAGAGATGGGTGCTTGCTGTTCCTTGCATCAGAAAAGCAGACAAGGCCTCTTGGCAATTGGCAGCCGACACAAAAGAAGCTTGCGATGAAGGTGACTCAACTCTGGCCTCAGCAATCCTCCACCATCAGCTGTTAAAAAAGAGACAAGGCAGCTTTGAGGAGACATCAGACTGGTTCCACAGCAAGTCACTGCCCACGAAGCAGCAGCTGGGCAGACAATGCTGGCTTTTTAATGAGCCACATGGCAGAGGGTTTTCACAGGGCATGAACATAAGTCCTGCTGGTCCAGGCAGGTCTTTATGTCCTGCTCGACTGCGATATTTGTCTCTGTCCCCTGGAAGGTGGCCCTGGGAGCCGTGTGACCAGCTGACTCATTCTTCATGGCCCTGACATAGTTAGGTGAGATGGCTTTGAGCTGAGGGGGTGGGGGTTCACATAAATGCAGAGGTCTCTTCCCCACAGCCCTGAGGGAAGCTCCAGGGCCCAGGAGAAAGGACCTGGACTTGAGAACCAGCTGGATGAACTTGGAACCCGCTGCCCCACCCCTCCCTCCACAGCCCTCAGCGGCTGGGTGGCCAGAACCCGTCTGCGCCTCGGTGCCCAGTGAAACAGAGGAAGCAAGAAGAAGGAACAAATTGTCCTTGGGCCTCTCCCATGAACCAGGCACTTCGCTCATCTACTCTGGTTCTGTTCCCATTACCTCCACAGAAGCCTGTTTAACACACAATCCTAACACCTCCCTCCCAAGGTGTTTGTGAGACCTGGTGAAATGATAACCGATTAAGTGCTTAGCGCCACAAACCTGTGAGATACGCATTGTCATAGTTACTATCACTGTAAATGTTCGCCTCATTCTGTAGATGAAAAACCTGAGTCAAGGAAGCCACATTACAGGTGTTCTGATCCGGCTCTGGCTGGTTTCTGAGCCCCAATTCTTAACCCCATCAAAACAGTGCTCCCCTCTTCCCCTCTGTCTTCCTTCTCCCTAGGGGTTGGCTGAAACCCACTGAAGAGAGACTACAAGAGGAAAAAGGGATTTAGTCAAATGCTTTCTGAACAAATAATTTAATGATTATTAAAATTATTAAGAAACTATGAATACATCAAAATCATGTATTAGTAATTAAAAATAATTTCATAAATATTTATCAGGGGCTATTTATGTGCTAGTCATCGTGCTGCTGTGGGAATAAGAAGGAATCAGACATGAATTCTGCCTGCCTACAGTTTATGATCCAGGGAGCATACAGAAATCCCTAGCGATAGGAGGAGTGACAAATAATAATAATAAGATAATGCCCTGGCCTATATTGATGTGTGTTATATTCTAGACACAATAGTCAAGATCTTGTACACATCAATTCTTCAGCACTTTAAATAATCCTCTCTGATAGAAATTATTACTTCAGTTTCATAGAGGAGAGATCAGAGCTCAGAGAGGTTATGTAATATGACCAAAATTATATAATTTGGAAGTGGGACAGAACCAAGAAGCAAACCCAGGTCTGTCTGACCCAAATTCACCCCTAAACCATTGTGCTATGCTCTTCCTCTCCCTAACTAGCCTCTTTACTTGCAGCTGAAAATAACAAACCAGTTTGACGAAATGGCTTTAATAAAAAGCAGAATGACACCCATTAGTGCTAATAGAGAACAATACCAAATAAAATCATGTGAACTCCTTTTTGACCTTCCAGTTTCCTATTTTGGTACAGACCCATTCTATTCTCTTCTACCATGTCTGGTCCTCCTGATTGAAAACACACACACACACACACAAATCCACACTCACACTGCTGTTCACACAGCCTCTATAATGCAGCTCAGCCAAGCCAGCTCTCTGGCAGCCGAGAGGGTCTTTCTTTCCCAAAGGCAGGTTCCACCATCCTATCACTTTATTTTTTTTTAAAGATTTTATTTATTTATTTGACAGAGAGAGAGACACGGTGAGAGAGGGAACACAAGCAGGGCGAGTGTGAGAGGGAGAAGCAGGCTTCCGGCAGAGCAGGGAGCCCGATGTGGGGATCGATCCCAGGACCCTGGGACTCTGGGATCATGACCTGAGCCAAAGGCAGATGCTTAACAACTGAGCCACCCAGGTGCCCCCATCTTATCACTTTAAACAGCCCTCATTAAACAGTAGGGGTAGTTTGGTTCTTCTTCAAAAGCTTTATCTGAATGACATTAATGAAGAAGAATAATGTGACGTTTTTCTCACCTTTTCTTCCAAGTTGCTTAAGGATATCCAAGCCAAACACAGATAGGCTTGAAGTCATGTAGAGGATGTAATGGGACAATAATTGAGGGCAAGAAATTAACTATAGTTAAGTGGATATTCCTCCCTCAAAAGCACACCAAGGAGATGCTTCTCCACACCAAGGAGAAGCATTACTCTTGCTGAGCACCAGCAGCGCAAGGAATAAACATTTTCACTAGATTCAAGGTATTTGGGATGGTTGACACTCTCTCTACCTTCCATCATCCCACAGTCTCTCAGATCTGGCCACAGCTGCCTACAATTCACGTCTCCCTCCTTCATCTTATACACATTATACTTCAACCACACAAAAAGATTTCTTCATCATTCAAAACGCTGAAAAGCTCTATACCATATTCACCAACTACAAACCACTTCAAGGTCAAGCTCAAGGTCCATCTCAGAATTCACCTTATTGATGAAGCCCTCCCTGACCACCCAGTCTGGGAGGCTCAAGGACTTCTCCCATTGTGCCCTGCTTCCCTCTGACACAGTCATTATTATCCTGTATTTGGGTCGTGTCTTAGAACCTTTTCCTCTCACTAAACTGACAGTCTTACAGATAAGGCTTTACCTAGATGTTCTTTGTTACCTTATTACTGGTGAAAAAGAAAAACATCTTACATTCTAGTAGGGGAGATAGTCAATGAATGAGAAAGCAAACAAATAAACAAGCAAACCATTACGGATCGGGTGCAGGAATAAAAGATGGGTGTATCGTATAGGATAAAGAGGAATGTCAATCACTTTCAAATGGGTGGTCAGGAAAGGTCTCCTATAGGAGGTAGAATTTAAGCTGAGACAGAAAATAAAAGGAAGATCCAGGTCCCAATGAACTGGGCCAAGAGCAGTTCCGTAGGAAGCCCAGCACATGCAGAAGTCCTTCCCTGGCAAGAGCTCGGTCTGTGTGAGGAGCTAGGAGGCCCCATGCAATGGAAAGTAGTAAGCACCAGGGAGACCAGGTAAGGACAGGGTCCACGCAAGGCTAGGCCGGGTCAGGCTGCACCTTGCAGGCCACAGTAGAGAGAGTTGGTTGCTCTAAGTGCAACAGAAGCTATTAAAATATGTTTAGTGGGAAAGGAACATGATTTGATTTATTTTTTAAAGGGTCATTCTGACTTCCCTACAGGAGGAAAACAGATTGAGGACTTGGAAGGAACAAGAGTTGAAGTGGGGAGGCCAGCGTGGGGCTATTGTTCCATCACCAACCACAGCGTCTGACCTGGTGGAAGAGCTCAAGAGAATGAACAAATGAATGAACGATGAATGAATGAACAAATGGGTTAGATTACCCCGGGGCTTACAGAAAAATTGTGGCTGGCCAACACTTTCCCAGCTGATCGTGATTATGTCTCCCCCTCACCCATAGCACCCACAGCACTTGACTTACTCTGAAAAACTTTTAAAAGGACATTCTGGAAATTCCTCATTCATAATAGGCCTAGATTTCCCATGTCACAGGCTTGCAAAAATCACCATTTTGTCCTGGTAACATTTTATCATGTTTGACATCATTTCTTGCCACTGTGCTTCATTCCTGTGAACAGAAAACAGCCTCCTATTTCTGGGGAAAAGAAAGAAAGAAAGAAAGAAAAAGAGAAAGAAAGAAAGAAAGAAAGAAAGAAAGAAAGAAAGAAAGAAAGAAAGAAAGAAAGAAAGAAAGAAAGAAAAGAAAGGAAGGAAGGAAGGAAGGAAGGAAGGAAGGAAGGAAGGAAGGAAGAAAGAAAGAAAGAAAGAAAGAAAGAAAGAAAGAAAGAAAGAAAGAAAGAAAGAAAGAAAGAAAGAAAGAAAGAAAGAAAGGAAAAGAAAAAAAGAAAAAGAAAGCAGGTTCTGCTTTAACCAGAAAAGAGAAGGCGAAGAGAGGGGGCAGGAGTTCTGATGGGGACTTTCATCCCCTTCTCAGGAAGCTGGCTGTGGGCCATACTTGTAGTCTTGACTTTAAACCTGCAAAACCTCAGCATCCCCAGGGGAGCCAGGAGGGGTGGGCTCCTGGTGCTGGGAGTTCCTGCGCAGCACAAGTATCCGCTTTTCCTCAGCAATCTCCTGCTTTATTAGCTAAGCTGCTCTGAAGCCTGGACAGGCGCATTTCATGCCGAGTTTATGGTGAAAGCGTTTTGGCAGGTTCCAATCCCAGGGTGCTCCGGAAAAGAGACCAGGGGCTGTTGAACACAAGCCATGCTGGACGCTTTCCTAAACCAACAGGAATCAGCTGCTCTTTGACAGTGGGGTCTGCTAACAGATGGGAAATTCTTCAAGGGGAACAGAGGCAGAGGGAGCTAAGAAGGTGCTGAGTATTCCAAACGGATATGATTCCAGCAGAGCATCTCCCCCCACTACCCTGTAGCCCCTGTTAAGGACCATTAAAAGGGACATGAAAGTCTTTCTCTAATAGCAGGCTTATAAAAATGTAAGAGCAATAAAATTAAATGAATTGCTGCACTAGAAAGAGAGATAATAATCAAATAGTCCCATTTCTCATGAGGAAGTTGACATACAAAGTTGTGGTGTGATTTCTAATTTGCCAAGCTGTTAAAGGACGCAGCCAAAAAGACGCCAGGTTACCAAACGCCACTCTGCCCAGCATCCTTCTGATACCATACCTTGTCGGTTGTTCAGGAAGGCACTATAAAGTGATGACTCGGGACACCTTATCATACAGACCTGGAATGGAATCTCTGCATGGCACTGGCCACATCTGTGACATTTTGCAGGATCTTTGCTGGAAAAAAATGGGAATAAGAACACCTACTTCATAGATATAAATGAGAGAATGACTATAAAGTCCATGCACAGAAGCTGTGTGCCTATGTGTTCACCAACTATTTCACTTTCTTCTGAGTATCGAGGACAGCTATGTTGCCAGCCAAGGGAAGGTAGATAGAAGTGCTGTGTCTTTCCCCAGAAACCCCACATGCCCCATTCCATGTCTGTTTTCCTTCCACAGTGAGTGCACAGTAAAGACATCAGAATCACAAAGTAGCTGGATGCTGGAGCGTTGGATCACCGTGTGGAGGAGAGTCCCCTGACCAATGACGTGCACTTGGACTTCTTGTGAATGAAAAGAGTTTTGTGTTAAACCATATTTTAGGAGGTTGTTATAGAAGCTACTGTTGTTTACTCTAACAAAGGAAACTCTTGGTAACTTACAGTTATTATAAATGGCATTATTTTGCTTTATTCAGAATCTACATCAGCTACAGCTCTCTGTAATCAGACTTCTTTTCAAAATAAGTGCACATGGATGGCCAGCATCAACTCTGATGAGAGGAACCATCAGATTCTGAGGGCTTCTGCATTTTGTCCAAAACTAGCAATGGAGAGAGTTCTCATTTTTTTTTTTTTTTTAGATTTTATTTATCAGAGAGAGAGAGAGAGACGGAGGCAGGCAGAGAGAGAAGCAGACTCCTTGCTGAGCAAGGAGCCCGAAGTGGGACTCGATCCCAGTACCCTGGGATCATGACCTGAGCCAAAGGCAGATGCTTAACCAACTGAGCCACCCAGGCGCCCCTCATTTTTTTTTTTAAACATGAATTTGTCAAGTGATTCTTAAGCTCGGATTCCCGTGTAGAGGAGAGTCACCTGACTGATGACGTTCACTTTGAACTCTTGTTCAAAGGATAGTACCGATAGGTACTATCACATATGCTGTCTACGCCTTCCTCACAGCAGCCCTCTAAGACTGTGAGGTCCAGCTGTGAGCACTCCCACCTCAGCTACCTCCCACACACTCTTCTTTCTGCCAAGAATCCTCTTGCTCCGGACGTCTGCATGATTCTCACCCGCACTTTGATCAAGTCCCTGACAACTCTATCTACAACAATATTCCTCTGCCACACCCATCGCTGACCTCCATTCTCTATCTGATGGGTGCTTATTGCTGTTAGTTCTCAGCATTGCTCCCCCTGGGAGACCAGAGCCCGGTCCTGGGTAGAGAGGGTGCTCCTTAACTGATGCCACATTGAGTTCTCATTGTCCTTCAGAATCAATTTTTTATGAGTAGGAGGGGTAAAAGTTGAAGGTTCTATAAAAAATAGAGCAATTGAAGGTTACATACACAATAGTATGAAACACTATTTTTTAACAAAATGACAAAAAAGACGTGTCTTTAGAAAAGTATGAACAAATACTTCCTCAAATTGTGTTCTATGTGTTTTTAAGCTATCCTTTAGAGATTGTCCCCCTTCTTTTAATATCTACATGTTCAAAGGTTATGATGACCCTTGCTGAAATCAAGTGCTATGGCCCATTATGCTATTGATGAATCCTGGCACAGATGTTAAAAACATAAGGACAGAAAAGCCAGGTGATAATTCTTCTGGAGAAGTTACCAGTATTTGCAGTTTATGAAGAACAATGAATGGGGATTTCTTGCATATGCCTATAAAGAAAAGCAGGCACTTGGCCCTGTGGAAGTCATCCTTTCGGAGCATGCCTGGTGACTGATGAAGTGGGTTTTGTGTAAAATGCAAATTCACATTTTGTGGAGACTGGAAGTTCATTCATCTAAATCATGTCTGTTATAGTCTATGACGGCTTCTGAAAAATGCCAGGGTCAGTTTTTTATTTGATCTTTCAACATTATTGGAGGTCATATAAACAGGATTATATGAAGTCTTTCACTGTCAATTAGTGTAATTCTAAATCAACATTCTGTCAACAATGTGCAGATTTTACAGCATAAGGAGGAAGAGGGAAGAGCTCATTTTTCCTTCAAATAGATTTCCTTGGCTTTTGGTTAATGCTTAATTAAAAAGGAAGGGAGAGAGGGAAGGAAGGAGGAAGGGATGGAGGGAGGGAAGAAGGAAAAGAGCTACTAAATTTATTTTAAGATGTTTTAGGAAATTAGTCCATTCCTTATTTTCATTTGAAGAAAGAAAAACAGAATTATTAAAAGGTTAAAAAAGTTCATTTTCTATGAAAATTGGATGCCTAAATGGTATTCCAATTTTATAATCTAAAATGTGACTCTTTCTGAACCTAACATGGAGGAGACTTATTTTTAGTTAATAGATCTAGCACAGGGCACTAATGTTTTTGATGGAAATGATCAACAGACCAAATTTCATTTATTCGTGGAATATCAGCCCTACTATTAAGTGTAATTTACTTGACTTACATTTGCCTTCAAGGATTTCAGAGCACATCTGGGACAATACGTTCCATAATTCTTCATAAATATAAGGAAGAACTCCTTTTGTTTGAAAATTTCTACAAATACTGGATTAAATTTTCACCTTCTTGATAGCTCCATGGGAAGTGTTTTAGAAAAAAATGAGAATTTTGGGGGGATGAGTGAGAAAAGTTTTAGTATCAGGTAAATTGTGCCAAGAGATGAAATGGGATAATCCAATGCGGAGGTGCTTTCTTGACCTAGCGATCTGCAACCCACAGAACTGGCTGGTGTCAGGAGCTTCATGTTTTCCACTCCAGAATAGATTCAATCTGCAGAGCCAGAGCTCTGGATGGAATCTCAGTCTGCCTCTTACTCTCTTTGTGACCTCTTTGTCATCCATGGAGTGAAGGAAATTATATTCTCTACTCAGAACTGCCATGAGTGCAAAGTCACAGGTATGACAGTGACTGGCCCCGTGTCTGCCACACCACCCCATCATCACTGTGGTCTTCATCTACCTCCATAGCTTCAAAATTAACCCCACATCCAGTCTTGCTTCCTTTAAATTCATCCTCAGAGTTGCAGCCAGTGTGAATTTTCTGAAATATAAACTTGGTAATATCGCTCCCATGCATAAAATCATGCAATGTTTCTCTGTTGTTCATAGAATACTGTCCATGATCCCTAAAGTGGCAGACCTTCCAAAACCCAGTGCTGGCTTCCACATCTAGTATCTTCTCCTGTCCCTTCCTTCTCTGCCCTGATTTCCTGTCCCTGCTCTGAACTTGCAAACTTCAGAACTATCTGATAATCCTAAAAATTTCCTTCCATTTACTTGAGCTCTCTGTCTGGACTTCCCCTGCTTAGAACTTTCTTTCCCTTCTCATCCTCAAAAGGTTAGCTCAAAATACTTTTTTGGGGGGGAGGGGCAGAGGGACAAGGAGAGAAAGAATCCTAAGCAGGCTCCACACCCAGCATGGAGCCCCACGGGGGGTGGGGCTTGCTCTCACAACCCTGAGATATGACCTGAGCCAAAATCAAAGAGTCACTGGCTTAAACGACTGAGCTATCCAGATGCCCCCCAAATACATCTTTTTTTTTTCCTTTGAAGCAAGAAACCCCAGTCTTATGATGCACAGAGGAAGGGAAACAGAATCTGCTGGAGTGATGCTCAAAGAGGAGCAGGTGTCAATTTGCTCACCAAGGGGGGATCATCTTGAACTCATCCTTATTGCTGCTTTGCACATTCCTGCTGTGGCCTGTTTGCTCACACTGCTAATGTAGTCATTATCTAAGCATTCCCAAAGTTGGCCTGGCCAGCTCACAGTATATCTTCAAAAGCATCTGCAGCACAGATTGGACTAACTCTCCAAAAATATTGGGAAATGATAAACATATGATTCTGCTTAAGTAGTTACGTGGCTGCAGTTAACGTTGAAGATCATTTCTCCCTGTGCCTGGCTCAGCAGTATGTGTACACGCAGACAGTCAGGGAGCTCCTTCCCAATTAGCTCTGGTAAGTGAGCCAAAGGACAGGACAGAGAGCTGGGAGGTACTAATTTCTGTTTGGGAATATGGTGAATTTGGGGACACTACAGATGATCTTTACGGGGCCCATACCTCCACCCTGCCAAGGCTCCATCACCCCTTCTTCTTATAAAGCCCCTGGAAGAATATATATGCACAAGAGAAAATGACAAATCAGAAACCAAGTACTTTATTATAATTAGGTGGGCTTTCACCTGAGACTCCAGTGGTAAATTCCTTAGTAGGCTGGGCTGGAGACATGGCTTGGAACACATAGTACACAAAAGCTTAAGGAGTTTTACTTACTTTTATGCTCAGACACAAATCAAACCTGGGTGGCCCCAGGTAGAAAGAGACTTAAGAGAATAAGGCACCAGAGCATGCATTTGAGAAGAGCAAAAAGTATCATGTGGATCTCCTCCTATATAGAATTATTGCCCCGCTCACATGACTACTTTAGGCTTGAACAAATGTAAGACAGAAACCAAGGATCACAGCTATGTAGTTATCCTCACAACATAGTTACCCTGCCCACTGGAATGCATACTCTGGGTAGTGTCCCAGAATCTCATTTTCCCTCTGCTCTCCAACTTACTATTACATATGATCTTCTGCGTCAACACTCTGGCCTTGAAGCCATGGAACAAGTCAATTCCAGACTCTGAACTCAGTTTTTTCGTCTTTCAAGTGATGTATTAGGCAAGATGCATCTGTGGTGCTTTCCAGCTCTGATGTAATGTTATGTGACCATAAATAAACATTACCTTCTATAAAGCAAGAGGATTAGGAAAATCCAGTACTTCTCCCGATAGCAAAATGAATTCCTTTTGGATGTAAATTTTATTTTCAGAGTCTTCACACTTCTATCCCCAGGCAACTCTTTCACAGGAGGCTGCATGAGGGAAGGTGATTGACGGGGCCAACATCCATCCTGATCCTGCAGTGAAAGCCCCCAAATACCTTACTTCAGAAAGCTCAGAGCGTAAAAAATCAGGGAATTTACCCAATCTGCTCTCTAGAGAATTCTAATGAGAATAAAAATAGTCAGAAACAAGGAACAAGAATTTCCCATATGAACATAATGAGATAGTCAGCATCTTCTCACTTCTCTTCCATGAAATTGTGTTTTAAAAGCACTAATAATAACATTTCTAATGTTTTAAACCCTGAAATCTGCATCTTCAATAAAATGCAGATATGACATGATGACACACAGGACCCATAAAATCCAAAATACACATAGAAGGTTGCCCCAAACCGGGAGTGGTAGAAGGTAAAAGGGAAGAGATAAGAAGCAAGATGAGCAACAAGAGGGTCCAAAGCCTAGAAACATCAGCAAAGATACACTTTTTAGAAGTGAGGTTCATGACATAATGCACAAAAGCTATCACCCTTCTCTACAACAGGTAAGGGAACGGAGTGAGCAGGTCTGGTGGAGAGGCAGTGAAAAGTCCATCAACAAAAATCACATAGATCACCAGTATTTGCAGGGATCATGCTAACAATGGACCAGCAGAGAGCCTCCGGGGTGTGAAACCTTTGAAGCTATTCTCCCACCCATAAGAATCTGCTGAAAATAGAGGGGCTCAAAACACTCATTTCATTCAGAGATGAATAATTACACAGGAACAAGAAAGCCATTCAAAGATACTATTGAAAAGTCTGGAAAAGAGAAGCAACATTTAGCATGAGATGAAGATTTCTCATCAGAAGAAAATTGTAAACAAACATGTCATGAATTGAAACATATTAATAAAACAATTGCTGTTATTAAAGAAGATTAAAGTAGCTCAGAGAGATAGAATAAGACTACAGGAAGAGCTTACAGACAACATAGCTGAGGTGGGCTGCAGAAGAAATAAGCAGCGATATCCTACATACAAAGAGAGAGAACAGGAAGGAAAACAAAGGGAATAGATATTACAGAAAATATAATGAGAGTCATAAAGGATAAAAATGAGGAAAGCAATAAAGAAGTAAAGGGAAGGAAGGAAGGATGGAATGATGGAAAGAAGGATGGAGGGAAGAAGGGAGGGAGGAAAAGAAAGAAAAAATTTAAAAAGAGTAGAAAAACCCAGAGCAGTAAAAAGTAGGCAAAGGAGATAGGCAAAAGCATATATATATATATATATATATATATATATATATATATATATATATGCCTGTATATGCATAAAAAAATTTGGTAAGTCTTAAGGTTTAAAGGGAGACTTCGGATTGTATAGCATTTTATATATGTATTTTTAAGTTTTGGATAACATGGATTATTACATGTAAATTTTTTTAAAGCAGAAAAAAAAGAATAAGACAGAAGCACAATGGGAAGGAAGGAAAAGTAGCAGACTTGATCCAACCATTTATGTATGCAGATATATTCAGCAAATACTTACTGAATGCCATTATAGGTCAGGCACTGTTCTCGGTACTGAGTATGCAACAATGAGAAGAAACAGGCAGAAACAGGAATCTCTGTCCTTCTGGACCTTCATTCTAAAGAAGGGGAATGGACAATAGACAAAGAAAAATATATTGTTTCTCAAAAGATAATACATGGAGAAAAATAAGACACAGTAAGGGAAACAGAGCATGCCGGGAGAAAGAGGAGTTGCTACCCTGGATACATTAGTCAGGAAGAGCCTCACAGATAAGGGGACATTTGAGCAGGGAGCTAGAAAAAGGGAGGGAGGGAGACATTCAAATATCCCAGGAAAAAGGAATGGGAAACAGAAAACGCCCTGTGGCAGAAACGTCTTGGCTTTTAGTCCAGAATGGGCAGCATGCAGGAAGACAGAGGTGAGGGGGCAGGAATGCAGGGAGGTGATGGGGGCAGCATACGAATGGCTTGGAAGATCAGTTTAAGAATTTTAGCTTTTTCTCTGAGGGGGAAGAAATTTGAAGAGTTTCAAACAGAAAAGTGACATGACCTGATTTCTAGTTGACTTTGAAGCATCATTCTGGGTGCTCTGCTAAGTTAGCAACTACTTAAACAAAGACCCAAAAAGCTAAACACTTCTCATTAAGATAACCACAGAGGGTTGGGCCACATTCTTAAAAGTTTAGGCACAGCTCGAAGCTTAGAGAATGGGCCCCTCCAACAACAGTGCCCACCCTTCCCTCCTTACCCTTGCGTTGTCAATACGCAGGGGAGGCCGGTCTCAAAAGTGGTTGTCTTGGGAAAGTGTATGATTGGGGAGCGAAGCTAGGCCACCACTCGTCAAAGCCAAGGGAGGAAGACCAAAAACCGCTATACACAGGATTGGGGGTGGGGCTTTCAAGAGGAGGCTTTCATTCTCTGATGTGTTATCCGCCTAATTATAGACTCCTAGAATTTTCCCAGTACTACCAGAAAAGAAGAATCGAAGGCCAGGGAAACAGGGCATCACGCAGAACTGTGTGAAGGACAGATACACAAGACCACTTTGCTTCCAAACTCATTGCAGAAGGTATGACATTTGAATCCCAAGAACGCTGGAACTCTCAGAGTTAGCTGTGAAAGGTAAAAGAGACTGGGGTTCATAGTGTTGTCAGGGTCACCCCAGGGGCCTCTAAAGCACAGAGGGGTGCGGAGGTGGACACAAGGATGGGAAGGTGTCCGAGGCGATTTCTTGGCCCTGGCTGTGTGTCTGCAGGGGCATGGCGGCACATCTCACAACAGTGACAATGAGCTAGAACAGAAGTTGCGAAAACCCAGAGAAAACACTTAGCTGCATCTACCAAAGAGACATTCATGTTTTCTTCTCTACCTATCATCCAAATCCCCAAAACTGGGGAAAACTACTTACCCTCTCCATACCAACGTGCATACTGTTTGCGGAACTCGTGATTATAATGATTTTGTGTTGTGCATAGGCGAACTTTTTACAAAAGTTAATAGTACATGAATAAGTCACAGGAATAAAAGGTACCACACAGGGACTATATTCAGTGATATTGCAGTAGTGTTGCTTGGGGACAGGTGGCAGCTATACTTGTGGTGAGCACAGCATAGTGTAGAGCTGTTGAATCACTGCACTGAGCACCTGAACACATCGTGTGACAGCTACACTCAAAAAAAAAAAAAAAATACATGTAATATGCAAAAGGAGCCTAAGATGAGGTAAGAAAATGGCTTAAATTTGGCAGTCTATGATTGAATTCAATGCATTTATTTTCCATACCATAAAAGTGAAGGAGGAAATGTGACTTTCACAAGGTCATATGGCTGGTTAGTAGTAGAAGACAGAGCTCTTTTCTCTCAGTTCATTGCAGGACCTTACAAAGCTGATCAGAGGAGCAGGCAACAGACTAATCAGGTGACATGAGGGTGACATGGGCACATTTATGCTCGTAGCTCCTTGTACCATCTCCAAAAATAAATGGTTGCACATAGAGAAAACACAGAGTTGTGAACCAGAGCACTCACTACAGTGTGTTGTGATGATAATTTATAATGCCACTGCAATTACAGTAGAATTACGGCACGCCCAGCACCTAATAGACCTGTGTGCATACTCTTGAGAAAGACGAATGTGCTGGCATCTCTAGCTGCAGCAATGAGATTAAACAGCCCCCATCCCTGATCCCGCCATTGATTTTTGTAGCCCTCCCATTAACATGATAACTTCACATACCATCTCTCTATCATCCCTTTGAGGTGAAGACATAGTTTTCGAGCATAAATAATTAGACCCTCAAAATCCAAGGTGACAAATCTTCCACACCTCCAATTGTCATGAATCAGGACACATAAATCAGGACCCCTTTTGAGGATATGTTCATGGGGAGAAGACATGTTCACAGAATGAAACTGCTTTGTGTTTCTTTCTTCCTCTTTCCTTTTTTTTTGCCTCCCTTGCACACTTGGCTTTGGATGTGAATCAGTTAGGATAGGGTGACTGTACAAATCAGGACATTTTTGTAAAAGGAGTGGGGGGCTCTTACACTAAGGCCATTAGACCAAACAGGAATAGTACCTGGCAAAAAAAAACGGGGGGCACATGCTCCTCCTAGTTAAGGATCCTAATGCCTTATATCATGAGTGTTGGTCTTTGGTTTGGTGTTTCATAAAATGTTTTTCAATGGGTTGCTCAATATTGCCAAAGAGATAATACAACAAAAGGTAATCAGCTTATCACTTAATAGCAGCTACCTTTTATTGAGTGCCAATTTTGTGATCCTAAATATTTATGATTGAGAACACGGGACAGCTTATAGCAATCTAACAGGTCCATCAACCACTCTGTGTCTGAGTCTTTGATGGATATAAGACACTTGTATACAATAGCACTGAAAGAGATGAGCTAGTCCTATTGTATGCAGATTTTTTTATATACATAATACCATCTACTCCTTTAAGGAGCCCAATGGGGCAGATATCATTAAGCAATATTTTCAATGAAAACACTGAGATCAGCACAGATGAGCCATTTTCCTGAGGTGACAGAACTATTAGAAGTTGGGAAGCTTGGAGGTGCCTGGATGGCTCAGTCAGTTAAGCGTCTGCTTTTGGCTCAGGTCATGATCCCAGAGTCCTGGGATCGAGCCCCGCATCGGGCTCCCTGCTCAGCTGGGAGCCTGCTTCTCCCTCTCCCTCTGCCTTCCCCACACCCCTGCTCATGCTCTCTCTCTCTCTGCACTCTCTCTCTCCAATAAATAAATGAAATCTTAAAAAAAAAAAGAGAGAAGTTGGAAAGCTTGTATTCAAACTCAAGTCTGTCTGACACACACCCTCACTTGTAACTACCTTACTGCTTCACTGTGTTAGTCCTACATTAGTGTTAGTTGAACAAGGTTAAAATGTTTTGTCTAACCTGGGCTTACACCCTGGTCAATTTACTCATTTACCCATTGAACACCCATTAGGTATTTTATGTATGAATTTATTTATTTATTTTTTACTATTGATTTATACAAACTTGTCTTGTTCCAGAAAGATTTACAGTAGTTTGCTATTGTAAAACACATACTTTTTAAAAAAATGTATGTTAAGAAATCAGGAAGACAGCAAATAAGAGTAGAGAGAATGAGAGCAGAGAAAAAGAAGATGAGCCAAGGATGAAGTAAGTATTCAAAAGGTGAACAAGCTATTATTGAACACAGCCCACTGTAGCTGACACCACGTAAGAATTGGGAATTAAGATGTAAAATGACAAGGTCTCATCTCTTCATAAACTCGGATTCTAATGAAGGAGATACATACAAAGACAGACAATTACAGGGTGCTAGGGAAAACTGGAAAAAATATACAAAACCCAGTGGGAGCACCTAAGGAAGACATACTCCCTTATATTTGCATAATGCTCATTGGGATCTGGTATTTTCCTAGCTTACTTGTTTGTTGTCTGTCTTCCCCTTCCAGAATGTAACCTTCAAGAGATGTGCTATCTAGTTTCAACTGTGTCTCCTCTACCCAGAATACTGCCTGCCACATTAGAGGTGCTCAATGAATGAGTGAATGAACAAGGCTCACTGGCATTAAAAAAAAAAAAAGCATTTTCTTTTGTACAGTAGGTAAATGGCAAAATGATTCCAGTTATATCTGTCTCCCTTAGACTTTGGAGGTGACCTGCTCAAGTAGTCACATCATACACTGAAACTAGGCAAAGATTCACAAACAGTGCTTGGAGAGTGGGTCAGTGAGTATATATCAACCCACAACCAAAAATGGGGATGGCCATTACTAAGAGTGGTGTCAAAGCTGAATGATTTGTCCAGCTTGCCATACCAGTAAGAAGCCAGTGAAGTGTTTAAGTCTAACTCCCTCTGGCTTGAGGTTTGTATACTTTCCACCACACCTCACTGTAGAAATGAAATCGGGTAGGAAATCTGAGAAAATACTGGAATAAAGAGAAAGTGAGAGGTTTAGGGCACAAAGGAAGAACACAGGAAGGTGGAAAGTCAGAATATACAAATGCTTATTGATTCGCTTTTTAAAAAATCAGATTTCAGCAACAGAGAAAAATTGCTGTGCATTAATCAATGTATCATGAAAATGCATTGAGACAGATCAATGGCCTTAGCCTTTTGAAAACTTACTAGTTTTAGCTCCTTTTATTCTCTTACATTTTCTTAGAGAGAAATCTCACCATGCATTTCAGAAATTGGTTTGAGAATCAGGAAAGAACTCTTGACGAAGTTCTAGAAATCCCACGTTATAAGCCTATTTTTTTCAACCGTAACAAAAAGCTGAGGCAGTAACTTTCTCTCCTTTGGGCTTTGGTTTCTGCTTATGTCAAGTGAAGAATTTGGAATCAGCCTCCTAAGGCTCTTTCTGGCTCTGTTTATATTTCCAGGGCTCTGGATAAAAACAGGAGACCAGTTCTGGTCCCAACTCAGGCCTTATATTTGGCTCATCTCTTTTGTTTTTTTCACTAATTTCCTACTCTCACAAATTGGGATACAATGTAGAACATTGACATGAAGCTTTGGGGTTCGAGGACCCTCTTTATATTAGCTTACTTTAAGGCAGGGCTATTATACGTTCACCTGATCTCACAGGTCCTTTGCAAATCAAATAAGTTCATGAATAAGTGAGTACTATGATAATGACCAATTGCAGCAATTTAAAGAATCAATTTTCTTTTGTGCTAATAGTATTTTTATATAGAGTTGGTGGTAGCCTGTTTTCAAGCCAGGTTAAAAGCATTTTTCTAGAAGACAGGTTAAGACAAATGTAAAGATAGAAAGACTCTCTGTGTTTTTTTAGATTAAGAATAAAGTAAGATAAAATTAGCGGTGCCTGGGTGGCACAGTAGGTTAAATGTAAGACTCTTGGTTTTGGCTCGGATCGTGATCTCAGGATCTGGGGTCAAGCCCTGCGTCGGGCTCTATGCTCAGCATGGAGTCTGCTTGGGACTCTCTCTTCCTCTCCCTCTGCCCCTCCCTGCCCCTCTCTCTCTCTCTCCAAAAATAAATAAATCTTTTTTTAAAAAGATAATTAAATGAAGTAGAATAAACTAAACTAAATTGAAATAGAATGGTCTCTCTTACATGGTTGATAAGAAGGATTTGGGCCCAGAAAACTAACAAGAAGCAATGTAGTCAATAAGGATAGAAAAAGTAAAAGGCAGAGGGGCCTGGGGGCCTCCATGTCCTCACCTGTATATGAGAGGTCAAACTCGGTGGAGGAGAAGAAGCAGAGACCAGTTGCCAGTTCAAGTGCCTACAGTGCTACCCGGCCCTAGAAGCCACCTGATGTCAGAAAATGGGGAGTCCAGGTTATGGGGTGCTGTGGGACATGTATACCTTGTAAAGAATGTAGCCTTTTGTCAGCTCTAGCTGATATTTGCCCTGCACAATTACTCAGAACATAGGCCTTTTTTGGTAAAAGATGTGAAAAATTTGTATGACAGTGTCAAAAAAAAATCTTGATTTTTAAATGTTGATGACTGAATTAAAAAAAAAAGAAAAAACTTCTGGGTGGTTAAAAAGATATCAGTCTGAGTATGTGACAGTTTTCCATCTTTGTGGTGGATTATCTCTAATTTGTTTTATTGCTCTGACATCCTAAGATGCTATGAGATGCCCATTGATATGGGTGTACTGCCTGAAAACAAACCTGTAGGTCATGGATGACACTGAGCAGTGATCATTACAACAGCAACATTAATATCTTATACACACATGATAAATAGCTACTTGCAAACCACTCTGATACCTGTTGTGTTTTGTTTTATAACTTTCAAAGCAACCCTGTTAGCAAAGGCAGATAGATATTGGGGAAACTGATATCCAAGGAATGTTAAAGGACTGGTGTAAGATTCTATGGCAGGTTAATAACAAAACTTAAGGATGGTATGTCAAATGGTATGAATGAGCATTTTCCTACCAGTCCAACAATAATAAGAGTAGCTACCATTTAACCAGTACCCACTAAATTCTGGGAACTGTATTGAGGGGCTAGGTTATAATTGGATTTCAAACTTATACCAGTTATCTGAGGTAAGCAAAGTAGCCCCAAAGATGACAGACTCTGGGGCTCAGAGAGTTTTAATAACTGAACAAGGACACAGAGCATGAACAGAGTGGTGAACGCATGGGCTCTGCACCCTGCTGCCTGGATGTGAATCATGGCCCTGCACCACATTAGGTATAAACATTCTTTTTAAGAAGAAACTTTCTAAGGTTTCGATGTGGGTACCAAAAACTGGGGAGCTAGGAGTAGGAAATCAAGAAAGGGGTGTCCTTTTATTCCCAGGCAACAAAATTTTCCATTAATCAACGCATAATGAGTTCCATCCATGAGCTCAGAAGGTGAAAAGATTCTTTAGAGAATACCGATGAAAGTTTAAACCATAATTATTCCACCCATATGAGCCATGGTTGGAGGGGAGGAATTGATGTCAGAGATACTTGGGCACAGTAAGAAGCACACCAAGTCCTGAGTTAGGTGCTCTGAGAGTAATTCCTAGCTGTGTTCGTTACCAGTCCCATAGCAGAAGCAAGTCACTTAACTATTCAGAGCCTCAGTGTCCTCAGGTGCAAGCTGGAGCTAGAAATAAGGCCAAACTCATGAGACTATGAAAATCAAATCAAATAACATAAAATTATTATGTATGGTATAAAAGGATATTCTAAAATAAGCTCATATTCTCGCAGGAAGCAGTTAGAGGAAATTAGGCAAGAGATGGAAGTAAAGCAGGTGTCCACGGGAAGCTGAATTCCAAGACTGCTATTCTCTTGATGGACTTCCAGTCTCCGGTGCCTAGGTCTACCATCTACTTCTCTTTGTGTGCTTTCTTCCTCCTTCTCTTTTTAATTGCGAAACTTCATTTCCTTATTCCCTTTAGCTGTTTCATAGGTCATTGCTCTTTAGGGATGGAGGTTATTTCTGAGATTCAGTTTCCTTTTCATTCAACCATGTAATAATATTTCCATATCTGGCAAGCTCCCTCTAGAAGGGGAGCCAGCAAATTGTGGCTCTCTCAGCGCTGGATGGAAATCACTTGCTTAGATTTAAATCCCCAATAACGTTTTTAATACTCGGTATTAACCAGGTCCATAAATACGTCGGAGATAATGACCACCCTTTCTGTATGAGCAGTGACAGTCAATAAATTATGGAATTTGTGAGTTGCCTGCAATTCTGTGCAAAGTGTTAAAGACAGAAACAATTAGTTGTTTGGATGTGTTAGTGTGAGAGAATACCCTCATATACATATGTGTGTTTTAATGGAATCTCCTAGAAAGAAAATATTTCATTGTCTATCTCCTTAGAAACGGTCACACCAGATGACACCAAGTACCACTTCTCATCAGTTTTATCTTCACAGAGGAATAAAAGGGATTTGTTGGTTATTGTTATTAAAATTCATCTGCAACTTCACTAAGATAATAAACCCTGAAGGTCTACTTGTCAAGATCTGCAAATTTCTTCTCGGCTGCAGTCCCTTTCATTCTTATGCCGAAGGATCTATGTGAGGAAATGCCAAAAGGGTTGGAGGAAAGGGAAGGAAAAGTTTTGATAAAAGGGTGAATAAGGTCTTTTCAAATGGGGATAAGGAAAGAAAGACCAGTGGGTATGATATACTCTATGAACCTTATGCAAATCAGGCACCTAGAGCTACTTGTCTTTATTATCAACAATTGCAAACTTTATCGAGCACTCATTTCCTGCCATGGGCTAGACTAAACACTTGGCAAGCGTTGTTTCATTTTATTCTCAGTAAAGCAAGAAAGTCAAACTATTTCCTCAAGACCATGCATCTAATAATTGAAGACCCTGGTCAGTGACTGGATGGGTAATTCTGCTTTCTTCTTTGGTGCTCTATTAAATATTCTACTTGTCCACAGATATAAACCACAGTCTAAAAGATAAAGGAACAACTTGATGTCCATGCATCTTACACCTTCATCTTGTTTCTGTATTGGTTCAGATCTTGATCAAGGATGACAATGGATATTGGCTACTGGACACTCAGATCCCCAAATCCAAACACTTTAATGTGGCCCACAATGACATGCTTAATCCAACCCCTAGCACGTCTCAAATCATAACCTTTTCCTTTGGTAGATTAAAAACTGGCTACCAATGCATTGCAGTTCCATCAAAAGATGGAGACGTTTTCCCGATACCTTGAATCTGCCCTGTGGCTAGTTTTGAGCAGTAGAATTTGGTGGCAGTGATATTGTATACCTCCTGAAACACAGCCTCCTGGGGCCTTGCTGCTTCCTGCCCTCACTCTCTTAAATATTGCCTCCCAGTAAAGAAGCACAAATGAGTCTATTAGAAACGTGGCCCAGGGCGCCTGGGTGGCTCAGATGGTTAAGTGTCTGCCTTCGGCTCAGGTCATGATCCCAGGGTCCTGGGATCAAGTCCCACATCGGGCTCCTGGCTCAGCGGGGAGCCTGCTTCTCCCTCTGACCCTCTCCCCTCTCATGCTGTTTCTCTCTCGCTCGCTCTTTAAAAAAAATAAATAAAAGCTGCAAAAAAAAAAAAATAAGAAACGTGGCCCAGCCAAGACCCAGTAGCAGCTGCCAGAACAAGGTCATCTATGACCAGCCAGCCCCAATCCAGCCACCAGAATGACTACAGCTGCAAGTCTTATCTTATAAGACACTGAGTTTGGGGTGGTTTGCTGGACAACAACAGATAACTGGAACACCCCTCACCCTCCAGGCTTGGGTTCCAGTCTCTCTGGTCTCTCAGTTCATGGAGACCACCACTGTCACTCCCACCCAAGGGACTTTGAATATGTAAGACCCATACCTGGAAAGTTTCCCCCTCCTGACTTGTCAAATAGTTTACTCCTTTTCATCATTTAGGCCTGAGCTTAAAAATTCATCTCCAGAGAGAACACTTTACTGACCATCTCTATACAGTAGATTGCTTATTTTTTGTCTATATCAGCCCCCTGCCTATTTTTTTCATTGCATGTCTAACTAGCTATGATTGGTTTGGTATTGCCTGTTTCCCT
Organism: Mirounga leonina; assembly: GCF_011800145.1. NCBI lineage: Eukaryota > Metazoa > Chordata > Mammalia > Carnivora > Phocidae > Mirounga > Mirounga leonina. Next base: position 69,879,265 of record NW_023270415.1, on the reverse strand, counting down.
GCCACCCAGCTGTAAGCTCTGTGAGAATAGGTAGGGACAATGCGTGTCCTCTTCTCCATTGAACCCAAGGAGGGTGCCTGACAGAGTCTTGTCCACATTCCTTTGGATCCCATTACCATTTTTGTGCATATTTCTGCCCAAAGTGTTCATATTCCCAGCAGCCAGTACTTGCTTCTCTTTGGGGAGGGCTGCCCCCAGGCTGCTGAAGCCCAGCTGGAGCTGCCTGCACCAAAACACAGAGACCTGAAGACTGGGAATTTGTAGAGCCTTAACCAATGACCAAGGAGTGGGATGGTGGGTATAAATACTCCAGCTCCCGTTCCCCTGATCAGGACAACTCTGAGGTATGATCTACATTATCTGCAGTGCTCACCTGCAGAAGTAAACAGAGTTTCCCTCCATGGGACCCTTCTTGCTTATTTTCTTCATTGTGTCCATGGTAGATGCCCAATACCAGTGACTGGCTTCCTTTCATTTCCTGTCCCACTTTCTCAATCCCCTGAAGGTTTTTTCAGTCATTTATACAAATCCTTGTGTGAGAATCTTCTTCTAGATAAGCTTCTCTAAGACAGTACATTTGTTGAATTAATTTGTTAAAGCAAGTCTTGATTTTCACATATTTGCTTTTCACATGGACACCCTTAAACCAACCTCATCTTTGGAATTCAGACATTATAAGCAGCATCACCCGCTTTTGCAATCATGTATGTGCAATTATTTCAATGTTCTGCTACAGTTTTCCCTAATGTTTTATAAAGATAAGTAAGAAATGGAAAAATGAAAGCCCTGACACCAGCAGTTAAACAACTGAGACACAGATAAAAACCACTTGGTGTGTTCACAGCAGGGAATCTCTGGTTCTGTTGGAATCTGATGGATTCAACCTCTTCAATCGTGAAGAACAGGTACCAAATTAAACAGCATATAGGAACCTTTGCAAATAGATCATCTAAGACTGTATTGAAAGATGAGCCTTATTGAAAGATGTGGAGAGATCTTTAAAAAGTATGGAAATGATGAAAATTGGCATCAAAACCCCTTCCAGAATTCCAAACGCAGGGAAGTGGAAAAAGAGCAGTTCTTAGGGTTGAGCATGCTTTGTGCTCCCTTGTCAAGAGGAGAAATAGTCCTCTACTCAAGTCTTGCCTCACAAATATTTAAAGAAATCTTGTAAAATCCTATGAAACCACCCTTGCAGCCTCACGCTGAGTTCCCTACTGAGTCTCTTGCAAAATCACCACTAGCCAGTCATTTTCCTACATTTTAAAATAAATTTCTTCTCCTTCCCAAATGTCACTTTAAATAAGCTGAAAAAAAAAATCAGGGTTTTGAGGCAGGAAATTACATAAGAGTAGAACTATTTGCATTTAATGTTCAAACCAATTTTAATGTTTTAAATAATCATTGCATAATCAAGAATTTTAGTAATGCTTTTGGATTCCATGGAACATGACTCCTCCATAGCACATGCAAAGTTTGGGGTTTTTTCGGCTTTTATATGGGTTTTTTTTTTTGGAGGGGGGAATTAATGTATTATGCATGACAGAAGAAAGTTTTACAGTCTGACGGAATAATACAAATCACAGCTCTGCCACCAATTATGTAACCTTCTGGAAGTTGATCTTTCTGAGCCTCAGTGTATTCATCTGTAATAATGCTTCCTATGGAGGGCTGTCACGAGGATTAAATTAGAGAATTTAAATAAAGCACATAGGGCATAGCCAGCATTCACTGAATCTTGATTCTCTTTCCCATGCTCCCATCAGAGAACAGTGGCTTTGAATGATTTTGCAAACAATTTGACTTGGCTTGAAGAACAAGTCTGAACTTCTTAGCATGATGCACAGGCCCCATGTGATCTGACCTCTGTGTGTTTCTCCTGGCTCATCCAACTCCTGTCCCTTTCCCCACCCATCACTCTGCTTCTAAAGGAGCAGCACATGGGGCTACTTGTGCCTAGAAAGTGTTGTGCTCATCATGACTGCAGGCCTTCCCTCTGGGCTCAGAGTGCCATCCCTGAAATTTGGTCCAGATGAGACATCCTCCTGGACTCCTAGAGGCCCCACACCCTCCAGCCCAGGGAAAATGGCTGTCTTGTACAGTCTCCCAGAAGCCTGGGTCTCTCTCTTACACAACACTTGTTACTTAGTTCTGTAAATATCTGTAGTATCAGTTTCCTCCATTAGATTATAACTTCCTCAAATAAGGATAAATCTCTTTCCATATAAAATTCATTTTATTATTACAACAGCCCTAATGGATAAATAGTCTCAGCCCCATTTTAGAGGTGGGAGAAACAAAAGAAAAAAACCAAATTAAATGATTCTCCCATAACTAGATATCTAGTAAGCAACAGAGCCAGCTCTGTTACCCACATGCTGGAAACCCATCTCCTGCCCCAGGCTCAGGTTATGAGGCCTACAGGTACTCAGTGAAAACCAAATGAGCAAATGACTCCATCCCCGGGAGTAAACTAAGACCTGAGGAAGGATAAAGATAGTTTGAGGCCAAAGCCCACACTGTCGAACTGATGATTTGTTGGAAAGAAGACAAAGAGCTAGCAAATAAAACCTAGAGCTTGGAAGAGCCTCTTACCTCTGGTGTCATAAGTTGATTCTGGAATAATGGAGCATACATTGCCTTGGGGACAAGGAAAACTGAATTCTAGTGTCATTGTGGGTGACCCGCCCTTGACACACCTCTCTCACCCTATCTATTAACTAAGAGCAATGGATGAAGTGGATTCAGAAGCCCTTCCAGGATTAGATGTTTATGTTCTGTGATTCTAACAGAGCAGTACCACTCCAAGGGCTTACACTTGCTGTCCCGCTGTCCTTCTGCCTTGTTAATGGTATACTCCTCACCATCATTTCTATCTCAACACAAATGTCAACACAGGAGTAATCATTAATAACATAGACTCTGAAATACTGACTTTGTGACTCCAGAGGATCGTGATCTTGGATGTCACTTAACTTTTGGGACCTCTGTTTTGCATATCTGTCTCCGCTGTGGAAGGGTAGAGGTATTGCTGTTTAATCGCCTAGCACCTACAGCATACTTGTACATGGTAGGCATGGCCATGAAAGGAAAAGGAAATTGGTTTTGTAGATTTTTGCCAATTCATGGTGCATTATGTTATTACATATTATTTAAAGCAATCCTAGCCAAATGTATAGAGGTTGTTACAGATATAGATATATAAGTAGAGATAAGCAGAGAAGTAGAGATGAGGATGGAGATATAGGGATCCAGAGGCAGTACTGAAACCTCTATCTCCAAACTTTGGATCAACGATTGAGTGAACCAGTTGTCGTAGAAGAAAATGACTGCTCACCATCACAGTTTTGTGTTCAAGTTTGATTTGGAGTGACACATGGGATAATGCAATGTTTATACAAACTGTGGTTGAAAATATTGGCAGGATACAGAGGTCAAGTCCACATAGCACAGAAAACACTAGTAAAAACAATTGTTCAGTTCCAATGCACAAAAGGACAAATGCAGGGAAATGTTGGAAGTAAGATTTTGAAAGTAGGATTTAATTTCCCTTTAATTTCCTTGCTAGATACTTGACATTATATAAAGCCCAGTCTGATTTGCATACTCAAAGACCCACACTTGAAATCCACATTCCCTGATTTACATTGTGTGAACTGATCTTCACAAAGCCAGTTGATTTAGGTCTCTCTTCAGCTACCAAAGAAAACAAAAAAGGAGAAGAAGAGGAGAAACAAGAGGAGAGAAAGAGAATGAGAAGAAGAGGGAAAAAATTAACCTCAGAATTAAAGCTTATAGTTTTAATGACAGCCAACATATCTTAATCTTTTGTCCTTCCCTCCAGATCAATAAGGCCAAAATTTCCTAAGGTACAACAAACTTCACACATCCTCCAACATATGCAAATCCATATAAATATGAAATATTCTCCTTTCAAGGTTCGGTGTGTGTGATGTTGAATTAGGTATGCAGACATGTTCTAGATAAAGGCTACAAAGAATGACCAAAATAATATAATATGATGATTCAGTACTCTCTCTGTTTTCAACTGGTGTGTGTGTGTGTGTGTCTGTGTGTCTGTGTGTCTGTGTGTCTGTGTGCATGTCTAAGCTTATGGATAAACAAAACCTTCTATTTGGTGAGTTGAATAAATATCTCCCACCTCTTAATTTTCAGAGACTTTAGAACCATAGAACAAGCAAAGCCATCCTCTCCATCCAGGTGAGGCCATGTGATCACACCAATCAATGGGGAGGGCGAGCCATGAGTGCCATCTCCAGGTTTTGGGGCCACTGTAACCATCTTAGGTTAAGAAGCAGCTGTACCTTCTCCAATCTCCCTTCCCCCATTATCTGACTAGAGACAGAGGATGCTGAGGCCCTTGAGGATGGTGATTCCACAAGATGGAAAAAAGCCTGTGTCACTGAATTGTCAGATGGAAAACACCCACCCTTAACCAGGAATACCCATATCGGATACCCTTGTATCTTCCTGCTCTTTATCCCAAGATTCAGCACCATGCCCAGCTCACAGTAGGCATGCAATAAATATTTGTGGAATGAAAGGTCAGCCCTTACTTCAACTGTAAAACAGGAATAAGAATCTTTTAAATACTTGAAATCAAGATACTGAATCCTACGATTTTCTGAGTTCTTTACGCTCTGAAGTCGAAAATCTCTGGTCCAATAATTTGTCCAGATTCTTCTCCTTTGGTATGTTTTCAGTTTATCTTTGGCTCTGATTTTGTAAAATTCCATTCCTATGATTTTTCCCCCCAATATCTGTCTATATTTAGTGTTGTACAAACTATCTGGTCCTGGTTTGAGGTGGGGAGAAAATACTTCTCTTTGGTTTGCCAAAGCAGATCAGAGCAGCTAATATTTATTAAGGAGTTGATAAGAAAGAGCACTCTGCTAAGCAAATTGCATGATTGAGTCCAGGCTCTCCACTAAGCAAATTACATGCGGTGGCTCACTTTTTCAACACCCTATTATCCTCACTCCATAGGTAAAAAAACATACTTAGAGGGATTAAGTGACTTATCCAATGTCACATACTTAGTAAATAGTAGATTTGGGATAAGAACAGAGGTTCATCTGGTTTAAAACCTAGGTTGTAATCTCCAGGCTATGCCACCCGGTGGCAAGCAACAGAGATTGACTTCAGCTCATCTAAGCAAAAAAAAAAAAAAAAAGAAAGAAAGAAAAGAAATTTATTGGAAGGATTGAAGATGAGTGTAAGGAGAAAAAAATCCCAAAGAAGTAAAAAGGAACAGGCAGGGATCAAAGCAACTCCTTTGAGTCCAGGAAGGAAGGATTAACAAACAGCCTTTTCTTCAGGGAGGGTTCTGGAGCTGGAATGCATCTGTTTTCAGCATTTGTGTTACTCTGCTCAAGAATTAAATTCCATGCCAAGACTCTGGCCTCACTCACATCACCTGCCCACTCCTTGGCCAGGGGAGAGAGGGCACTATGAGTTAGCCCCACCAAGACTGTAGTCAGTGGGATGAGGTAGCCCCCAAAGTACAATAAGGGTACTATCACTGGAAATAGAGGGAAGGGACACAGAGAGGCTAAACAGGAGATATCCACTTACAGAACAATGCAAAGGGAACGGATGATGTATCCCCAATGTACGAGAAGCTACAGAGCCAACGTAATGCTGAAATGTATTTCCAACCCCTCTCTGCACTCAGCAAAGCCTAAACTCAGATCCCTCCTTTGTTGAAGAGAATTGGTTGGGGCTTGAATTGGGTTCGAACTGTGTTCTCCCATTTATTAGTTGTATGTCTTTGGAAATTTACTACACCTCGTAATGTCCCAGTTTCTCCAACAATAAAAAAAACTCTGGTACCACCCATCTATCTAGCTGAACACAGAACACCTATGGGCAAAACTTGTGGCTTCCAAGCGCTAGTACATGATCAAGCACTCACCAATCTGTGACAAACTTGATGTCAAGGTGTCCTTTTGAATTCATGATGATAAGATATAGCAGTTGTTCGGGTTTTTTTAATGTTGTGATGAATTTTCTAATTGTTAAACTAAAATGTTGCCAGCCCTATGTCTGCCCATCAGTTCTTTCCATAATTTTACCCATTCATGAATCTCGGGATCTGAGAATACCTTGCACATACCACTTAACCAGCAGCATTTCCAGATGCTTCTGCACAGTGTCACTTGAATCAAAGGAGTCCTTACTCCCTGTCCCCTTGCTCTCTAGCCCCTACTTGCTTCATTTGTCCTTGTGAAATTATGCATTGATTCATCCATCTGTTTATTTTTCTCTTAGAATGTAAGTTTCATGATATCAGGGCTATTTTTTAAAGATTTATTTGTTTTAGAGGGAGAGAGCAGGGGGGAGGGCAGAGGGAGAGGAAGAAACAGACTCCCCACTGAACAGGAAACCTGACCCAGGGGCTCCATCCCAGGATCCTGAGATCATGACCTGAGCTGAAATCAAGAGTTGGATGTTTAACTGACTGAGCCACCCAGTCGCCCTAGGAATGAATATATATATTTTAATTCCTCTCCGTATTCTCAGGTGTCAGCACACTCCTTGGCACATGTTAGCATGCTAGTTCCTCCAAAAAATTAAAACAAACAAAAACAAACCAAAAAATCAAAAATCAAAAGCAAAGCACAAAAAAACTTTAAAAAAAGACTTTGGAATAAATGAAGAATGAAGTATCCTCCCTGTAGAGCCAGAGAGAGCTCCTGTGAATACACTCTGCCACAGCTCTCTGAGCCTCAGTCTTCTCATCTGCAAAATGGCCTGAGGGTCATTGGGAGGGAATTGAAGCAAAGCTTCTGTTTATAATAGTGTCGACTCATGGCTAGTGTCTCTGGCTATATTTTAGTATTGTTCCCAAGTGTTTTTCCAAGTTTGATGTCCTGTTTCCTCAAAATAAGACAGTACCTCCCTGTCAGGCAAGGAGCACATCCTATACTCCTCTGGTACCTGCTGCTGCAGTAAGCACAACCAGGATCAGAAGGAGCCTCCTGAGCACGGAGTAAGCTGTACCCATCACAGGTGCCCCAGAGCATCGGCTAAAAAATGAATCCGGTTGGTGGCAAGTGAGCAAGAACAGGCAAGACCTGAAGACAAGAACACGACTTAGTAGATCCTAAAACCACGTGGAAACTAAGCAGCTAAAGAAAAGGAGAGATCTGGAAAAGAAATGCGATAGACTCTATGCAGACTATGAGCAAAGACCTTGCTAGATCCAGCCTTAAGACTTTGAATCATTTGTATGTGTAAGTTCTTGGGTGTTGAAAGAGGAAAAAAAATTCTTCTCATGACTTTTATATTTATCTCTTAGACTATTCCTAGCAGTCGAAGTTCCAGAATTACCAGGGAGAGATTACCTCAATAAGTTTGTAAAGTAAGAAAAAATAAATGAATAGGGGGAAGAAGGAGGGAAGGAAGAAAAGAAGAAGAGAAAAAAGGAGAAGTAGGGAGGAGGACAGAGACCCCAGTTCTATCCAGGTGGTCCTGTAAGATCAATTTGTCCCCTTTGACCTAGGAATCAACCCTAGGGAGGAGATACATAGATGATAGATAGATAGATGAGGTAGATAGATAGATGATAGATGATAGATAGATAGATAGATAGATAGATAGATAGATAGATAATAAAGATTAGAAATGGAAGGAAGGAAGGAAGGAAGGAAGGAAGGAAGGAAGGAAGGAAGGAAGGAAGGAAGGAAGGAAGAAAGGAAGGAAGGAAGGAAGGAAGGAAGGAAGGAAGGAAGGAAAGAAGGAAAGAAGGAAGGAAGGGAGGAAGGAAGGGAGGGAGGAAGGAAGGGAGGGAGGAAGGAAGGTAGATTGGATAGGTAGGTAGATGATTGATAGATGATAGATAGATGATAGAGTCTTTTTAAGGCTTTAGGTATTTTAGGCATGAAGATGTTCTTGCTGGATTTACTTAAAAGAGCAAAGAAGAGCAAACAATCCAAATAAACAACATATTATGCTGAAGGAGGTGAAATTGTGGCAGACCTCCTCTGCAGAACTGTGGAGAACAATTTAAATGATGCATCTTGCAACATTTTTTAAAAGGGCTTATAATGTTACATTTTTGTTTTTTTTAAATCATTGTAACAGCTTTACTGAGATAAAGTTCACATGCAATACAAGTCACACTTTAACGTGTGAAATCCCATGTTTTTAGTATATTCAGTGAATTCTACAATATCAGCACAATCAGTTTTAGAACCTATAATCACCCCCCCAAAAAAAATACCTTACTCACCAGCAGACAATCCCCATGTTTCCTAATCCCTAAGGCCCAGGATACACTAACTTTCTATTTCTGTAGGTTTGCTGGTTTTGAACATTTCATAAAAATGGAATAATGCAACGTGTGACCTTTTGTATGTGGCTTTTTCACTTAGCTTTATGTTGTCAAGGTCCACCCATGTTTTAGCACTGACCCTTCATATCTCTTTTATGACTTATATTCCCTTGGGCAGATATAGCACACCTTGCTAACCCACATTTCACTTGATGAACTTTGTATAATTGCCGGTTTTTGGCTATTACAAATAAAGCTATTATGAACATTCAAGGACAAGTTTTTGTGTGGACGTATGCTTTCATTTCTTTTGGGTGGTTACCTAGGAGTGGAATTGCTGCATCATATGGAAACTCCCTGTTTCACTAATTGAATAGCTGCAAAACTTTTTTCCAAAGTTTTTTCCAAAGTGACTGTACCATTTTACATTTCCACACTAGCCGTGTGTGATGGTTCCAATTGTTCCACATCCTATCATAGTACATTGTCCAAAAGCAGACTATAAAATCAAAGAAATAGCATCATCAAGGAGCGATATTTCTTCTAGTTTTTTACATTTTCCAAATATCTCCTTATCCTCTGCATGTTTTAGGATGACACATATATATTGGTTTTCCATCAAGAACCAGTTCAGACCATTGAGTTTGAAGGTCACTCAAGTCAAGAGTTTAGGTTCACCTTGGCTGTGCTTGGTGTCCTTCCTTCCTTTCTCATTGAAACATTACACAGTCCTGGGGTTGCTGACATTCCCACAATGGAGGGGAGGAGGATGGTTCTTCATTCCCTGGAGATTCCAGCCCCATCCATTACCAGAGAAAAAATCCCTCACATTGCTGAGGGAGAGAGGGTCTCTGCAGAGCAAGCAACAAATGGCCAACTGTCTTGAAGATTATCACTCTATCCACAGACTAACAGACCCAGCTAACTTTATGCAACCAACTGCCTGGTGTTCCCCTGAACCAAGAATGTTTGGTTTGCTTGGATGCCGCATCACTTTAGAAGGTGACTCATTTGCTTTCTGCCTCCCTCTATAACACACAGACCCAGCTGCTGTGGGTTTTCTTTAGACTTCAGATTTAATGTGAATGAGGGGAAGGGTTGAGAAGCTGTTAGGGATTAAAAATCTGGCCTCACTTTCTATTGGTACAACTAACTTTTAATTAATAGCAGGAAAAAAAAAAGGAAAGAAAAAAGCTGTATCATCAATCCATCCAGATGTCAGTTGCTGTTTAGCTGTTAACACTTACTTTTTATTGCACTGAAAACTGCCAAGATGTATTTTGACATTATTTACCCTCCTTTGTAATTAGAGTTAGCAAGACCAGCATCTTTTAACACGAGAGTGTTCTTTAAATACCTGCCACCATTTTGAAAGCTTCCAACCTTGTGAAACCTATAATTATAAGTTTTACTGTATTATGCTGCTTAGTTTCTTTTAGATGAAAAAAATCCTTTGGCTCTTTGGTCATAGACACTGAAAACAGGCTGTAAGAATGTACGAGGCTATGAAGACTAATGAAGAAAAGGCTGGGCACACCAATTTCTTTTATGGTGCCAATTCAGTGTGTTCGAGGCTCTGCAGCACAGAGGGAGGCTCTGCCACTTACAGGTCATCAGCTGTAGTGGGTTGAACGGTGGCCGCAAAAGATGTGCCCATGTCTTAACCCCTGGAATCTGTGAATGTGACCTTATCTGGATAAAGGGTCTTGCAGATGTTGTTACATTACATATCTCAAGACGAGATCATCCTGGACTATCTGGATGGGCCCTATCTTCAATGACAAGTGCCCTTATAAGAGAAAAGGGCAGACACAGGGAGAAGAGGGGAAGGCATGTGAAGTTGGACACCGAGGCTGGAATTAAGCAGGGCCCACACAGCCAGTGAGCGCCCAGAGCCCCCAAAATCTGGAGGCGCCAAGGAAGGATCTCCCCTAGAGCCTTTGGGGAAAGTGTGGCCCTGCTGACACCTTGATTTCAGACTTCTGGTGCCCAGAGTGGTGATAGTCTATGGTCATTTGTCACAGCAACCCTAGGAAACTAACACACGAACTGTGTGATCTTGGTGATATTACTTCACCTTCCTGAGTCATTGCTGCCCCATCTGTTAGATGAGAGCTGTAATACCTCCCTGTAAGGTTGTAATGGGAATTAAACCTAATGCAATACCATCGACCTGGTGCTTAGTAGGTTCAATAAATGGCGGTTGTAGTTATCACATTGTTGTTAACAATACTATCAATTTCATAAAACTTGAAGGGAAGTAATAATCAGAGACCCAAGAAGGCTTGGAAACTGTCCACGCCGCCACCCCTCCCCCCCAACCTGGGCCTCTAAGATATGCTATGAAAGACTGGCCTATTTTTAATGCAGGGTTTGAACTATTGAAGGTTTGTAGTCAGGGATTTTTTTCAACGGCCCCACCCTATGCTGAGATCCATGATAAACGCTAAGCTGAGTAAATATTAAACCAACTAAAGTGGTCAAGGAAGCAGGTTATAATTAAGCTGGTGTTACAGTCTATTAACCCCTTTTATAGGAACAAAACAATGTTCCTTCCATAAAAGAAACCCAACTTGAACCACAGGCTGGAAAATCTCAAGAGAATGGAGTCTAATTTGATTAGTCAGTACTGTTTCTCCTCTCAATCAACTCTGGCCCCTTTAAGACCAATGGACTCCCAGGTTCAGAGAGAAACTCAGGTCTCTCCCTTTTTCTGGCTCTTGTGCCATCTTGAGGTCTTCACTCATCTTTTCTATGACTGGGATTACCCTCCCTCAGTCACTACCATCTGTTTTTACTGCTCTCACTGTCCTAGTTCAGGCTCCCCCAGACCTTCCACAGCTGCTATCCCCTCACTGATTTTATTCTTCCCTCTGTGCACCCCTGTAGACCATTCACATGCAGCAGCCTGAATGCATGAGCTTTTACAAACAAATTACTCCATGCCAACTTAAGCACCCCAGCGGCTTCCCATCTCCCTTGGAAGAAAACCCAAGCATCTTGCCCTGGAATGCCTAACATGACCTCCCTCCCCGGGCTCTGTCATATTGACCTCCTTTCTGCTCCCCAAACTCACCAAGCTCATTCCCTCCTTTGGGACTTGCCTTCTGTTGTCCTTCTGCCTACAAGGCAGTCCCTTTCCTTTCCTATGACTGTCTCCTTTTGACACTGAGCTCTCACTTCCGTGTCACCTCTTCAGAAAGACTCTTTGACCACCAACCACTTTCAATTCCATCACCCTGATAAATTTCTTCTTAGTATTTATCGCATCTGAATAGGTATGTTTATTAATTTGCTCACTTGGTTTCTATCTCCCTCTTCAGAATATAAACTTTTTATGAGCAGGAACTTTGTCCATCTTGGTCACTGCTCTGTCCCCACTGCCTAGAATAGTACCTGGTTCATCAAAGATGACCATAAATATCTATCCAGTGTTCAATGATTATTGACTTAGAGCAGTCATTCTCAACGGGGAGTGATTTTGCCCCCAAGGGATATTTGTCAGTGTCAGGAGATATTTTATTTTGTCATACTTGAGGGGGGTACTGATGTCTTCTAGTGTGAGTAGAGACCAGGTTTGCTACTCAACATCATATAATGTGCAGCACCATCAAGAATTATCTGTTCCAAGTGCCAATAGTGTTGAGGTTGAGAAACCCTGACTTGTAGTCTACACACTGCCTCCAGACACCGTACAATGTGCCAAGGATCCCACAGAAGGACTACTCAGTGCTTGACACAGAAGCTTTTGTGAGGGAAAAGGGCAATATAAACAGATAGCAACCATTATGTATGATAATTGCCTTACGAAGGGTAGGTCCACAATGTACAGAACACTTAGAAGTGGCACATACTCTAATAAGGACTGTAGGAAAGATTTACCAGAAGGGACACCCAAGCTTTTCCTACTATACCAGTTTCTCTAAACGTTCATTACCATATCCACATACCACCTGTTCTATGATGTATACCGTATTTTTTCCCTCCAAATCTGTTGCAATCTAAATACATTTATTTTTAAAATTTGATCTTGCTAGTTTTAGGAGACTGTTCTTTTTCTACTAACTCACCTTTTAAAACAGCTTTATTGAAATGTGATTCATGTACCATACAATTTGCCTATGTAAGGTATACAACTGAATAGTTTTTAACATATTCACAGATATGCACAACCATTACCACAGGTAAGTTGAGAACATTTTAATCAATATTAAGCATTTAAGAATGTTTATCAACATGCTCCTTGTGGGCATCTTGCTGACCCGCAGTGATAGAAGGTAGTTCCCTGGGGCGCCTCAGGTGGCTCAGTCAGTAAATCATCTGCCTTTGGCTCAGGTCATGATCTTGGGATCCTGGGATTGAACTCCATTGTCAGACTCCCTGCTCAGTGGGGAGTCTCCTTCTCCCTCTCCCTCTGCCCCTCCCTGATGCTTGTGCACTCTCTCTCGATCTCTCTCAAATAAATAAATAAAATCTTAAAAAAAAAAAAAAGAAGGAGAAGGTACTTCCCTTTTGGAGACATTACTTGATCCCCAGTCTCGGAGGTACAGAACAAGACAGAGGTAGTTGGGCTTCTCCTGATATACTTGGCCTGTGGTTTGGGCAGACGGAAGAGTTAGGAAGGGTTAAGTCCTAAGGAGCAACAGTCTAGGGCTTTGTGGTTTGTGGAGAAGCCTGGGGTCAGGAAAGGAGGCCAAGAGCAGTCTTTGGTTTGAGGTCTCCAGTGCACAGATTATGGTGAGAAAGTCTTGGGAAGCATCAGAGATTAGGAGCCAAGGGTAAGAGCAGAGCTTCTCCCGGGGCCTATCAATTGCAGGAAGATGCCTACAGCAACAGGGAGCCCCCATCCTGTCCAGTTCTATCCTGGTTGGCCAGGCTTCTGGAGTCAGGGTCCATCCTGGTCCTCTGACTACACCTCCTCTCTTCCTTCATCCTGCAGCAAGTTGCTGGGCAGGTGGCAATGCCACATTCCCTAGGAGACCAAGGCCCAGGCCCTAACTACCTCCTTCATCACCCTCGTGTCACCCCCTGAGGGTCCAGCAAGATCTGTTTACAAAGACCCTGACAGCTCCATTCAGGCTACTAAAAATTTTACAAGACAGAAATAGTACACTCAACCTTTAGATGTGGAAGTCTGATAGAAATGGCATGATTTCTACATTGGCATCATTTGGACAGTAAAGGATGTCTGCTGAGAGATCAAGCCCCCTCTGCATGGCAGGAGGCAAAGAGATAAGCATCACATAAATACAGACTTGGCAAGTGGAGCTTTCATGTCTGTTCTTCTGACACCAGACAGTCTGTTACCATGGAAATTATTCCATCACTTCACAAATACAGCCTTCCCCCTTCCAGAAGTGCAGAACAGCCAAGCACGTCTGCATTTGGGAATCAATCTTGAAGGGTTGTCGTGCTGCCCCATGGAGAGCATACCTCTTGCATCTCTGACTTTGTCTTCTGACCTCATGATGAAGGATTCAGTCACATGAAGGTGACCTTTTTTAAAGAGTAGTTTCCCCTTTCCCGACATAGCCTCTAGCAGTCTTGTCCCCTCTCGGCTAGCTAAAGGATACACGGTGCCTCTTTGGCCTTAAAGAATCCAGCCCAAGCTAAGGGTCTGTCCAGCCTGCTTCTGCATCTGGGGGGAAGGTGCTCTTGAGATGTTTCATGCGATGGGCTGCTAAGAAGACAGTTGGTTGTCACCTAAAACTATTCCTTTGATAACACATCTAGGACGTCTGCTAGTTCCCAGGCAAGCTCAAGGTGTCAGAGAACACACAAAGATGGCTCACGCCAGCATTCCTTTCGATGTGTTTACACATCAGTGATAGTAATAAACGCTGTAACCAATGCTTCCAGTTATCAAAGTACTATCTATGTGTGTTTTCATTAGGTCTCATAAGTTCCCTGAGGAAGATAATACTGCGATTAGTAGCACTTACCCAGGGAGCCTGGGAAAAGTCAAGCAGAAGTCTTTTGACTCCAAATTCCTTACTTGCAGGACACCCCACCTCCTCAGAGAACCATGGTGCCTGGCGGAATAGGATCAGTGCCCTCGAGAGAAGTACAGTCTCATGGCTTTTAGGTGTAAATGAAGAGGAAAAACTCGCATGTTTGAGGAGAAATCAGAATGACTTCATGGGGGAGGTAGTATTTGATGAACTGAAGGTTTCAAAGTGGAAATCAGGAGTGAGACTCCTATTCGGACAGAATACTTATAGATTTCCCCAAAGCTGGCTTCTCCAATATTGAGCAAGGAAGAAATTCGTTTTAAATTCTTTCTGCATTCTTTATATCCATGGTTTACATTTCCATTGTGAGGGTTAAATGAGTTAATCCAATAAAGCACTTAGTACTGTACCCAGTGTGAAATGTGTTCAACATGTTACCTATAGGATGGATCTTTGATTCTGACTAATGAAGATATGGATGATCACTGAATTTTTTGCCATACTTGTCAATATTTCTTTCTTTCTTTTTTTTTTAAGATTTTATTTATTTATTTGAGAGAGAGAATGAGATAGAGAGCATGAGAGGGAGGAGGGTCAGAGAGAGAGGCAGACTCCCTGCTGAGCACTGGGACTCGATCCCGGGACTCCAGGATCATGACCTGAGCCGAAGGCAGTCGCCCAACCAACTGAGCCACCCAGGCGCCCCAATATTTATTTCTTAAGAGGAAAAAAATAAGCTTAAGAAATGAACATGTGGCCTTATATCTGTTTTTGACCTAGGTCTTAATAAATACTAGTGTAAGTGCTTATTGGTTGGAGAATGGACTTTATGAGGTCAATTCAAATCAGTGAGCTGGTTCCCATAAACTTGTATAGCCTGTGTAGGTAACAGTCTTCCGCCACCCCCAGCCACAAACTCAGGTGCAAGGGCAAATGCTTTTTGGCTGTCACAGAGCTCATGCGTGTAATTCCCTTTAATTCATGCCAACAAAAGATACTGAGTACCTCAGTGCCTGTATTATTGCTTCTGTACAGAAAAACTCATACACACGGCATTCTTGGGACCTGACCAAGGGCAAGGGGAGGGCTTTGTGCTTCATAAATAAGATACAAGCGTCCCATCGATTTGCTTTGAGCGATCACTTCCCTTTTGGAACACAATAAGAATAGAAAAATGATGATGGTTAAGACACAAAACACACACACACACACAATGAATGTTAACCAAGTATGCACCAACACAATCACAGCTTCAGGATAAAGGGCCGTGAGCAACATAGACATCAATCCTCGGGGGGGGGGGGGGGGGGGGGGGGTACTTTTGTCCCAGTGCCAGGTACCTCTGTCCCCAAAGGCTATGGAAAGGACATTCTACAGAGAGGTTGCACTTCAGAAGTTGTTGGGTTTTCTACTTCTGGAGTTCTCCAGAGGTTTGCTAGTAGGATTTAGTAGGTTAATCCCCTCGGGGCATAAAACAAGATCCTCACCATCTGGTTTCCTCTAGGATATAGCAGAACTGAAGCATCATCACAGCAGGACTTCTCCTGACAACATCACCTAGTAACAGCTAACAATGAAGGAGAAGGAACATCAGAAAACTAGATTTTATTCTGTGGTCTGTGTGACAAGAAGGCACTCCCATCTCAGGATCCCTTCAGGGTATCACTGTAATAGGAGATTTGGCCTTCAGAGTGGAGGCACTGACTCTCTGCAAACCACCTACCTCATATTCAGACAGAGTATATAGTATGATGGGTAAGCCCTCAGGCTCTCAGACCATGACTGCCTGGGCTCAAATGCTGGGTCTGTAATTTAATCACTGTGATTTTTGAGCAGGTCACTTACCCTCTCTGTGCTTCATTTCCTTCATCTACAGAAAAAATATATCACAAGGATTAAATGAGCCAATCAAATAAAGCACTTGTTACTAAGTGAAAGTACTAAAAATGTCACTTATCATTATCTCACTTCTGTTTAGGAAGTCAGGGGATCAAGTAATGTATTCTAAGGTATTTCCATCAGGAAAAAAAAAGATGCATTTAAATATTTGTGTTTTGGTTTTGTGTCATGTAAAGGAATAAGCACTGCTTATGTAGGAAATTAGTTAACTAAATAAACAAATAATAATTAGTGCATGCCTAATATGTACCAGGCAGTGCTCTGAGCCTGGGCATATAGCTGGGGAAACAACAAAACTGAAAAACAAACAAACAAAAAGATAAACATCTCTGCTCTCATGTAGTTTACAGAGTCGGGGGGAAACATGCAGTAAGCAAAATAAATAAGGAACATGGGTGGCATATTGGAGAGTATTAAGACCTACAGAGAAAAGACGATGCAAGATATATCCTGCATGTTGTCATCTAATCAGTCAGCTCTACTGAATACCCATAGGGGGTCAGGCCAGGCCTGCTGTCTTAAACAGAAAGCTATGTCCTGCCTAGGTGCAATAAGCAAGACAATATGGGAAATGCCTATAGCTCCTATTTGTAAAATGAACCCAACATTGTTTGAATCACCTGACGTTGCGCCCAGAAAGGTGAAACTATGGCCAGCCATCGTTGGTAGATACTGTTGCTACTTTTAGACCACTGTGTTGTTTGGGTCCTGCCTCTTATTTTTTTCCCTGAAGCCAGACAAAAAAACCCCTATTCCTGAGGCCAGCACAGGCATTTCCTCTGCTCTGAATCAGCTTTCAGTGGTCCAATCTCCTTGTATTTGCCTCTTGAAATCCCTATCATCTAGTCTTGGCTGACCCAATGCATGCTCTGAACTGCTGAGCTATCCATCAACTCTACCCCAGAGTGCAGGATAGAGGCTGGGAATTGTGGGTGGAGTGTGATGTCAGCAGCCATGAACTCTAATAAAAATTTTTTTTAAATAGTGATGAAAGTAGGTAGGAGACAATAAAGATTAACTTCTGAAATCTGAGGTCCGTCGTTTGTTCAGAAAATATGAACTGAGCACCTTGTGTGCACCTGGCATTTTGCAAGGGCACTGGTTGTGTGGCGTTAAGCGGACGGAAGGGCTTCCTATCTTCCCAGAGCTTTCAACGGAGGCAAGATTGCACACGCACTGTTACCATATTCAACACCCAAATAGGTTTAACACTTCAGAAAGCCCTCCCTTGAGCCTCAAATGGCCCCATGGAAATAAATATTATCATCTCCATCTTAAACGAAGAAACCGACATCCAAAGACTAAATAAGGAAAGTCAGAAGGGAAAGAGACCATCTGTGACAACATTATAATGGGAAATTGACAGCTCAAGTTATTTTTATAATCAAAGGATTGACCTCCCAGCTCCTCTAGGCCTGAGGAAATACGGTACTTGAAAAGAAAAGAAGAAAGAAAGAAAGAAAGAAAGAAAGAAAGAAAGAAAGAAAGAAAGAAAGAAAGAAAGAAAGAAAGAAAGAAAGAAAGAAAGAAAGAAAGAAAGAAAAGAAAGAAGAAAGAAAGAAAGAAAGAAAGAAAGAAAGAAAGAAAGAAAGAAAGAAAGAAAGAAAGAAAGAAAGAAAGAAAGAAAGAAAGAAAACAGGCAAAAGAAACGATTTAACCCATACATAATTTAGCATGGAAACAGTAAGTTCGCCAGGCAGGTAGATGTAGGTGTGGGGGATGAGAAAAGCAGAGCATCCACACCCACCTCCCCAAGGCAAAACCTCCCCAGTGCATCCCCAGCTATGGGGTGGGAACAGTGAAGGACCCGAGTTCCCAATCACAGGCTTTGGTATGGCTCCTCAGGGAACAAGACCCAGTAGAGGTCTGAGTTTCATTCCCTGCTGATGAGAAACAAGGGAGGGAAGGAGGAAGTGAAGGGGAAAGCAACAAGTCTTCCATCCTGTACCAAGCCCCGGGAGAGCACTCTCACCTCCCTTCTGATGGCGTGCATGGGTAACACCATCAGCAGGACAGGTATTCGTATACAAAGAGATGAGCTCGTGGAGGCTCCGAGAGATGGCACGATTTTCTTGTTTACTGGGCTGGGGAGATGGCCTATGGCAATGTACATGGATTTATTGAGTTTCTGTTACTTACCAGCACAGGGCTCTGCAGGGAGGTATTCTACCACTACCCTCAAGGATGTTTCCAGCTCTTTCTTGCAGGAGAGGAAGACCTTGACTCAGGGAACCCTTGGAGCCTGACCACAGATGGAGTCCAGAGGAAGTGGAAGCTGTCTGGATCACCTGCAAGGTGCCAAGAGGCTTCTCTAAAGGGCCTCACTCTCGCAGAAGCTCAGGAACCACCCATGCAGAAGAGCAGACAAGTTTTTAATGGAGCCAAATGCCATCAAAGGACCAAGCTGCCCCTCCCAGTAGCAGCCAACAGTTTTTTTCTGTGTAACACCAGCAGAGAGCATGGATCTCCAGGAGAGAACACACATAGGAAGGGGGAGGTGGGATCAGGGGGGTGGCCTTTAGATTTGTCTATAGCTCCAATTTCCTTTCATGAATATTTCATCTAAATCCTGTATTAATCATTAAGTGGTAATGACTGTTTCTCTCTCCCCTGCACTCACTCTGTCTCTGTCACTCAAGCATCCTTTTCTGTCTCCCTTCCTCCTCCTCTCTCTCTTCTGTCTTCCCTGTCTGTTCTTCATCACACCTTCGATTTTCTGTTTCTCTAGCTCCTTCTTCCTTTCTTTATCCTTCATGCTTCTCTGCTCAGTTTCCTTCTCCCTCTCTCTCTCTCTCTCTCTCTCACACACACACACACACACACCCACACACAATCTTTCTCTCCTGCTCCATTACCTCATCTCACCTTGGGAATCAGGAAAGTATCTAAATCCACTGACTTTTTAGCCACATGCCACAAAGGACAGAGCTCATTCTAAAAGATGCAGGAGATTTGGAGGATGCCTGGGCCAGGAAGCCAAAGCTGGAAAATGCACTCTAGAAGGTTTATATGTACAGCAGTGTTGAGGGCCTGAAGGTTCCACCATGTTGCAATGATTAATAATCCATGGGCAGCCCACATGGGAACCCAGCACAGACACACAATTCATGTGACATGAGGTGAGTAGGCATTCTGGCACAGCAACTCCACCAGGGACGGAAGCGCCCCCCTGCCCTCTGTTCTCTTGGTTAGGCAAGAGTATGCATTTCCCATGGCAAATCATGCCAATGTATTTGAAGGAATTGATGAAAATCAGAAGGTGCGGGAGCAGGAAAAGGAGGCAGAGAAAGTTAAGGTTTTATGGGGCTCCTGAGTGGCTCAGTCAGTTAAGTGTCCGACTTGTGATTTTGGCTCAGGTCATGATCTCAGGACCGTGGGATCGAGCCAGGAGTTGGGCTCTGTGCTCAATGGGGAGTCTGCTTAAAGATTCTTCTCCCTCTGCCCTTGCCCCATTTGCACTGGCGCTCTCTCTAAAATAAATAATCTTTAAGAAAAAGAAAGTTAAGGTTTTAGGACTTTCCTTGAAAAAAGAAAGTAAAAAGAGAAGATTGCTAGTGCCTTTGCATACAAAATCTATCTGATGTCTCCAGCCTTACCTTCTGTTACATTTCCCCACCCCTGACCCAGATGTCCTCCTTGCTCAAGCCATGCCTCTGCGTTCAAATAATATTAAATGACTGGAATTTTCTTTCTCTTTTATTTCAGCAAATTAACTTTTTTTTTTAAGATTTTATTTATTTATTTGAGAGAGAGCACATGAGAAGGGTTAGGGTCAGAGGGAGAAGCAGACTCCCTGCCGATCAGGGAGCCTGATGCGGGACTTGATCCACAGACTCCAGGATCATGACCTGAGCCCAAGGCAGTTGCTTAACCAACTGAGCCACCCAGGCGCCCAGCAAATTAACTTTTATGTGATGAAGATTTCCCAAAAATATTAACAGGCAATATTCGTTCCATGTGGTAAGGTTACAAATTATTTTAATTTTTTATGCTTCCCTCCCTCATGTTTTTCACAATAAGGAAGTATTACTATTGTGATAAGATAAAAATTTAAAAATCATCAAAAACCCAATAAATCCATCGTGTCTGGCACAACTCCTCTGCCAGAATCTCTGGTGACTCCCCATCACATTACCTTCTGCCTGCTCAGAATTATCAGCCCCCTTTTGCCTTTGCACCCTCATTTTAGGCTTTTCACTTGACACTTTTATGCCCATCCTCTCATCTAACCTTTTTAACAACCCTATAAATTGATGTGATTGCTCCCATTTTACAGATAAGGAAAAGGAGTCTGAGAGAGGTAAGTGGTTTTCCTGTGTCCACACATTTAGTGCAAAAACTCAAGTCTCAAATGTGTCTCTTTTGGATTCCCCTGGCTGTTGCCCGGTTGATGGGTGGCCACTAGACTTTTCTCAGTGGTTCCAAGGATCCTCAAGGGTGGATTACTTATTTTCAGGTGTCAGGCACTAGCTAGCTCTGAGTATGCCGAAAACATCCACGATACAGAGTGTGCTCTTTTCTAGCGAAACCACCCCAAGAGAATTCTCTCCAAACTCATTCCCCGGGTATGTGGCTGTCTATCCCCTTCATCCCAGGATGAGTCCCAGACCAGAACTTCTGAAGATTCTGATGAAATAATAACTCGTTTTCATTCCTACTGCACCCCCCAAAAATGTTTGCAATGCTTTGATCTTCTAAAGGAGCTGGGATATTGGCAGGACAGGGCTGTGTAAAGACTCCGTTAGTGTGGAGTGAAGCACGCCGTGCGGGATCTTAAAGGGACGGGACTATCTTTACTTTGAGCCCAGCAGCCTGAAGACGGAAGAAATGCTCCCACAGGTTGGACAAAGATTTATCTAGTCAGCCCTGCGCTTAGTCCTCATCCAGACATCCCTGCCACCAAAGATAAACTCCTAAGTCTCAATGAATCTTATTCAGAATGAAATCTGCCTGAATATTTTAGCCTGGCTTCCACTGGTAAGCTCCCCAGCTCAAAGTGTCATTTGAAGCTGGGAAAGAAACTGGGAGGAGGGAATGGGGTGGGGCATTGACTCATCTTATTTTCATCTAACTTCTCTTTTCCTTGGACGTTAACAAAAAGGCAGTGAGAAGGAGAAAAGGCTACCTTTTTTTTAAAGATTTATTTATTTATTTTAGAAAGAGAGAGAAAGTATAAGCAGGGGGAGGGGAAGAGGGAGAGAAAGAAAATCCTCAGACTCCTCACTGAGCACAGAGCCTGACAGAGGGCTCCATCTCAACCCTGAGATCATGATCTGAGCCAAAATCAAGAGTTGGACACCTAACCGACTGAGCCACCCAGGCGCCCCAGAAGGGGCTACATTTTTTGTTATGACAACGGATTATAATATGAAATTAAATTGATGCTTGCAGACTGCAATTAGCTAGAAGTAATTATGCATTCGGTAAGTGACTAAGACAAGGTTTCAGTTCGTTGGCAGGTGGTCACAGAACGGGGTTTGAGAAGCAAATTTCAACAGAAAAGACCCAGAGGGGGGAGAGTAATAATAATAACTAACATTATCTCAATGAAAACTTAAATAGCCCCATTCTCCTCATTTTACAGATGGAGAAATAGAGGCACAGAGAGTTGACTTACCCAAGGTCATCTAACAAATAATCAATGAAGCTGAGATTAGAACCCAGGCAGTGTGACTTGAGGGCAAAGTTTCTTTCTACTTCTGCCCAAGATATGATCAGGGGCCACTCTATTTATACTATTTTGTGTCCTTGTGTGTATGAACCAGAGAGAGAGAGATTGTAGAGTGGTTAAAGAAAATGTTAATGTCTCTAGACCAGGGCTCTCCAATGGAATCTTAATATGAGCTACATATGTATTTCCAATTTTCTAGCAGCCACATTTTTGGAAAAGATTTATTTATTTTAGGGGTGGTGGCAGGGAGAGGCTGAGGGAGAGAGAGAGCCTCAAGCAGACTCCAAGCTGAGAACAGAGCCCTATGTGGGGCTTGATCCCACCACCCTGCGATCAAGACCTGAGCTGAAACCAAGAGTCCGGCACTAAATCGACAGTACCACCCAGGCGCCCCAGCAGCCACATTTTTAAACAGTAAAAAGAAACAGGTGAAACTAGTTTTAATGATATATTTTACTGAACCCAACATATCCAAAGTATTATCATTTCAATGTTGCATCAACATAAGAAATTATTCCTGAGATTTTTTTTTTTATTCTTTTGCTCGAACTTGGTCTCATAGCACATTGCGCATGCTCAATAGCCACATGCTGGACAGTACGACTCTGGACCAACAGTTCTACATCATGGGGAGCTTTAGAAAATGCTGATACCTGTGCCCCTCCAAAGTCCCATTAGGTCAACATTTCTGGGGTTAGGGCCAGGCTTTGGTATTCTCTGTTAAATACCAGGATGCTTCTAGGACATAGTCAGACTATAAACTCCCAGGTGGGAGATTCCTTTTCCTCATTCCCTGTGTGTCCCAATTCCCTCCTACAGAGCCTGGAACTTTGTAAGCATTGAAAATATGCTTCATGAACAAGTGAGTGGGATTTGGACTTGCATTTCAGTGTCCTGAATTCCAGTTCTGACTCTGCCACGGACTAGCTGTGTGACAATGACCTTACCCCAACACTTCTCCCAAGCCTGATCTTCCTCACTGGCAGCAACCAGGTCTCTAGACTCAGGGCTTGCTCTCTGTTTCTGCGTCGGAGATGAATAACCCCGAGAACCTGTGTGATACACCTACCGTACAGGAGCACTATCCAGCAGTGTATGCCCCTTTCTCTAGGTCTTCACCCCCAACTACAGCCCACAGTCTGGGATCCCCAATTACAGGGCATCCTGCTGCATTACACTTGCTTGACATATGTAATCACTGTGTCGGTGGTATCTCCACAGCCACAGAAAATTTAAATTGCCTCTTTCAGGTCTTAATATGATGTTTCTGGGCCGTTTCGCATGCTGCTCCTAAGAGGAAGGCATTTGCTTGACGTGCTCAGCAGCTACACTAATAACGGGGACGGTGGTGTGTCCCTGTTTATAGCACAGGGATAGCTGCATGTCTGTGAGCAGCAGGTTTAGATTCAGAGTGGGCAGGTGGGGGCAAGGAAGGCACAGGAGGGAAGGGAAAGATGCCTTTTCCACGTAAGCATCATTTGCATCTGTGATTTGGCAAAGAAAGAGAAAAAGCACCATGAACCTTAGATCGAGTCCAGGCACCCTGAAATGGAGAGCTGGTTTGTTAATATATTTAATCACCAGAAGGAAGGGAGGAGGGAAAGGGACATTGTCACAGCCTTCAGGATAAACTCAAGCTCCAAGCAGGGCATCAGGATTTGTGTGATCTACAGTCCCTCAGCACCAGCACCAGCACCAGCACGACCCCTCTCTTCCTGGCTCCCACACATCCCAGCCCTTGCCCTATGCCCCAGGCATGCTGGACTAACAGCGCTTGGCTGAACGGGTTGTAATCTCTCAGGACCCCTTGGACTTGTACATGCATCTTTTTCCAGGCTAAATTCTACCCTTTCTTTAACACTCATTTGGATGCCACCTCCTCCAAGAAGCATTCTTGGACTACCCCCAGCAAGCCTAGGTTGGATCAGAGATCTCTCCTTTGTGTTTTTTCCAACCTGCAGGCTCACTCTCATCAGAGCACCTGGCGGTCCCAACTAGCGCCTTCCCAGTAAGTGGTCATCTCCTGAGGGCGAGAACTGCATCTTTATCTCTCCATCCCTAGCACACTGGGTAAATATGACAGGCTCTTAATTTGAAGAATGAGAGAGGGAGGAGAGAGAGAGAGGGGAGGGGGTGGAGGAGAGGGAGGGAGCAGGGAGAAGAGAGGGGAGGAACATTAACTGAATGAAGAGAGGGAAGAGACAACTGGGTGAAGTTCAGGAGTGTGATGAACTGAATTGTGTCTCCCAAATTTTATATTTTCGAGCCCTAACTCCCAAGGCGACTGTACTGAGACAGGGCCTTTGTGGAGGAGACTAAAATTAAATGAGGTCATAGGGTGGAGCCCTACTCCAATATGACAGGGTCCCTATAAGCAGCAACAGCAGTGGTGGACACACAGAGCAAAGACCACGTGAGGACACGGGGAGAATATGGCCGTCTACAAGCCACGGAGAGAGCACTTAGGAGACACAGACTCGCCCACAGCTTTCAGAACTGTGAGAAGGTGAATTCCTGTTGTTTAAGCCGCTGATTCTGTGGTATTTGGTTATGGCAGGCTTGGCGGACTGATACAATAAGTGGTAGAAATGTTCAGCCCGGTTGCACCCAGACAAGGGAAGAAGAAAGAGGGGTGCATGGCCGCGGTGGTGGTTTGCTTCTCAGATGTCTCTCCACACAGAACCTGCTGGAAGGAGCTCAGACAGCCTCCAGTGCCACATCGCGAGGATCTGGCAGACGCTCATGCCGAGGGCCCAGGGCCTTGTTCTCAGGGCTGCTCCTAGCTGATGACTGTGCACAGCAGGGAGACTAGGGCCAGGCCATTTCACCTCTCAGTGCAGGAGGCCTTGAGGGGACAGTCGGCTCTGGGTTCCTCGTCTGTTGGCTGAGACTTCATCAGAGTTGCGGTGGGGTCTCAAGCTCTTCCTGCCTCCTCCTACTTCCCCTCTACTTCCCAAGGGCCAGGCCCATACCACAGGAGGAGCCTCTTTGCCCCTCTCCGACTCACTCTCCTTTTGGTCCTGCACCAGCATTTCCCCCAACAAGGCTCTTGCCCATTTATTTCTGTCTCGCAGCTGCTTTCCAGAAAACTGAAACTGACAGAGGTGGGCAGAGGGATGCTCTTTGCTTCATAATCATCACCTATTTCTATTACCCTAGCAACCTGGAGAGGAGGCAGTTTTCTTCCCACTGTACGAGGAAGAAACTAAGCATGATGAAGATGAGCAGTCATGAGGCTGGTCACGAAGGGGCTACATTCTGCTTGTGCCATGCCTTCTTTCAGTTCACACACCTTTGCCACCACCCGTCACCCCACCCCACCCCCAAACACCACTTCTGCAGAGCCAGTGAGCAGCAATTTCTAATGCTGGACAGCTCTTGTCACCTTTCCGAGGGGATGTCTCCAAGTGGCTTCCATAGTTTTGGGCTTTACTCCCCACAAGTACACAGCCAGTCACTCTCTGAAGCCTGGGGACTCATCCCTTGAGATGAGACTGGAAAGATAAAGAAATGCTCAAAGGACAGACCAGGGGCAGCAGGACCTTCTTGGCAAGAGAGGCCAAGGTCTGTGGTCAGAGGGAGACTAGCGTGTGGTCTCATGATGGGGAGAATGGAGGGATAATAAGACTAAATGTGGAGCCCAGAGCCACAACACAGAGAAATCCATCTTCTTACTTTCAAGCCCCTAAGCTCCCGGCGGTG
This sequence comes from Mirounga leonina, assembly GCF_011800145.1. Classification (NCBI taxonomy): domain Eukaryota; kingdom Metazoa; phylum Chordata; class Mammalia; order Carnivora; family Phocidae; genus Mirounga; species Mirounga leonina. The sequence goes on along the minus strand of NW_023270415.1, from coordinate 69,853,746 downwards.
CCTAGCACTTGGCAGGCACTTAATAAACATGCACTACAGTGATTGGCCAAGAAACATAACCATTGAGCTTATTAGGATCAGTTTGACTCCTGGGTTAATGTATTCAGAATAGAAATTAGCAGTAGATTTATCCTCTTTGACTTTCCTCCTTTTTTATTTCATTCCATCATTGAAGTTTGGGGTGATTTCAAGGCAGAGGTAAGTCAGGACAGGCAGAGCTCTTTAAAAGAAAGTAGACTTTGATACCACCCTGTTGATGCTTCATTCCATCTGTTCTGGGGGTACGAGGTACAGCAGTTCCCAAAGAGTTAACTCCTGGCAGTTTCCAAATCTGCAACCTTCAGAGGCCAGCAGGTCCCTCCATCTCCACCTCTAAATCAATCACACAAGATTTTCTGAAACCATCAGTCTAAGTTGTCCTTTGATCATTATCTTGTCCCCTGTTATAAACCTGTTCTCTGTCTTGCCCCAGCAGCAGGGGAGACAAGCTGCCTGTTAGCAGACTGACTGCAGATTCCTTGGAAGAGGCCGCCTGCTGGTGCTTTCACTCTGCAGGACTTCAAAGGGGAGCCCCACACATTTAAACACCATGGGGGAGAAATGCTGGAAAGTGGGGCACACTCTACCTAGTGAGGCCTCGCAGTGTTGTCTTTCTTGCCTTGTGGCAGAGCCATTCTCCAAGGAGCCACGGTGATGACAAATACTGGTTCAGGAAATGGAGTAGATGCAACAAGCAGAAGTGGAATTTTAAGCGGCACCGAGTGCCTCTGGACTAGAAGTTTCTCTCCAATGGACCTCAATTTTCTTATCTATACAGTGAATAGATCAATGATCTTGTAAGTGCCCTTCTGATCTAGGGCATATGTCTATTTCTGGGGAAATGGATGGATGGATGGATGGATGGATGGATGGATGGATGGATGGATGGTTATCAGAAAACTAAATTCAGTAGACAGGTGATAAAAGGTAAAAAAGACGGTGATAGAGATAGCTAGCTAGAACAGAACAACGGTTTACTGCATAACAGGGCTAAGTAAGGTAATACAGAAATCACCTCATATTGCCTCATAGATGCCTCAGAGATGGACAAGAACTAAAAACTACAAAAGCAGTCGAGAAGCTCATTGGTTCTTAGAGTCATCAAAAGAAATGAGCCATATGCAATTGCCAGATTTGTATATTCAACTGCCTACTTGCCATCTTCACTTGAATGTCTCACATGTATCTATCTCAAAATCAACTTGTTAAAGATCTGACCCCAATCTCCCCTTTGCTCTCCCTGTCTCAGGGACAGGGACTGCCCTCTGTCAAGTTTCTTAGACCAGAAATCTGAGAGCCACTCCTGACCGTCCTTCTCCTTAACTCTTATGAGTAGTTTTTCACCAAGTCCTATGAAGTTGACTTCAAAAATACTCAAATCACCCACTTTCCAATCCTTCATTGACCTTATCCTAAGTCAAATCACCATCATCATTTTTCTAGACCACTCCAGGGGCCTCTGTCTGTCCTCCCTGCTTCTCCGTTTGCCACCACCCCTTACTTTAATCCAATCTCCACACAGCAGGGAGAGATTAGGCCACTTGCCCTCTCCAAACCCTTCAGTGTCCCCTTTTGCACTTTGGATAATCCAAATAGTTTGCCACAGCAGCAAATCCCTCTCCGTGTGACCCAACTGACTTCCCCAGCTTCATCTTGTGCCATGCACCCTCTCCCTCCCTGTGCTCTAACTACAATGCTATTCTTTCATATCCTCAAATAAGACCAAGTTATTTCTCACTTTAGAGCCCTCACTCCCATACTCCTTAAGCCTGACCCATCCTGTCCCTTCAGCTGATTGATTTCTATCCATCTGCCATCATAAGCATCACTTAAAAGATATTACCTGACTCCCCAATTAAACCAGGCTCCCAGTTACACCCCCTCTTAGAACTCTCTACTTGTCTTTGTGAATCCCTAGGACAATTTGGAACTCTGTATTTATATATGTGATTGCTTGCTTAAAGTATGTCTCCTGAATCAGCCTGTAACATCCACCAGGGCAGAGACTGTTTTTTATTGCTGTTGTTCACCACTGTAATCCCCAGTACATAGTTCCAAATATATGTAAGTCATTAAATATTTGTTGAATTGTTGAATGAATCAAACTATTGTATCTCCAATATCTTCTCATAAAAATTAGTGCTGAGGTTCAATGTCTTAAAGAGTATTTCATTATTTTTTCAGCTAAACCTCAAAACTACTTGGAAAAGAAGGTATCTCCAAATTAACTTTGTAGGTCCTTGGAATCAAGAGATTCAGAGTCGAAGAGAAATTAAGGTCCTTCTTATCCAACCTCCAACCTGAAACTCAGAGTTTTTATTTTTCTAACCTTGCTGACCTTCACTATAAAAAGTATCAAATAAATAAATAAAATCTTAAAAAAAAAAGTATCCATCAATGACTGTTCTGAAGTGTTGGGATTACAGGACCTTTTCTTTTTAACTCTTTTCCAATGGATTGTTATGTCATCACTCTCATAATAAAACTAATGAGTATAAATGCATTTTCACTCTCTGGCTTAGCGAATAGGGTCGAATCTGTGCATAGGTAGAAGATTTGCTGAGATTCGGTATTAACCATCAGCATCATTACCACAACAAACATGTATTGAGCAGGACCTATTTAATGTGAGGATCTAGGTTGTCTTTTTTGCAACAAGGTAACTGCAATCCAAAAAGATGGAGGATTTCCTCCCCCGCTCTGCCCCCACACAGGTTACACAGCTGATAAACATAACACTAACTTAAATGTCTGACTTCAAAATCCACACAAGTCAAAAATTTAGAAATGAAGGCAAATCCCTGAAGCAATTTATCAATAATCACACAGATTACTGCCAGGTTCTACATGCCCATCTCTAAATTATAAATTTCCCACCTACTGAATTGCCTCTTCCCCTCTAGCAACATCTTTCTTAACTAGTTCCTATTTTATTACATTTTTAGTGAGTGATTAGAAAGTCAATACCTATTTCATGAAAATACTTGCAAAATGGAAAGAGAATTAACCCACAATTCAGCCAAGCATAGGCAATGTTGTTCATTTTAACAGTCCAGATGAGTAAAGTTTCATGCTTATAACATCATATCTGCTATAGAGATTATCAGTGGTAACATTTTTCATGCAGAAAGCAGATACCAGTGTTCTTGCTATTTTTTAAATTATCAAACAGCAATCAATCACGTCCACTGAAATGTTGATCTAACAATCATTGCTAGTTAATACTGACTGACTAATTTAAAAGTTTCAGAGGAGATGTATACAATTTGCCCAAGGTGACTTCAAAATAATGCCCAACCCAGTTAATGTTTACATCCCTAAGGTGCTCACCTCCACTAAAAACCAGCCTTGCACATCAGCCCCACAGGAAAGGATAGCTCATGCCAGAGTTAAGGGTGAGCTCCAAGATAAAGAGCAACCCAGCCGGAAAGCCGAGGTTCAAACACATCTGGTTTCCATTAACTGGGTTTGCAACAGCCTCTTCAAAGGCAAAGAACATTCCTCCCTCCAACCTAAAAATTCCTGCTTTCTCCAAGATGGCAGATCCAGGAAAAAGTCCTGAATCAGAGAATTGAGCTCTCAAAGAATTACACTTTTATGCTGATTTTAGACAAGTTTTATTTTGTGATGCAACTGATACATGTTTATCATGAACAAAAAGCAGAAAAACACCATTCATCACAACAGGAATTAACTGATATCTCATCACTATTGTTTCTGAAAATATGTAACAAAATGAAGTCATGCTAATTGTTTTCACATATCCTATATTGTCACGATCCTTTCTAACATTTTAAAGGAACCTGGTTTCCAACTGAGAATAGGTATGTTAAGGTCATCAATCAATCCTTTTTGACATTTGTACATTTAGATTGCTTCCAATTTTTCCCCATTATAAACGCTTCGGTAATGAGCATCTTCTCCTTCAAATCATTCTACAAAGATTTATTGGGCTTCTAAAAAATGCCTGGCACATAGTACCTAAATTTTTGCTTATATTCTTAATTACTCCTTTAAGATAAATTTCCCAGAAGTGGAACTGTTGGTCAAAACACACTTTTCAGAATTTGGAGTTGCCAATTGCTCCCCCGCCCCTGAAAGATTGTATCAATAGATACTTCTATCAGCACCACCTGAGATTATCTCCCTCAGCTGGACTTTGCCAAGGAGGGCAAGCAGGTGCAGCTGCTTTAGAGCAGTGCTGCTCAAAGCGGTCTTTGGACCAGCATCGTCAGCATTATGTAGAAATGCAGATTCTTGGGTTCTACCCATGAGATCTTCTCAATCAACATCTCTGGTAGGTGGGACCCAGTAATCTGGATTTTAATAAGCTCTCCACATGATTCTCTAGCTCATTAAAGTTTGAGAAACATTGACCTCAAGCACAAGAAACAGATCTATGAGTACCATCAAGCAACACACATCCTCCCGACTACCCTCACTGCTTTGTTCTTTCTCAATAACCTTCCTGGAACTGACTGATAGCTAATTCTTCAACAGACACCCCAGAGCGTAATAAACTCAGCTTTTCAGCTAGTTTGGCAGGACAATGAAATTCAGAACTGAAGTGGACAAAATATAGAGGCAAGTAGAAGGGAGAGAGGGATAGGGTCTTCCACATGGGGATGGAGATGAAGGGCCACAGGGTTTCTTTGAGAAGGGTGGCATGTGGAGCCTGGATGTTACTTGGACAACCAGCTTTCGAGGTCTGCCTCATTTCACTTGTAACTCTATAACCTTGGACAACTACTTAATACTATTGATCCTCAGTTCCCTCTTTTGTTTATCAGGAATAAACATCCCATGTTGCAGGTTGTTGAGAGGTTCACGAATGATAAACAATGTGAAATACTTTGGAAACTGTAAAGCCCTGTCCATGTTAGGGGGTAACATTATTATCACAGACCTGGCTGTAGGCAAAGGTTGCCCTTCCTGTGCTTTCCCTCCTCCCCATTCTGACCATGAAATTCACTTCTTCCCCCAAACCTTCAAAGGCCCCACTTATCAGTCATCAACATACAAAGCAAACTGCCTCCTTGGCCTCCTTTTAAGAGGTATCACTTACACTTCCCAGTTGGAATATTATCTTCCTTATCTCAAGACTGCAGAAATGCATGGCCCACCACCTCTCTAAGTTGGATGGAAAATCACTTAGATGGAGCACCCCACTTGCAGGGAAAGAAAGAGACTGTGAAAGTTCAAAACACTGTTGGGGAACACAGCATGACATTTGGGGCTCAGAGCAGGAGCTCAAATCTTGACCCTCTCATTAGGAAGAAGAAGGTGTCTTTGGGCACTACAAGAATAACATGGCCAAAGGAGAACTCTAGATTTCCCTTTGAAAACCTGTTTTCACCCAGATGTTCCCATCTTAGGAGAGAGTGGCATGTTTTCTCATACCAGAAATCTGAATTATCCTTGATTCCTTTCTTTCCCTCGCCTTCCAGGTCTAATTAGTCATGATGAACTATTAACCATAAGCAACTTGCTCAACCTCTCTGAGCATCAATTGACTCCTCTGAAAAACAAGGTATAAAAACATAGCTCATTCCAGGCTGTTCAAGAATTAATTTAGACAGCCTTCTAATCCTTGACCATCCACCATGCAGAAAGCACCGACAATCACTATACAGTGTGAAGTGACACCTCTGAGAGCCATTGCATAAATATTCATGGGACTCAAGCTATATTTCAGGCACTATATAAGGGACATAGCATTGAAACGGACAAGAGGATTCCTGTTCTCCTGGAGTTTATAATCCAGAGGGTGGAAAGCTAGAGGGAGAAACAGACAAAAGAAACAACAAGAAGAATTTCAGATCAGAATAGATGTTGTCCAAAGAGAGACTTAAGATAAGATAATTTGGGAGAGAGTAGATATGTGGCTGCCTAAAACGGGTGGTCGGGGCTGGCCTCTCTGAAGAGGTCACATGTAGGCTGAGGTTTGAATGACAGGAAGAAACCAGCCATGTAAACAGGATGAAGAGACAAGTCACTCCAGACCAAGGGAATAGCCAGTGCAAATGCCTTTCAGCTTGAGTGAACTTGGAAAGTCAAAGGAATATCAAGCAAGTTAGCATGGCTGGAACATGGAGAACACAAGGAGAGAGGTAATGAATAGAGTCACAGGAGTGGTACAATCAGATCACAGGGGGTTTTACAAACCAAGGAAAGAAGTTTGAATTTGTCTGTTTATTTCTTTGTTTCAATGACAAGAAAGCCAGCAAAGAGTCTTAAGTGGAAGAGTGATTTGGTCTTATTTTTCTTTTTAAAAGATCATCCTGAATGCTTCCTGGGGAATGAATTGCAAGAGGACATGAGTGGAATAGAACCAGTGGGGACAGTATTTGTGATGGCTCAGATAAGAGAAGATGGTGGCTTGGACTGGGGTAAAGACCAGGGAGCTGGAAGAAGTGGACAGTTCTGGATGCGTTCTGAATATAAAGTCCAGAGGACTTGGTGACCAATTAGGCCTGAAAAGTAGACAAAAGAAAAAAAAAAGTCAAAAAGATCAAGGATAACTCAGTTTCTGGTGTACAACACTATGAAGCTACTTAATGGGATGGCAAAACCCAGGGAAAGCAGGTTTGTAGTGAGAAATAAAGAGTTCTGCTTTAGTCACATTATTCTTATGATGCCTGCAGCATGCATGTAGAGATATCAAGTTGGCATTTAGATATGTCTTGAGTTGCAAAGTGTGTTGAGGGCTAGAGGTAAACATTTAGGAGTAATCGGAATCCCAGATTCCACTCAAGGACCTACTTTTTAAATGTGTTACACATTGATATGCTCCAGACTCTTGGCTATACCTTAGAAAAATACAGGTGGAAGACATAGCTTCTGCCCTCAAGGTACTCTGCCGTGAGGAAAAGAGACAGATACACAGAAAAGTATATCATACCATTTGTCAGTACTAGGATGGATGGAAGTGTTTATGGGGTGCTAACCTGTGTGACCTTCAACCATGGCCTTGGGCTCTTCTGGTCCTCAGTTCTATCACTCACAAACCAGGGTAGTACCACCTGTCTTGCTAACAGGGAAATAGGTACATTTCAAAGGAAATGATGTAGATTGAAGTGAATGAAAGACACAGAGCCTTGCATTATTATCCCACTGCAAAGAGGGAGAAAGCTGGCATGAAGAGTGTATTCAAAGACTTAACCAGCAAAACACAGGGCTAAGGTCTGGCTGATAGGACTTAAAGGAGCCTGTCTATCTAATCACTGCAGCAGGAAATGTAATTCTTCACAAAGCCAATGTTGCTGTGAGGGAATTTGCATGAGGTCTGAGATAGGATGGAAAAGTTTCTCTGCTGTTGCTGCAGCTGAGTGATAGCTCCTAAAAAACAGGCACGCCGTACTTGGTGGCTGTTTGTTTTATACCGGCTCACCCTTGACCTTTAGCAAAAGTTTAACCTTTAAACTTTCCACCAGTGACATCACGTTGTCCAATTGTGAGAGCAATGAGCCATGGAGGGGACATGCCTGGTTCAAACTTTGACACCATCCCTTACTAACTGTGGCATGTGACTCAGTCCCTTAGCCTCAGTTTCTGGAATTATAATATGGTTGTGATAACCATCTCCCAGGTAACTTTAAGGATTTATCAAGACAATGAAAATGTTGTGGAATCATGGCGGCAACTGAGAGTGGATCCAGCAGGACCAGAAAGAGAAGGAAGAAGAAGTAGAGCAGTTGGTTCTGATGGAATTGTCCAGAGTTATTGAGTCAGACTTTCTATCAAAATGTGAAAATAAATACAAGATTTGGAGACTTGACACTGAGACGCCCATTCTTTTTTTTTTTTTCATCCATTTCCTTATATTCTTTTTTTTAATTTTTTTATTATGTTCTGTTAATCACCATACATTACATCATTAGTTTTTTATGTAGTGTTCCATGATTCATTGTTTGCATATAACACCCAGTGCTCCATGCAGAACGTGCCCTCTTTAATACCCATCACCAGGCTAACTCATCTCCCCACCCCCCTCCCCTCTAGAACCCTCAGTTTGTTTCTCAGAATCCATAGTCTCTCATGGTTCGTCCCCCCCTCCGATTCCCCCCCTTCATTTTTCCCTTCCTGCTATCTTCTTCTTTTTGTTTTTTTTTTAACATATAATGTATTATTTGTTTCAGAGGTACAGATCTGTGATTCAACAGTCTTGCACAATTCACAGTGTGAATTGCACATACCCTCCCCAGTGTCTATCACCCAGCCACCCCATCCCTCCCACCCCACCCCCCACTCCAGCAACCCTCAGTTTGTTTCCTGAGATTAAGAATTCCTCATATCAGTGAGATCATATGATACATGTCTTTCTCTGATTGACTTATTTCGCTCAGCATAATACCCTCCAGTTCCATCCACGTTGTTGCAAATGGCAAGATCTCATTCCTTTTGATGGCTGCATAATATTCCATTGTGTATATATACCACCTCTTCTTTATCCATTCATCTGTCGATGGACATCTTGGCTCTTTCCACAGTTTGGCTATTGTGAACATTGCTGCTATAAACATTGGGGTGCATGTACCCCTTCGAATCCCTACATTTGTATCTTTGGGGTAAATACCCAGTAGCACAATTGCTGGGTGATATGGTAGCTCTATTTTCAACTTTTTGAGGAGCCTCCATACTGTTTTCCAGAGTGGTTGCACCAGCTTGCATTCCCACCAACAGTGTAGGAGGGTTCCCCTTTCTCCGCATCCCCACCAACATCTGTCGTTTCCTGACTTGTTAATTTTAGCCATTCTGACTGGTGTGAGGTGGTATCTCATTGAGGTTTTGATTTGGATTTCCCTGATGTGAGAGGCCCATTCTACAAGTGGGCAGCTGTGTCCTTGCTGGAGAGTATGAAGACACTCGTGGAACCTATGTTACATTTGAAGCAAATGTTGAACATGGTGATGCAGAAGGCAGTAATAAAACAATACTAAAATATAAATGCCATGCAATTATAGCTCAGCACGACAAGAACTTTTTTGACAGAAAAGAAAGAAGGAGAAGAAAGCATAGGTGGTGTGAAATGCCTGCAAATCAAGGACAATGATTTCTCCTACAGACCCAACATGATTTGTAGCTTTCTACATGAAAATGAAGATGACACCGTTGTAGCTCCAGCTTCAGATAAATCTTTGGACTTGGAAGAGCAAGAGATTCAAAGGAAAAATAATTCAAACCTGAGTAATGAACAGGGTGAGTCACTGAACTTGGAAGTAGAGAATTCTGGTCCTCTTCTTGATATCCCTTCTTCTGAGATGGAAGGTTCTGTTTTTTTATGGAAACTCCAGATACTGCCTTGGAAATCACTCTTAGATGAAATAATTCTCATTATAACTAGTAACAAACTTTTTGGAGTTTTTATATAAAATAACTGACCATGTAACTTTCAATTGTTCACTATTTTACTAGTTTTGTTGGTTATACATGCATTTCTGATTATAACATAGTTTAATATACCCGTCATTAAGGACCCGATATGAACTGAATTTTTAAAAATCCGGTATAAATGACTATAGGGACCTTTCTCTGATAAGTCCTTTAAATTGGAAGTTTTATTAAGATAAGTGCATAAGTTTTTTATTGCAGTCATCACAAATTACTGCAAACTTGGTGGCTTAAAATGACACAAGTGTATTATCTTACAGCTTTGTAAGTTAGCTGTCTGACATGGGCCGGGCTAAAATCAAGGGGTTGGCAGGACTTCATTCTTTTCTGGAGGTTGGGGGTGGAAGAGACTCTGTTTCCTTGTTCATTTGGTTGTTGACAGATTTCAATTCTTTGCCAACACTGACACTTTGAAGCATCAGTGTCCCATTTTCTTGCTGTCATCTGATGGCCATTTCCAGCTTCTAGAGGCTGCCTACATTCCTTGGCTTATGGTCCTCTTCTCTTCAAAGCCAGTAAATCTCTTGCTTCTTCCATCATCCTATTTCTGACCCATCTTGCTAATTACATGTTCTTTCTTTTTTATTTTGTAACAATCCCAGATTTATTCACATTAGCCATGTGCCCATATATGTGTATATATTATGTATGTGGCCATATGACTAAGTTCTGGCCAGTGACATGGAATTATAAGTGTTGAGTGGTGGATGCTTCTGGAAAGTTTCCTTAAACTTTAAAGCATAAAGGGAGATGGGCCCGTTGATCTTCTCTTTTTTTCCTGCTGGAACATGGATGTGGTGGCTAGAGCTTCAGCAGGCTTTTTGGACTGTAAAGAAACCTTGGAAATAGGAGCCATGAGTAACAGAGCAACAAGATAGAAGATTGGATCCTGATATGATGCTACCCTGGACTGCCAAGAATAAAAAAAGGTTAATAATAAAACCCTTTCTTTTTCTCACTGGTGAAATGACTTCAAGTTTACCCTTTGGCACTGTTTCTCTGGATTTTATGCTAGAGAAGATAATAATAGAATGTCAACTTGAAGTCAGGTAATATTATTTGTGATTAAAAATGACACCTTATTGGGGCACCTGGGTGGCTTAGTTGGTTATGTGTCTGACTCTTGATCTCAGCTCAGGTCTTGATCTCAGGGTCGTGAGTTCAGGCTCTGCATTGGGCTCCACACTGTGTATGGAGCCTACTTAAAAAAAAAAAAAAAAAAAAAAAAAGACCCCTTATTGGTAAACTGTGTCTAGACAACAGCTATAAACACCCTTTGGAAAATACGGACTTTGGACTTACTTAAGCACTGTGTATTTTTTGTTTGGTTGGTTGTTTGTATTTTTGGGTGAGCTCCATGCCCAGCATGGGGCTTAGACTCACAACGCCGAGATCAAGAGTTGCCTGCTCTACTGACTGAGCCAGCCAGGCACCCCAAGGACTGTGTTTCTTATTAAAAAGATTTCTGAAAGCTACTGTCATGGCTATTTCAAGAAATGTTGGTTCTTGGGAAGCCTGAAGGTTCTAAGCCAGCATGGCTTCTGCACCCATCCAAATGATCTTATGTCCTTACACCTGAACTGACAGTTGGGCACCAGAGTAAAACCTCCTGTTGAAACAAGCCTCCCACTGCTGTGCTGTTTCCTATGAAGTTAAGTGAGTCTGGTACTGGGTTCAGTCCCATAAGGCCTATTGATCCTGTGAGTGTGAATGTCCTTCCAAACCTGTGACTGCTGCTATTCAGGCAGAGAAGGAACTGCCACTACCTACCTTTGGCTTTGATGTGAGAGAAATAGATTGTCTCTTAAGTCACTCTTCTAATAGCCACACTTAATCCTGTTTAATACATTATGCATTTGAAAAACAGAGAAAAGCATAAGGAAGTAAAATGGAAGATTCTTGAGATTTGTAGTCTTGCTAAAGAAATTGATCTAGACTGATGTAGTTCTACCTTAAATTAAAGAGGATAATAAAATCTTATATTCTGAAAAGAAAAAAAAAAAGACAATGAAAGCACCTAGCATGGTTATTGGTCCATACTGAGTGCCTTAAAAATGGAGGAGAAGAATGGCATATGAGTTTATTCCATCTTTACTCACTCAGGGTGGCCACAAGTGAGTTTTGTTAATCTGGATATTGCCAGCATCTACCAGAATGGAGGTTCTATGTATGTTTGTGGAACAAACAAATGGCATGCAGAATAGCTGTATGAAGTCCTTGAAGGACACAATAAGGTACCTCTGGCTAAAAATGCCTTCCTCTGTACTAGAGACCCTTTCCTACTGAGCCCAGCTGGTGCCCAGAAGTTGGAAAAATCAATTTTATGATTCACAATTTCAATAGCACCTTTGTTCGAGAAGACTGACATTGGTACTCAATGGGAGAAAAAAGAACAGTCCCCGTCACTATATAATTACCTGGGTTTTCTTCCTCCCCTCCAACTAAAGGCAAAGCTTACTTTGACAAAGGGAACATTAAAACCTGCTTCTGCTCTGGCAGGTTAAAAAAAATATGTCATTTTCAGGTTCCTCTGAACACAATCAGCTCATACAGCAAGTAGAATATTCATTGAAATAAATTCTCTTCACCTTGTAAAAGTTGAGTCACACAAAAAGTCAAGGTTTGTTTAGGCTGACAAGTGCCCACAGTATATCAACTGGGGCACTGGATCTGCAGGATGTCAGTATCTATTACCGGAAAGAAAGGGCCCCATGGCACCTCTGTTTGAGAAACAGTAGGGTAAAAGTAAAAACTCAAAGGGTAAAAGTTGAGGAGTTCTTTTTCCTGTCTAGTTGTTTCTTCTTCAGTATGCTATGATGCAATGTCAGTCCCCAACAGAAGGTGAATTGTGGCCTAGTTCAAAAGTATGGCAAGGCCCAAAGTATGGCCTTGCCATACTTTGAGAAATGTTGCCTTGAGTCAGGGGACTGGACCAGATAACCTTTCCTAGTCCCTCCTGGCCCAAATCAGCTGTTCATTTCCTGCCATACAATATTCAATTGGATGATACAAATAGGCTGAGCATGTCTGCAGATTCTGGGAAATGATCCCTGACAGCCTCATGACTCTATTTCTTTATTCGTGTAAGCATTCATTAATTCATCAAACATACATTAGAAATCTGCTATAGACCAGGCACTGTGATTAAGGTAGAGATCACTCTTGGAAAGAATATGCTCTTGAATCACAGAGGTGAGAAAAAGGAGAAGGGAAACCCAGGATAGAGGATTTTAGAATCAGAGTAAGCCCAACGAGTTGGGAGGATGTGGAAGAAGAGCCTGCAGCAGATGGATAGGTCACAGTCGCAATTAACTAACATGTATTTATTGAGAGTTTCCTGTTACAGGTACTCTGCTAGGGGTCAGGAGCATGATAGTGAACAAGGCACAAACCTGTCTTTGAAGGGTTAACTCTATGGGGAAAAGAGAGGATTAGATTTTGCTTTAGATAAACCATTTTGGCTACCATGTGGAAGGGGCAAGACCATGGCTGGGATATAGGCAGAGTGATCTAGACAAAAATCAGGAAGTCTGACCTAGAGCCATCACAGTGGAGATGCTGAGACTTGGATATACCCAGAAAGCACTAAGGATACAGAATGGATAGAATGAGATAAATGACTGAATTTAGAGGTTAAATAAGAGATAAAAATCCAGAAAGAGTTTTAGGAAATCAGCTTTCAGCAATTAGGTAGAAAGTGGTGCCAGTCTGGGAGCTGGATAAACTCTGGAAGTCCTGTCAGTGCAGGTGTGTGGGTTCAAGGTGTGTGGGGGCATTCAAGAGAAGATGTCAGACAGGCAGTCAAGGAGTTGGAGATGCAGGTCTCAAGGTCAGAAGGGAGGTGGAAGAGGTAGAGATTTGCAAGTCATCAGCACAGAGACTGTAAGTAAGGTCATGAAAGTAACAGGCATCATCCGGGGAGAGTGTATAGAATGGGAATCAAGGAGCCTCCAGAGGAACACGATCCTACTGACATTTATTTTAGCCCAGTGAGATCCTTTTGGACTTCTGACCTTGAGAACCAGAAGAAAATAAATTCCATATTGTTTGAAATACTAAATTTGTGGTAGTTTGTTAGAGAAGCAATAGAAAACTTGTAGAGGTAGTCAAAAAGAGCCACAATTCAACTTGGGACCATAAAATGGTGAACCCCAAATGTCCTCTTCCCAGAAGAAGCAAGGCATGGGCCAGTGTGCCTTGTCTCCTAGATACTCACCTACTGAGTGCTCAGGGCAAATGAGACTGGCTTCCCATTTTTTTGTGGTCTTATGCTAAGCACCCCAGCATAGCCCAGAAATTGAGATGGCAGAGCTCACATACATTATAACTGCATTCACATAAAGTTGAAAACAGGCAAATCCAATCCACAGTGTGAGAAGTAGAGGGGGTTATCATTAGGTAGGAGAAGGAGCTGTGGTCGGGAAGGAGCACGTCAGGGCCTTCTGGGCATTGGGTATGTTCTATTTCTGGACCTGGGTGGTAGCCATGCTCACAGTGTGATAACACAGGGATTCACAGATATTTTTTCTGTAAAGGTTCATATAGGAAATATTTTAAGATTTGGGAGCCATATGCATCTGTCTTGACCACTCAACTCTGCCATTGAAGTTCAAAAGCAGCTACTGACAGATCGTAAATGACGGGTATTGCTGTATTCTATTAAAACCTTGTTTACAGGGGCGCCTGGGTGGCTCAGTTGGTTAAGCGACTGCCTTCAGCTCAGGTCATGATGCTGGAGTCCCGGGATCGGGTCCCACGTCGGGCTCCCTGCTTAGCAGGGAGTCTGCCTCTCTCTCTGACCCTCCCCGCTCTCATGCTCTCTATCTCATTCTCTCTCTCAAATAAATAAAATATTAAAAAAAAAAAAAACCTTGTTTACAATAACAGATGGCAGCCTGAAATTGGCCTGTGAGCCACAGTTTGGTGACCCATATTATACTATATTGAACTGTATATTTATGATCTGTGCACTTCTCCACATGTGTTTCATTGCCCAATTTTTCAAAGTTTAGAATGTAATAAACAAACTATAATAGAGGACAGGATTCTGGATTCAGACTGCCTGGATTCAATTCCTGACCCTTCTGCTCAATTACTCTGTGATGTCTGTCTGCTTGACTTCTCTGTGCCTCCATCTCCTCATCTGTAACCTGGGGACAATAATACTACCTACTCTGTGAGTATTGTAACATTGAAATGAGATAAAACATGCACAGTGTTTAAAGCAGTACTTGGTTTATGAGCAGCCTTCAATCAATATTTGCTGTTATTCTTATCGATGCTCATACCAATTGTATCCATGTTGAGTTGCAGAAGAGCAACTTTGTCATTCTCCTGCCACAATCTTTTAGTGGCTCTCTGTGTCCCTCCAGATGTCTTAGATGGGCATAGGAGGCTCATTCAAGCCTCTAAACACTGAGGCCATCCCAGCAACCTGCAGCTCGCTCGCTACACCATGTGCTTCATGCCCCTGTAATTTGAGGAATACTGTTCTAACTACCTGAGATGGCCGTCTTCTTAGCTATTAGGTAATCCCTTACTCTGCTCTCCAAATAAATGCCATCTCCTCTAGGAAGTCTCTGGACCCTAGATATCATGGCTTAGTAACCTCAAAACTTGAACACATGTGTCTGTTCTTATTTTTTTCATTCTTATTAGTCTCTGTTGGTCAAGAGCCAAGCACACTCGAGCCACCCAATACAGAATGCACTGCATATGTGTGTTCCCTTCTGACTGCAAGCTCTTACTCATCCTATGTCCCCAGTCCTTAGCATAATGCTCAGTACTTGGCTGGTGCTTAATCAATATTTGTCAGATGGATGAATGAATTGATTGTTGGAACCAACCCCAAGTCCTGGGCATCCCACAGACAAGTAGAGCCAGATGACAAGAAGCACAGTCCCAATCTCAGTGAGCCACATAGAGATTTCCAGCCATCATGAATACCACTTACCAAGGGATAATATTATAAGAGTCTTACCTGTATTTTACACCACAGGGGAAATTCTGTGGATGTTACTGTAATTATTGCTCAGATTTTCCAGTCATAACAACAAACAAAATACATGCCCACCATTTCCCAAAGAGTCAGTGAAAGACAAATACCCTATTGAGGCAATTATATTGCACATCTGCTGTCCACAATTGTCTACAACTCCCATAGAATCCAAGAACATCATATTAATGCTAGAAAGGACCTCAGAAACCAACTAGTCCACCCCACCTTTTAATAGATGAGGGAAAAATAACTTTCAGAGTTTTCTTTCTTCCGGATCATTTTGCTATAGTGCTTTTTTTTCTTGGAATTGATGACATAATACTATTTATGGATAATATTTTATTTCACTTACAATCTTACAAACATACATACATAGCTGAAGGGGAAAATTACAATTATTTGGAAGAAGCATTGTTACACAGCCAGGATCTAGAGACAGAAAGAACCTTGGGTACAATTTTGCCCCTTGTCAATAATGACAGTTCATGACATGGAAATCACTTTCACAATAATTTCCAAGCAGAGTCATGATGAGCATAATGCCCACGTCTGAAGGAGAACAGGATGTTGTAGGAATAAATGCATGAATTGTTTTGTTATATCACAAATCATTGATAGAAGGAAAACAAGTGTTATCAAGAGTACTGATCATTCTTTGGGGAGTTTCCAGGGGCTTCTATAGTTGCCTGCTGTTCTGACCAACGCCCACAACTCTGGAACCTGGTTTCTCATATTCTGAATCATCCCAGGGTGCCTCCCCTCCCTGCTGCCACGAAGAAGGTATAAAAACCCAAGTAGGACTGCCAAGCGCAGTTCTGGAAAAGCAAGAGACAAAACCAGATTGGAAACAAGAACCAAGTTCTTCATGCTCTTGTTTTTCTTCTTCCATGTCATGTTTCTTTAGTGCCCTGTGCAAACCTTGTATCCTAATCAGACCAAACTTCTTAACTATCCCATTATCCTGATTGATGGTTCCCACACACCTCCTGTGGCCTGCAATCTCCTTCTCTTGACCATTGCCCTGGTCAACTTCCAATCCTGAAGAATGCATTTCAGTTACTTCTTCCCCACCTCCCTGCAAACAGTGCTGTTTCACAGCTCCCAGCAAGCTCCTCATTAGTGGAGCTAAGTCTTGATAACACTTGTTTTCCTTCTATCAATGGTTTGTGATATAACAAAACAATTCATTGCATCTCAGTCCTGAGTATCCACCTCCCCAAGACACCACAGGCTAATGAAGACAGGGACTGGAGCCTACACCACAGTGTCTAGCACAGAGGTGGGCAGTGCAAGGTTGACAAATGAATGGATGATGCAGTACAGTTGTGGGAAAAACCAGGTCAAGTAGGATAGGAGTGGAGGATGATGTTATACATTTTGCCCAATCATTTTTGGGAACAAAGTGAGCCAGGTTTCTTGATAAATAGATTTGTCAGTCTTTCATATGCAAATATGCTTAGTAAATATCCAAGGAGGTGATATTCACTAAGTACCTAGTAAAGATAGACTTCCCAACTTACTTGTCCATGGAACACTGTGTGTGTGTGTGTGTGTGTGTGTGTGTGTGTGTGTGTGAGATGCTTCTGCTAACATCCTCCAGAAATGCTGCTCAGGAGATGCAGCTTTATGGCATCCTTGATTGGACCATTTCCTTAAGGCTGAGAGCATCACCATAAAGTATGTTGTCAATCAATGTCTAAGTCGTAAATCCCATGTGCGGGGCTAGGAGTGTGACCACAAGCGGTTAAGTTGAATTAGACTTAAGGTACTTCAAGTCAACTTTGAGGCTGAAACTCCCACAATGAAGAACTTCTGAAGTTCTGCAAAACCCATCTGGACTTTTGACCCAGAGACATTTTGCACATTTTCCATAAAAACAATGAAGGAGATGGCCATGCCAAGTTGCCTAGTTTTTACTCTTTTCATCTCTAGGTAAGTAACAGGTGCCAGAAATAGCTTCTCGACATTACATTTTGTGTGACATTTCTGGGTGCTCTGCAGGCAGTATGGTCAGGATAATGAGCAGAAAAACCACCTTTTGAAACTGATAATTTCCCCACAATTGATATTTTTGTAGGCATAATATTCTTGCCAGTGATTTGATTTATGCATGTTGTGAATCCCCTAGGTATTATATAAATGAATAAGGTAAAAAGGCAATGTGATTCAGAAATTCATCCCACAACCATTTATTGATCACTTCTTATGTGCCAGTTGTTGAAGGTGCAATGGTCCAGTTCTAGAAGCTGGAAAAAATATCTATCAAGGAGATTACTATTCCTTTGCAAAGATAAATCATAGTTAAAAAGAAAAACAGCTACCAAGGAATGTCATCTAGTTTACCGGGACACCCCTAGCATAAAAGCCTGGTACATGGTAGATGCTCAATAAACTTTGAGTGAATTAGTAAATGAATGCACAATGAATGAACATGGACAGCATTTGAAACATGCCTGGACATAGCAGGATAGGGCTACACAAAGGACTGAGAATGGAGAGGGACTTGCAAATGGGCACCCTCAAATGAACATGTTCTAGATACATGGGGAGAATAGTGGAAAGCTTCTTAAGTGAGTAGGGTGGCAGGAGGAGGGAGGTTTTAAGGGTGTCTGACAGGAGCATGAAGTTTGGGTTGGGACACAGATTTCATGCTGGACGGTTACACTGGGAAAAGATTTAGAAGAACATCAAATGCCATGTTATGGACCCAAAATTTTATCCTGAAGGTAAAAGGAAACCACAGAAAGAAGCTTTGACCTAAGGAGTGATAGATGAAGCCTTTTTTTTTTTTTTTTGAAGAAAGATGCCTTATCATAGATCACAAAGATGGAAATATACATTGGTTAGATATTGAATGAAAGGACCCCTCTCAAATCAGAAGTCCTTGGGAATATAGGTATAGGCCAGTGCTTCAGGATTCCGTACAGGTAAGGAATTGAGTAGACAATGCCTGAGAGCAGCAACTCTGACATAAGACAGACCAATATTTCAGTCTCTGCCGCTTAACAGCTGTGAGATTTAGAGCAAGTTACTTAACCCTGCCAAACCTCAATTTCCTCCACTGCAAAATGGGGATAATAATAGTACCTACCTCATAAGGCTGATAGTCAGGATTAAATTAGATGATGAATGTCAACTGTTTACAAAGTACCTGATCCATAGTAAATAGTCAAAACTTGATCTATTAACATAAGACTTGAAATCTCAATTAACATTTCGTCCTCTCAAATGGCTCTTGTTAAGAAGATAATGAATTTATGAATCAGCTTTGAGGATGTTAATCCCTCAGTCTTCCTTCTTGTGAGATTTTAGAACACGTGTTGAGGGAATATTGGAAGTCAGAATTAATATTTGGTTTCTTTCATTAATATTTTTGTTGTATTTGAATACCCATAATTGTGTGCTGCAGGGATTTAATTTTTTTGTGACATCAAAGGCCTATTTGTGCCCAGCCCACCTCTTGCTATCTTAACTCAATTTCCATTTCTTGGTGACAAAAGTTAGAGAAAGACAATGCCAACTCATTCTCAATGTCTTGCTTTGGGACTTGTCCAAAGTCACACAGCCACCAGCCAGTGAGGAAGCAAGTCCTAGAATGTAGGTTTTGTCCTTCCCAGACTGGTGTCCACTTACATCCACAAAATGGCTTTTTCCACCCCCTACTAAAGTGTGCCAACTAAGCAGTGATACTAAAATGAGAACAGGTCCTGAAGCAGCCACTTGAAGAGGTATAGGAACGCATAGGTGCTTCCTGGCATGTGGCAGATATGTAGTGTTCACTTTCCAAATGAGTCAGATACACATTCTTATGGCTTCATTCCATTTTTACATTAAATACAAAAAATCTTATACAGCAACCCACATGCAAATATTCGAAGTGGTGCTTTTCAGCTTGCAACGTCTTCCCTGCACCTTCTAATCAAACAACTGGAATTAGTGTGGAAACAGCATAGTAGGCTTTTGTATTTTTGTATCAGAAATTTCCAAGCTGTGTGCCACATCATCAGAGGATCTCATCCTGACATCAGTACTTCCCCAGCTGACACCGAAGGCTTTGCTCTGAGAGGACAGCCCCATGTTGCAGAGTGCATGCCTAAATATAGATCATAGGTGCATCCCTCTTGATCCCTATTAGCAGAAGTCATCAAACACTGACCCAAAATAACACTCAGCGAGTTGGTCTTGGTTTGGAGTCAAAAGGTACGTCTGGCCTCATGACTTTGCAAATGCCCATAAAAAATAGGAATTATTCCATAAATAGAATGTCATTTTATGAATGCCTCACTATGCTGTCATTAGCACTAAACGCTAAAGCTAGTTCAAAGTGCACCTCCTACTTCAAAACGCAACTTAAAGTTCCTCTTGGTAAGAACTTCCTTGCCTGGCCCCTATGTTCCTAAACTACTCTGCAAATGCTCCTCCATTCTAATATTTTGCATGTTTTGCTGTGTGTTGATGTGTTAACACATTGCTGCCACCCCAAGCTGTGGTTCATATGGAGGTAGGAATTGTCAAATTCTCTTTTCTGGAGGCCAAGGGGCATCCAGCTTTGGGGAAGTCCCCACTCCTTGGGTGCTGGAGCAGGCAAGGCAGTTAGCCACAGCAGACACTGCACAAAGGATAAGTGGGTGAGTGTACATCAGATCTAAAGAGGGTCACCACAACAGTACTAAGGTCCAAAGAACACCATTAGTGTTAGTTCTAAGAAGGGAGTGTGAATCCAGAGGGAAAAAATAGGACTAGATGTCCCTAGGTCAAGGTGATATAGAAAGTAGGGAAGTGAAGTATGAAGTGGTATGAGGTAGAAAAGCTAGGACAGAGGTAGGATGGGTGGGAGATCAGGAGACCATATCCAGGGACCGTAGCTCTCTGGTGATGGCTTAGAGGCCAGTATAAAGGAGCAGGTTGGACTAAAGAAAGTCCCTTTCTACATCTCCTGCACTTGACACACTGCCCAAAACAAATACTTAATAACTGTTTACTGAATAAACAAATGAATGAATCATAGAGTCTTCTAAGAGTTGATCTACATATTCCAATAATCTGTGTCTCACACAATAATTTGGTCATCCTCTCTTTTAGCATTTTTTATAGGCTGACTTCTTTGCAAGTTATGTATCTATGGGCCTCTCCCATTCAATGATTACCCCAAAAGAGCAGTCATGAAGTCCTAGAAGAGATCAGACTATCTTGCACAGGGTAAGTGTTCCATAAATACCTGTGGAGTTGCATGGAATGATACCAAATTTAGGTGAATTGCTTTTCAACACAAACTAGCTTAGTGGTCCAAAAGAGAGTTTAGTTTTAGATCAAGGGTAAAAACAGAGACATAAAAAATGAATAAGTACATGAAATGATACTCCACATCACAAATCATTAGGGAAATGCAAATAAAAACCACAATGAGACTTCACACCATTAATATGAATATCATAAAGAAAGACAAAAACAAAGACCAAAAAGAAAAAAATCCAGAAAATAACAAGTGTTGGTGGGGATGCAGAAAATTTAGAAACCTGTACATTACCAATGGGAACATAAAATGGCACAGCTGCAGTGGAAAACAGTATGATGAATCTTCAAAAAATTAAAAACAGAATTACCATAGGATCCAGCAATTCCACTCCTGTGTATATACCCAGAAGAAGTGAAAACAAGAACTTGAACAGATATTTGCACATACATGTTCATAGCAGCATTATTTGTGATAACCAAAAGGTGGAAGTAATAACCCAAGTGTCCATCAACAGATAAATGGATAAACAAAATGAGGCATACATACAATGGAAATATTATTCAGCCCTAAAAAGGAAAGAAATTCTGACACATGCTACAACATGGATGAAGCTTATAGATCTCATGCTAAGTTAAAGAAGTCATTAAAGGACAAATACTGTATGAGTCTACTTATATGAAGTACCTAAAGTCTTCAAATTCCTAGAGACAGAAAGCTAGTTATTAGGGGTAGAAATAGTGAGGAATAATGAGTTATTGTTTAATGGTACAGACTTTCAGTTTCAGAAGATGAAAAAAGTTCCGGAGATGGATGATGGTGATGGTTGTACAACAATGTGAATGTACTTAATGCCCTTGAACTACACACTCAAAAATACCTAAAATGGTAAGTTTTATGTTATGTACTTTTTACCATAATAAAAAATATACATGTTATTAGCAAGATTTTAAAAAATTGATAAATCACTCTAACTTCCTAGAGGTTTACCATTTTGGATATCTCTCTTTTTATCAATTTTAGAAGAAAATGACTAATGAGCACCAAAAAACATACAACCACACACACATACATACACACAAACACCTCAACCACAAACACACACAACACTATTTTATAGCAAGGCTTTTTTTGTAAGCCAGATTGCTGACTCTAGTAATAGAAGCTAGAATATCTTACCTCCAAGTCCTCTCAAATAGCTAGCTTCCAAATGAGCAGGCAAGCTCTATCCATCTCCATTGCAAAAGACTCACTCCTTCAGGTCCTTCCACATCCTTTGAGAATCACAGACTCAGAGCAGAAATAAGACTTTCTGTGAAGTAGTCTGGTCTCTGAGAGAAAAGAGAAGTTTCTCTTCCTCTCTTATAATAGACTCCCCTTCAGTAAAACTCACTCACAAGCAAAGGGAAGGTAGAGAAACCTCTTACAGGCCACTGCCCACACAGGATCTTGATGGATGTTGCACATATGACCACATCACCATGGCAATGAGACATCTGGCTCCGCCCCCAGCCAATCCTGGATAGTGGACCCAGATCCTAGGTTCAGGTCTACCCAAGAATTCAGAGAAGGTCTGTGCTTTTGATCAGCAGGTTTAATGAACAAATAAACCAACACACAGAACTGGAGGCTGGAAAGAAGGGCCCTTCAGTCCCTGCTTCCTTCAGAGACTCCCCCCTCCCCTTACCAACCTTGTCACCTGTCCTGCAAGGTCCAATTCAAATGTCACCTTGTCCCTGAGCCCTTCTCCCAATTACTCAAGTCCTTGGGGATTTTTTTCTCTCTTAATTCCTAAATAATGGATCTTAGATGCCCTTCAGAATGAAAGTTTATAAAATAGAGTCTCTTCAGGCCTTTTATTGCATTCTTGCACTATGTGGTGTTTGATCCTCAATTACACAGTGATGCTGTGATTAAAGCTCACTGCCCTGTCTTCTTTTCCCCACCCATTTGACACCAACTGCATCATAGGATATTCTCAGGAATTCGTTAAGCAACTGAAATACGTCAACAATAGCTTTATTGGGTAGAAAGACAATCTCTGCAATAACAGTCCCTTTCAGCAGATCTTGGTACATAGTAAATGCTCAGCAAATGTTTGTGAACTGGCCATCTTGTGAAAGCAAGAAGTAGTAGCTCTGAGTATCAATTTTGTGTCCATTAACCAAGTAGGAGGCAAAAGAAGGATTCTCAGGAACCAGCCCACAGAGTGGAAGAGATTCATGGGCTCCTCCGAGGTTCAGAATTGTAGGTGACATTGATATAATTGACTAACACAGTCTCTTTTTCCAAAAAGGAAAATTAAGTCCGAAGAAGGACAGTGGTTGGCCCAAGGTCACACAATGAGTTAGTGGCAGCTCTAAGACTGGAGCCTAAGTCTCAACCATGGGATAGGTGAGGAATCTAGACAAAGGGTTTGAAATAGTGCATTTGAAAACGTCTTTCTTTGATGTCGGAGAAAAGTTCCCCTTGAGCTATTGCACTGGGGGCATCATAGATTGACAGGGCTACATCCTGCCTTTTACAAGTTTCCCTCTAAAATCATGGTAATTCCAGAAATATATATATATATATATATGTTCCAAAGTCACAGAAAGTGGAAGAGAAGTAGAGACCACCCATCCTCCATAGTATGGTAGGGTAATTTCACTTCTTTGTAAATTATTAAAAATGTATCTCTCATTCAAGCAACTTCTGCTGAGCACCTACAGATGCCAAGTGCCATATTAGGTTGGAGGATCCAGCGATGAATTAGGCAAGGCCTCTGCCCTTGAGGAGTGCAGGAGATAGGCAAACAAACAAATAATTTTTAATCAGCTGTAGTAGGCACCATGACAGATGTTTATAAGATGTCCCAAATATTTTCAGGCACAGAGGAGGCATACGATAAATATTTGTTGAATGAATGAATTGACTAATTAGACTTCGCCTGAGTTGTTTAGGGAAGGCTTTATAGAAGATTTACATTTAACCTAGGTCTTTATTCATTCGTTCAAGTGATCATTTATCCACGTATTGAGCCCATGATCTGTTACTAGGCACTGTGATAAGCTGAGAATACAGGGATGAATAAAGCAAGGCCCTTGCATTTAATTATAGATCAGTGTAACAATGAACATTTTATTATAGATGTTTTATTCTAATCTCTGTGTGTTTCATTAGAATGTCAGTTCTCTGAAGACTGGATCATTCTCTGACTTTCTCTCTGCCATATTTGAAACACCTAGAACAGTGCCTGGTACCCAGGAACCCCTTCATAAACATTGAATGAGTGACTGAATGAGCAGGTGGGTAGTATGTTGACAATACTGTGGGACCACAGACAAGCAGCATCTCATCAGCAACATTTCAGGAGCACATGGAGGAAGAAGAATCCAAGAAAGAAGCAGTGAAGGACCGTTAGGAAGAAAACCAGAAGAGTGCACCATCATAAAAGCCAGTGGAGGGAAGAGCTTCCAAAAGGAAGAGGTGATTGACTTGTCTTCCACCAAGATCATTGTTGATCAACCCCCTTGGGCCCCAGGACCAGGACTTAAATGGGACAAGCCTGGAGCCTCTGGCATGAGTTCTGAGGAAGCACTCACTGTCAGCATCCTTCCAGTGTAGGGTCAGCACCTGAAGGCAGCACCTCCTCAAATTCTGTGTCCTCCATGCCTCACTTGCCCCAGCCCATTGAGCTTAGTACTGGGCTAGGTGCTAGGGCTCTAAACTCAATAAAACACAGTCCCTGGCCTCATGAAATTCAAGATCTAATGGGTAGACAGACCTAAGTGATTGAATTGATTGTAATGCAAAAGGTGAGTTCTGAAGGTGTAAGCAGAAGGAGCATAGGGGAATCAGGCAAAGAGGGTCTCAGTCAAAGCATGGGCTCAGAAAATGGGCTAGTGCTTGAGCTGAGACTAAGGAACAATCACAAACTCACAGAAGGAGAGGGAGGAACAGCATTCTGTGCAAAGGAACGGCATCTACAAAGACAAGGGGGCTTGAAAGTACATAAAAGCTTTCGACATGGTGAGGGGTGATAGCCGGAAGTGAAGGGAGATGGGCAGTAAATGAGGTTAGGAATGTGGGCTCCCATTATGTGTCCTTTTAGACCAGAACTCCATCTTTATTTTTACAGGTATGTTAGTATCCGGGGCCCTTTTCCTTGGAAATAGGGTGCTGCCTAAATTAATTGGGAGCACCCTATTTCCCATCGATCTGTTGGTCCTGCCTGGTCCTGGCCTCCTAGAGAACAGGGAGGAGGCCCCAACTGAGCCTTTGCTGAAGTCAGATGTATTTTTAGCCTCAGCAGAAAATAACAGCAGTGTGCATTTAATAAAAATATCAAACCCTGGGAATGATCTAGTGCCAGTGCCGGAGCAGTCAGGGACAGAATATGTTTCCAATTGAATTACTACTGTGGTCATAGTTATAAAAAGAGAGAGGGAGGAGAAAAATGTTAGGCTGGTCAGTTTCTCGGGAGCATTTAATCTCGGTTCGCTCTAATGTTAACATTGGAAGCCACATGAGCCAACTTTGCCCTTAGGAGTTATTTCAGGGGGACTGGCCAATACCGCAGCTTGCAGGCAACGCTGGGCAGCCCTGCTGCCCGAAGCTTCCTTTCTTTTCTGTCTTCTTCCCTCCCGCCTCCCCCTCCCAGTTTTGGCTTCCGCTCCTTCTGCTCACAAGCTGATGAGGCACAGTGTGAATAATTACGATGAGGGTAAATTTAGACTCTGACGAAGCTGAGGGATGTGGGCTCTGAAGCTGGGCTCCAAGATCAGAGAGCCTCAGGGGTCCTGAGCACTGCGCACCCCCACTGCTTCCAGAAAAGGAAGACTCCATTGTTGAGATTGTCCTGACCCGATCACCATTTCTCTCCTTCTGTCGGTCTCCTCATACCCTTCACCATGTCCTCTAGTAAAATACCACGGTTATTCACCACCACCTATGGGGGGCCCCCTTTGTGCCAGGCACTGGCTGAGCGATTACAGACATTATGTCATTTCATCCTCACACTGACATTAAAAAATAGAAAGCATGAGCTCTCGCTTACTGAGGAGGAGGCTGGAATTAGGACAGATTCAGCCACTTTCCAAAGGTCACTTTGCTAACAAGTGGGAGAACCTGGACTTGGGTTCATTTAAGCCCATCTCCCTTCTGCCCATCGTGTGACCCTGAGCTCCCAATTTGCACTGGTTCTCTGGAACACTGTGCAGTTTCACACCCCCATATCTTACACACGCTGCCACTCCCTGACACACCCTCCCACCCATTTTCCTAGAATTCTCTCCTAGAACGTCTTAGTCTTTGTCCACATCCCTGTGGTATGTATCACCGTCAGTGTTGGTAATAATCACTATTCTTTTTTTTTTTTTAAGGAAATTTAGATTTCTTTTTTTTTTTTTTAAGATTTTATTTATTTATTTGACAGAGAGATAGAGAGAGAGCTATAGTAGGCAGAGAGGCAGGCAGAGGGAGAGGGAGAAGCAGACTCTCCATCGAGCAGGGAGCCCGACATGGGGCTCAATCCCAGGACCCCGGGATCATGACCCGAGCCGAAGGCAGCCGCTTAACCGACGGAGCCACCCAGGCGCCCCGGTAATAATCATTATTCTCTGTTCAATTCATATTGTATGCCAGGCATTATTCTAAGTGCTTTCATGTACCATCTGGTTTAATTACCTCAACGTTCTTATAACAGAGTTACTATTCCCTTTTCATAGAAGGGAAACTGATGCCTAGCAAGATTCTCAGACTCGCCCAAGCTTACAGTGCTGGTAAGTGGAAGAACTGGAAAAATAACTCTCCTTAATTGAGTAATTACCATGTAACAGTCACTGGACTTAGCTCTGGACATTATCATCGCACATAACCCTCCCACCAGTTGTGAGGTAACATTATTAACTCCATTTTACAGGTAAGAAGACTCAGGCTCAGGGGAAATTCCAAGTAACTTGACCAAGGTCGCAGAGCCAGGATGGGAGCTCAGGTCTGAGAAACTTCCAAGCCCATTGCTCTTATGCACTGAGCTGCTTCCTTATCTGTCCTCTCAAGGAAGGCCTTTTCAGAGAAAAGGACACGCGTTACCCATCTCCCACTCCCAGCACTGCTGCCCTGGTGCGCAACAGGCACGCAGTAAGTGTTAGATAAGAGAACGAACGAACCCAGGGCATTAGCAGCCCATTTCAAATGTGATGTGTTAAAATGCACTGGGAGGAAAAGGGCAGAGTGGACACGCTTGTGAAGAACAGTCTTAGGACAGAGGACACTCCCAGGGCATGCAACTCCTGCCAGGTTTTCCAGGCTGTCACTTCAGAGTCACATGAGGAAAGGTCCAGCCCTGTCCTCCTTGGGGCCCCGTCGCTCACTGCCCCCGCCCTCCCAGAGTTGGCACTCTCTCACAAGGCCCTCACTCCAGGCCCAGGCTGTCTGTGGCACCTGATGATAATGGCTGCTACTGTTGGTTCTTCTCGGTGCTTCCTGGTGTTCAGCTGCCCATACAGGCATCCCTCCCAATGCCCCTGCCCAGCTTCTCTGCATCCTGCCTGTGGTCAGAAAGCCGTAAAGTCCTTTTGGAATAAAAGGTCAAAGGGCTGAAAATGGACTTGCCCAGGGAGCTCCCAGGAGCAGATTGTGGCATCCCCAAATACGTTGCTGCCTATTCCTCACACCTGTCAGGTTTTCCCTTTCCTACCTCTCTTTTAGGTGAGCTGTGTAGAGAAGCCTCCAAGCCAAAGAGAGCTGCATTCCAAACCTGCCTCTGTCACCACTTAGTCAGTAGACCCTGGACAAGTCATTAATCTCTCTGAGCCTCCACTTCCCCACCAGTAAAATGGGTGTAACATCCCCAAATAACAAACTGCTCAGACTGTCTGGTGACTTCATGACTGAGAGGTAGGAGAGCACAAAGTTTAAGATGCTCTTTGCAGTAAAGGTAGAACCTCAGCTCCACCTCAGGTGACCAGTTTTCCCAGTTTGTCCAGGACTGAGAGATTTCCAAGACGTGGGACTTTGAGTGAAAAGCCTGGGAAATTTCAAGACAAACCAGCAGGAGTTGGCACACTAATCATCTACCACACAATAAAATGGGATAATAAGTGCTTCTTCCTTACAGGTTGGCCATGGGGTTCTGTGAAAATGCACATAAAGTGCATGTTCTCATTTCCTTCTGTTCACTACAGTTCCCCCCCTGGGTCTACCCATTGATCACTATGCTGTTTTCTAAACAAGGGGTTGAGTCATGCTATTCAACCAGGCAGATGACAGCTAAAGGAAAAACACACTGCCCTTGCTAAAACCTGAAAGGTCATCCTGGGACGAGTGGCTGTGGAGGTAATCACCCTGTCCCGAAGATGCTGAGTGGCCCCCAGTGGTCCACAGAAACAGATTTCTGTGATGCTAAATTTAAGCTGATTTCACTCACCTGCTTCATGCCAACCTGGTATCTTGCAGCTGTTGGCTGGAAAAGGCCAAAGCAGAACCCTCACTTAATGGAATGACTCAGGCCTTGAGCTGAGAGAATAAAAGCAATAAACCAGTCGGCCTTTCGAGTTGCTCCCAAGAAAGATGGGTGGTAGTACAGCATCACTCATGGGTAGAATTCATTTCATCCATCCTGCTGGAAACAGACAGTCAACGGGCCCACTGCCTGGCACATAGAAAATGCTCAAGAAGCACATCCTTAAATATGTTGACTTTGAACTTATTTTGACAACCTCACTTGAAATAGTAAGGATTAATCATACTCTTATTTCAAATGTATTTGCCCACAGATATCTTCTATTAACATAACTTTTCTCCAAAAGGTAAGAGGGCAGCCCAGAAAACCCTTACTTTAAAATCATGACACCTGCCTACAAATTCCCATTCTACCCCTCAACTCTATGCACCACCCTTGTCTTGCATTAGCTTTGTGATCTTGTGTAAGTCACTTATCCTTCTGACCTTCGGTTTCTTCCCTATAAAGTGGAAACAATAACGTTCGCTCACCTACCTTACAGGACTTCCTTAGGACCAAAGAACACTCAATGTGGTAAAGCTAGACACATGTCTGTTGTACTGGGTACATATGTTGGAGTCATTTATCACTAACCATGTTTCCTAGTCATACCAGTAGTTTCATCAAGTGTTCATCTCCTCGACCTTTACTTCTCTCCTCCATATGCACCTAAAATCAGTCAGAATGACCATGGGACAAAAATAGAGCATGGGATCTATAGATCAGACAGGCTGGGTTCAAATCTGAGTTCCATCACTTATTGGCTACTTCCCTGAGTCTTCCTCGTTGGTAGAACGAAGATTATAACATCTAAATCAAGAGACATACATCCTGTTTAAGCCATCCCACTAAAGATGGGTTCCCAGCAGAACCAAAATTCCAACCCAGACTCTTGCCCCCCAAAGCAGTGATGTGAACTTGAGCAGGTTAACTACCATAGGACTGACAGAACAATTCACGGGCCTCGATGCCATTTCCTAGGCAAGCAACTCCTGTGTGGTGGAACCTTGTTTTTGACCTCGTATTGAATATATGTATTAATTATCCCCTACATGCTTAGCATGTTGCAAAACATCAGAATGGATATAAAGATGTGCAAGCAAAATGCATACTGCTACTATAAAGCTTAGGATCTAATTGGGAAATTAAGTATATAGAGAATATATACTTAAGCTAGGGAATAACCCCAAGGAGCTCTGAACCATAGAATGCTAGGATCTAGAATATTCTCTGAGGTCACCTTCCCAGATGAAGAAATTAAGATAAATAACTTGCTTTGGTGACCAGCCCATACTACAGCCAACATAAGCAGACATGATGAAATGAAAATAACAATAATAAAAACAATAAATAATCACAGTCACAGTAGTTAATACCTATGACATGCCCATCATGTGCTAAGCATTGTGCTTAATTATTTGGGCTGCCATATCTCTTTTAAGCCCCACAACAATCTTCATGGGCTCTGTCTAAACACATAGGAATTGAATCTCAAAACACTACCCTGAGTGAAAGAAGCTTATACAAAAGAGAACCTACAATATGATTCACTTTCTATGATGCTCAGAATAGGACAACCTAATCGATGTAGTAAGAACATAAGAGCAATGCTTGCTTGGGATGGGGATCAGGGTGGGGGCAGGGATTGACAGACTTGGAAGAACTTTTGGGAGTCCCAGTAATATTCTATGTCTTATAAGGGGTTCACATTATGCAAGTGCATGAATCTATCAAAATCATCAATGATAGATCTAAGATTTGTACATTTTATCATATGTTCAAAAAAAGGACAGAAAAAATATTAAACTCTAGGTAGGATAAAAATGCTGAAATATTGATGGGAGAGTGTTCTGATATCTGCAGCTTTGAAATTTAAAAAAAAATAGGATAGATTGATGAATTGATAGATCAGTGGATAAATATGTAGTAATGCAAGTAAGTTATAGTGAAATGATTATAGTAGAATCTTGGTGATCAGCATGTGAGTGCTTTCAACTTTTCTATTTGTTTGAACATTTTCACAATGAAATTGGTGGGGAGGTGGGGGAGGTAGTAAATCCACAGAAGTACACATAACAAATTCTCATCCTATTTATCTCAAGGAAATAAATGCAGTGAGCTATTCTCCGGTCCCTAAAGTGCCAGCATGATTTAAATTTGGGTCTGAAATGGCTGAAAAGCACATACATCTGGATCAGGAGGAACATTTCAGAACATTCTTCCTGAGGAAAACCAGACTCCTCTCTGAAGGAGGAGCAAAGTCTCACCCTTGCTGAGTCACTCCTGAGCTGAGATCCAGGGGTGCTAGAGAATGAAAGTCAAGTGCATGTGATAATGGGCTCAGGTGCCCAGGGGGAGGGTGACATCACCAGAAGCTCATTTCTTGGATTATCAGAATGACCTGTTTGCCCAGCCTGGAAAGGAAGAGGCAGCCAAGGGCTCCCTAAGCCAGCAGATGAGAAATTCAGTTCCTGCAAATGATGACTACATTCTCCAGTGCGATCACATTTAGTCTTCCAGTTAGCTTTTATTTCGTTAGTTATATTCACTAATCTGGTCTGGTCTCTGGGTAGCTCAGCCTTTGCAGAGCCTTTGTTCCGAATGATGTAACGGGCCCTGTTGTTTTCTTAAAACAAGAGCTATCAGTCCATGGGAAAAGCCCTGGATGTAGCATTAGGAGGCCTGCCTATGGGTTCTGGAAATAACATCTCCGGAACTTCATGTGAGTTCCTTAAATTATCTGGACTCTGGTGTCCTGTGGCCACACAGCTGTGCTACAAACACTGGCTGTAGATTCACTAGGAGCTCCTCACGAGGACTGGATCTCCATCATATCTTTGTCCTCAGAGGCTAACCTAGGGCCCTAAAGCACACGAGGTTCCCAGTAAATAAATGCTGCTCATTTAAAGTGAAGGAGCCGCCACCTTATACTGTGAAGGCTGATAGAATCTGAATCTGGCTTATGTTCTTTGCTGCTACTCACCATCATCCACACATCAGACGTTTTATGTGACTATTTTTAATCCTTGCCACATCCTTACGAGGTAGGCACAGTCATTCTCGTTTTACAGTTTGGGGAAACTGAGGCAAGGAGTGGTTCGTACATTTGCTCTTTCCAGAGCCCACTTCCTCACTTCCCACCGTGGCGATGGCTAGCGAAAGCAGCCTGCCGGGACGTCCCCCTGGTGTTGCTTCCTGTCCCTTCCCCATGAGAGAGGGTAGCAACAGCTTCGTCCACGCTTGACCAAACCGGCGACACTGTGTCTTCTTAGGGGGATCTCCACATATCCTCTGTTTCCAGCCGCCGGGCAGGAACAAAGAAACAAAGAAATATACTTTTAATTGTGGGTCTGGCCCCCCTGCCAGCTGCATCACACTTCTGGGTCACCCAAGCAGATGAGAAGTCCCTTGCTGGTGACACAAAAGGGCTGCAAGTCACTCAAAAGTGATAGCAGAGGGTCTTCAATACCGGAGCCTGATTGATGGAGGCACTGGGAGAATGTGCTCTTTGCAGACCGTGACAAAACCGCCCGGATCCATTCATCTTCCCTGACCGCGGCCTTTCTCCTCCCTGCCGGGGGGAAATCGGGCCCTAATGCAGAGCACAGCTACACCTGCCACATTCTGTTTCCATGGCTATGGCCGCCCTGATATTACTCTTTGAAGAGGAAATAAAAAATGTTCCATCAGAAAGGATGGTTCCTAATATCTTTAACCTTGAAGGATACCTCTGACCTGCAGGAAAAAGGGTAAATTGTGTTTGATGCCAGGAAGTTTACTCTAATAACTAAATCTCATCATTTTTCAAAAGCCACACGATTTTCATCTCTCCTGTCTGACGAGACTTGGCTTGGGTTTCTAGTGGTACCACTTAATCACCCAGATTGTGCCAGATGCCATGCAGAGACCATTGCCTTGATTCTCACAGCGACCTTGAGTGAGACATGCACACCCAATTCACAGATGAGGAAAAGGGGGTTCACATCTGAGTTCAGAAAAGGGTGCTTGGCGGGATTTAAGTAGGCTTCATAGTATGTCATAAGTAGTCAATGGCACTTAGATCGGTCACTCTGGGCTTAAAGTTCACTTAACAGTAGGTGACTTTGGGCAAGTAACAGAAACTCCCCTTCAGCAGGAATGGAGGTGATGCTAATGCCCTCCTCCCAGGACTGATCTGAAGACTAAATGAACCATGGGACAGTGCCTGATACATGGAAGGCTTCAATAAACTTTTGGGGATTCTTCTTTTTTTTTTTTTCTTTAAAGATTTTATTCATTTATTCATGAGAGACAGGGAGAGAGAGAGAGAGAGAGGCAGAGGCAGAGGGAGAAGGAGGCCCCCCGCTGAGCAGGGGGCCTGATGCGGGACTTGATCGCAGGACCCTGGGATCATGACCTGAGCCGAAAGTAGACACTTAACCATCTGAGCCACCCAGGCGCCCTGGGGATTCTTGACTAAGAAGAGACTGGGGGTACAAAACAAGCAGAATGCACGCAGAAGGAGAGAACATCAAGGAGTAGCTGAGCAAGGGTTGGAATGGTCCGGGGACAAGTCTGGACCTGATGTGGATGAGGAAAGATGGAGCCACTGCATGTTCTTGAGCAGAGGAGTGGCATGGTGAAAGGAGAGGTGTCTGGAGGCCTCCCTGGTCTCCAGGATGTGATGATAAAGTTTGGCATTCACATCGGCTAACCAACTGCAGCCAACATTTTTCTTCATTGTCGGATGCTTACAATTCTACAGCAGTTTTTCTCAAAGTAGGGTGAGCCAGCAGCAGAATCCTCTGGGAGCCCAAGAAAATTACACAGTCCTAAGCCCTGCCCAGACATAGGAATCCGGGAACTCTGCAGATAACACCCAGAAATCCACATGCTTCCAAGGGGCCGGATGATTCTTACACAGCAGTTTGAAAGCCACTCATCAAAACCAAGGGGTTCCAAACTTGGAGTAAAGAGGAGTCCTCATCTGAACAGGCTGTGTGATGGTAATCAGGGCACTGGGTTTCCAAGGGCCGTTCGTAGTATAATAATAAACTGAGGATAGTTGTAGCACACTTTTAAACTGCCAGACACCTAAAAATAAAGTCAGCAAGGCAATGTGAGTTCAAGCCTCAGAAAAGCGGCCAGAGGAGGAATTACAATTAGTAACTGACACCCTGCTACAGAGCAGGACTTTCTTTAGGCCTGTAACTCATGCCAATTCAGTGGCCTAGGGCATATCCCAATTTAAGTGCAGCTTTCAGAGTCCTGGAAAGTGGCCGTGACTCTGACCAGCTCCAGGATTCGAGGCAGTGCTCCACAGCTGGTGGGGGTGGCTGGGAGAGACTCAAGTCAGGTCAGTGGCATTGACCGCACCCACATCATGAAACAGACACCCCACGTACTGTGATGGATACCCAGGTGAGAGAACCAAGGCCTGCCTCAGGGGGTTACAACCCAGTGTAGTACATGGCGCAAGAATGTGGTATTAGATACCTTTGGAGGATGAAAAAGGAGTGGGTCTTTGTAGCTGCCCCAGGAGTGGGAGCTGTCCTCTGTCCCCTCCTCTTTCACTTCCTGTTGCAAACATGTAAAAAAAAAAAGTGATTAGGGACCCAGAGAAAAAGAAGAGATTGATTCTAAGTAGTTGGGAAGGGAAGACTCAGTGGAGCAGGTTGGCAACCGAGCAAGGTCTTAATAAGCAAGAGTGGGATTGCAAGAGGCAGAGGTGTGAGCGAGCATGTGCGGACAGAGGAAATGCTACATGGGGAAAAAATACGGCTGGGGGCCCGGAGGAAACGCTGAACACTGATGAAATGGAAGCTGTGGTTCCTCGGCCAGAAGTAACAGGGCAAGAGCCTAGAAAAAGAGACTGGGAACAACCTATGAATGCCAGACTAGGAAGTGGGGTCGCTCTTTCGTAGGTAATGTGAAGAACTTTATTAAAATAACCTCGGTGACATAGTGGAAGGCGATTTGCAGCAAGAAGGTACAGAAGCATTCATTGGTGTGCCTTAGAGGGAGAATATGTCTGTACCTCCTTCTGGGCTGAGGTCCAGGAGAGAAGGACTAGATCCTTAGAACACCTGTTTCTTCTTTGTCAGATTGGTTTGAAGGCAGGTACATCACTTGGCAGCTACCACGATGGTCTAGGGAGCAGAGATCAAGAAAACCCCCCCTGAAGGGTCAGGGGACAGAAAGAGCATGGGCCAGATAAAGAGAAGAGAGGATCCACATTTTCCTTTTCTGAGTTTACAGCATTAAATGACTTTCCCATCTTAGCCTGAAGGCTATCTGACAGATTGATAGCAAACATACTCCGATTTCTATCTTCCCCGTTTCTGCACCACTTGCAACCTGACTTTACAGCTCCTCCCATGAGGAGGTGAAGGTGCCCCTTTGAATCTGGGCTAGCCTTATACCTTGCTTTGGAAAACGGAATGTGGAAGAAGTGGGTCAGTTCTGAGCCTATACTTGAGGAGATCTTGAACAATTGTGCAGTCTTTAGGAAACATGCCACCTCCATGAACAGAAGCCCAGGCTAACCTACTGAAGAATGGAAGACACCGCATCTGATGGCATTCTGTACCAGCCACTCCCCAGCTGGCCCACTAGTTGGTCCTTGGTGCATGAGAAGGGATGAGACCAGACAAGGCCAGCCCAGATGAGCAGAACTGTCCAGCTAACCCACAGACTCAAGATCTATCAATCAGTTAATAAATAGTTGGGTTGGTTTGGTTTGATTTGCTTTCAGTGTAAATGTTGTGCTGGTTTGTTAGACTGCTACCTGATTTGGGGGACTCAAGATCAGCGTTCCTCATGGCCAAAGAAGTTGGACCCTCTCCAGTGATTCATTTTAAGCTAGGTTACAAAAAGAAAAAGAATTTTTGAGTATCCTGCTAAAGAGGATTTTCTAAATAATACAAGTTACTTTATTCTTTCCACAAGACTGTGGTCATTAGGCCCTTGGTACTTACTTCAGTGTGTAAGTGCTTGGTCAGTGGTGACCTAGGCCAGCCCTGCCCCTGCAGAGCTTTGGGGTGTGGTCCCTTCACAATCTACAAAGTGCTGTCATATCTACTGGTTCATTTGATTCTTCCAACTCCAACTCCTGGAGGAAGGCATTCTCAGTAGCTTCCATTTACAAATAAGCAAATTGAGTTCAGAAAGGTCAACTAATTTTCCAAAATTGTGCAACCAGTTAGTAAGCTCTCATGCCCCACTAGACTGGGAGCTCATTGTGGGATGAGAAGGTGGCCTCTTGCCCAAATCCTGGGGCCAGATTAGTAGATCCTATAATTAGATTACAAAGCACAAATATAAGGACTAGGATTCAAACCCACAGCTCTGAATCCAAGCACTCTGCCTGCTCTATAATATCAGCTATGCTTCCCATAGACTGCTCTGAATCTTCTCTCCCCAAGTTCAAAGTCAGATAAAGAAATGGAATTCATATTCTTCATCTTACCAGCTCCCAACTCTAATGCTGTGTGCAGCGAGGGTCTCTACTCAATGAAGCTCCAATCTAAGGATTCAGGCCTGGCAGGATCTAGGTGTTCAACTATTTCCTTTCTTTCCATGTCTGAACTCTGCTTTCCTCCATGTGGGCTTCCTTCTCAGGCATGCTGTCTCAGCATGGTGGGTAAAACAGCCCCTGACAACCCCAGACTTTCAAGATCCTATCAGTTCAAGATCTGAGACACTTTCTCTGAATGTTCATGTTAATTCCAGATATTGGACTCTTGCTCTCTTCTGTTATCTGCCAAACCATAGACTAATTATGTTGTCTAGGAGAATGGAGTACTCTGATTGGCCACCTTTCTGTAAAGGTGAACAAAGGTAATGAAGGTCCACCATATGTAATCAATAAATATTTCTGAATGAGTGAATGAATGAATCTTGACTCACAATGATTCAACTATATCTCTACTACTAAGGGACAAACCAACATCTTTTTTTTCCCCTGCATTCCATGAGCTGAGTGTCATCTAACCAATAAGCCTTCCTGGGAAGCAAGATCCGGCCTGCAATTCTAGAGGCATCTGTACCCTGAGCATATAATTAAGTCAGAGGCAAGTACAGCTGGTGAAAGCAGGAAGACTTGCATAAACTCTTCAATCTAGGAATGTTTGTGGACCCTATCATTACATACCCCACATGCTGCTAATCTATCCCACTGGGACTCTATAAACTCTGTGACTCTAACTGTTCTCCCGCTGAAAATGCATGAGTCCTCTTCAGGGCCGTGATGTGCCTCCTCTCTTCCTGAACTGAAAGCCTTTTCAAATTATCACCAAATTTAAGATTTACAAGTTGTTGAGTGAGGGGTTGACCTAGGTGAGTATTGGCATTGGGAAGAGTAAGTTTTAAATAGGAAAACTCTATTCCACTTACTCACTGTGTGATCTTTGGTGGGTTACTTAACCTCTCTGAGCCCCAGTATCTACATCTGTAAATGTTAGTAATAAAATCTGCCTCCTATAGTCACTGTGAGGATTAAGTATCACTAGGAACGGAACAGGCCCAGCATGGTGCCTACAAAATGGCAAGTATTTGACAAATGTCAGTTCTCCTCCCTTTTACAGACGTGAAATGCTGACCCTACGTATTAAAGTCAAAATAAGGGACACCTGGGTGGCTCAGTCGGTGAAGCGTCTGCCTTCGGCTCAGGTCATGATCCTGGGGTCCCAGGATTGAGCCCCACAGAATCCCAGGATCGATCTCATCAGGCTTCCTGCTTAGCAGGAAGTCTGCTTCTCCCTCTGCCCCTCACCCCACGCATGCTCTCTCCCTCTCTCTCTCTTTCTCTCAAATAAATAAATAAAATATTTTTTAAAATTAAAAAAATAAAGTCAAAACAAGACAAACCAAACAAAAGGAAATGTAAAAGAAATACCTTTTAGAAATGGTCTTCTTAAAGCAAATCAAATTATATACCTAATTGTCCAGGCTACTCATTTATCTGCTAGGCACTGCAATACGATCTTGAATAGGACACAGTCTCTAAGCTCAGGAGTTTAAAGTCTAGTGGATCGGGTTATCATCTGAGGACAGATACTATAATTTGAAATTACAATTGCATTTTAACTGATGAACACTGCCTTTGAACCTTTGCATTCTTATTGAAGTTCTGGTCATTTGTATCCTGTCTCTCCAAATAAACTGTAAGTTAAGCTAGGGCAAAGTTTTTATACTTTCCACATTGTCAAATACATGTAAAGGCTTCTTTTACAAAGGGATCTGAAGGGAAAGGTGGAAATCAGAAAGGAAGTATTTTTTTTCTGTTTTTCCACTGATGACCAATTTTCCTCTGAAGAAATGATTGGATCAGGGATGACCAAGTTCTGGGATTCTGCCTTTAGTACAGCCACAATGTTGCAGTTTTTTCCCCTCCGTGAACTAGATACTGTAGTACTTTTCCATCTTAATCTCATTGTGAATGTTTGCAACCCATTCATGAGCAGGGATCATATTTCGCTCATCTTTGTTTTCTCTGCATTTAGCAATTTCCGGCACATCGTCAATGGTTTCAACAACAAGCATTTATTTTTTCTCTTGAGCCGTCAGGTTGGATGGCCGGAAGTAGGCTTGGCTCAGCTCATCTGGACAGGACTGGACTCACATGCATTGCTGGTCAGCTGGTGGGTCAGCTGGACGCTGGCTGGTCTAGGAAACCCTCCGATGAGGTGACTGTGTTTTGTTTCATGCAGCCTTTCGGAAGTGATGGGACCCTCTGGAAAACAAAGATTTAGCAGAACAGCATTGAACTTATTTAATGGCACCAAGAGATATCCTGAGAAAGCTGCTCCATCAGACAGGTACAAAGAATACAAAGAAGAAGATAAGAAAACGGATGTTCTGGTTCTACATGCTTTTATGTTCTGCTAGAGGAAATACACCAGCTTTCTGGAGGGCAAGTCAGTGATATGTGTCCAAATGCAGCCTGGCTGCTCATCTGAGCTTAAGATTAAAAGGTTGGGAAAAATTAGGCTAGACACGAGTGGCAGGGGAGGGAATAAGAGGGTAGGGGGTAAAGAGGGGTGGGAGCGAAGGGATGGAGGGAGTAGGCAGTGGGGAAGGCAGAGAAGTGAGAGTCCCTCTTATACTCTGTTCTGCACTCTTCTGAGGACACTTGGCACCCTGAGACTGAGTCATGAGTCCCTCCCCACTTCCTGGAGCCCAGGAAAAAAAAAATTGGACAATTAAACACTTACGTGGGAATGCAGGGGGAGCAAACCATGCAACCCAGACTGCTAGCCCCATTCTCTCAAGTGGATCGGGGTTAAGGCACAAAGCCCAGGGTAGAGCTCGGACCCTCTGGCAGGGCAAACAAGGATTGAAACTTGCTGAGCACTGAGCACCGAGGACAGATCATACCAAAACCATTAGGTGGGCGGGTAATATGATGTTCAAATGGAACTGGATTTCTGAGCTTCAATCTCTGAAATCTCTGCAGGGAAAATAAATAAATAAATAAATTGCCTCTGTTTTTCTTCCTTTCTCCTGATCTGTTCCCGTGTCTGGGTTGTTGGAGTTAGTAGCGGGCTCTCGACAATCTGGAATATGTCCTCCATTGTGTTCTTTCTGTGAAGGAAATTACAACTTGGAAAGGAAAGGGGGAGGAGAGGAATATTACATTCTAAACAGTCTCAGGGAGATAATTGCAAAGTCTCCGTCCCTCGCTCCTTGCTCCCCCCCTCTTGTGGGCCCCTCTGACTCTTCTACGCCTGTAGGATCTGGCAAAGGGGAGCTATTGCAGGTGGACAGACGGCTTTGCGGGTGCCTCCCTGTCATGTACCAGCTGTTTCTCCTCCTCTTCCTGGGGCAGCGCGTACCCACAGAGTGCTGCCCACAAAGGAACGTTGAGGAGGTTTTGTCTAAGGAAAGGTGGGGTGGTTCGTTTTTGTTCTTTTTCTTGGGGGTCTAGGTTTTCCCTGTTATACCTTCAACTGTTCACTTGGCCACAATTCAGTCCAGGACTCGCTGTGCAGCTACCTCACTGTTTCAGACATTTCCAAGTATTCAATATACCATTTACTGATTCTTTTTTTTTTTTTTAAAGATTTTATTTATTTATTTGACAGAGAGAGACACAGCGAGAGAGGGAACACAAGCGGGGGAAGTGGGAGAGGGAGAAGCAGGCTTCCCGCGGAACAGGGAGCCCGATGCGGGGCTCGATCCCAGGACCCTGGGATCATGACCTGAGCAGAAGGCAGACGCTTAACAACTGAGCCACCCAGGCGCCCCCATTTATTGATTCTTTACTATGTGTCTAAAATCATGCCAAGCGTCTACATCCTTGATTTCACTCAATCCCCACAGCCGTTGTAGTATTCCTACTTCCACATCAGTGATACACTGGGTCTCAATGAGTTCACTTGTCCAAGTTTGTAATAAGAGGCACAGTCAAGATTTGAAACTAGTTTTGTCTGCTTCCTGACCACTGTGCTGTAATATCCTCCCC
This sequence comes from Mirounga leonina, assembly GCF_011800145.1. Lineage (NCBI taxonomy): Eukaryota > Metazoa > Chordata > Mammalia > Carnivora > Phocidae > Mirounga > Mirounga leonina. The sequence continues at coordinate 69,814,160 of NW_023270415.1, read as the reverse complement.
ACAACAAAAACTGATACAAGGCAGTCCCAGGCTGTCCCATCCTTTTTCCTTAAGTGGAGGTGATTTAAGAGTAGCAATCTGAACCATTTCTGCCCAATGAGATCAGGCAGAAGAGGTTTCCAAGGAAGTGAAGGACTTGCCCAAGGCCACGTGGCTGTACTTGGAGAATGGAGGGAGTGATTCAGATAGCTCCTCCTAGCACAGAGATTGAAGGAATTGTGACTACCAGGTCATTTAGCAGATGCTTGAGAGCATGCTTACAATGATCATCCTCCTGGACCTCTGTGCACAGCCTGGAGGAAAATGCCAAAGAGAAAAAGAAAGGAAGGAAGAATGACCTTGGTTTTCTTTTTCCTTTCTTTTTTTCTCTCTCTGGTTTTGTTTAAAAAAAAAAAAAATCTAAGCTCTGAGTTTGTTGGGTCTCTTTGTCCTCATTTCCTAGACCAGGAAACCGAGGCTCAGGGGCAATGAGTCACCTGGGATCTGAAGACTGGGGGTTCTTTCCTCTACACCAGCATTTTTCAAAGTGTGGTCCCAGGACCAGCAGCATCAGCATCATCTACCTGCGAACATATGAGAAATGCAAATTTTTCAGGCTGCACCCCAGACTCACTGAATCAGAAACTCTGGTGTGGGGGCCCCACATTCTGGGTTTTAACAAGCTCTCTTTGTGATTTTGATGCAGCTAGAGATTGAGAACTACTGCTTTACCATGGTTTGTAACTCATAGTTTAGAACAAAATCCAGTTGCGAATCCATATATTTAAAATTTTTGCTGCCTTCCACTACAGATGGTTCTGAAAGCCATTTGATTTTGACCTTGAAGAAATCCATTGCAAAAGCAAGATGCCAGAAAACTTTTAGAAATCTAATCAGCCGTGGAGCTTGTGATACACTGGCATTTGGTGCCTGCCACAGAACAGCAGGTTGCTGCATTAAGTACAAAGGTGTGAGTAGGAAAGGATTTCCCATGTTCTCATCACTTCCTTCTTGAGCTGTGCCTCGCTGGGGCTGAGCTAAATGGAGTCCTTCCCAGCCGTCAAGGCATAATAAGCTTTGTTAGAGGTGCCCTTATGCAAGGGCCTCTTAGTGCCAATGAAAAACCACACCAGCTTCCTCAGAGGTAAAACGACTGTGTAAGGTCACCCAGCTGCAGAGTGAGGTTGAGGGAGGGAATCTACACAGCCCCTTGCAACACCAACACTTAATGAATCTGGCTGCCAGGCAGTTTTAGCAGATGCTTGAAACAGGGTTTAAAATGATCACTCGTCCTGCCTCCCTGTGATGATTGTCATGCAGCTTGGAAGAAAATGCCACAAAAATCAAAGGACAACCTTGATTTTTTTTCTCCTTATTTTTGAAGTTTGGGGTTTGTTGCATTTTTTATTTATTTTTATTTTTTGTTATTTCTTTTAAGTAGGCTCCACGCCCAGCATAGGGTTTGAATTCATGACCTTGAGATCCAGACCTAAGCCGAGATCACTTAACTGACTGAGCTACCCAGGGGCCCCAAAGCTCATTGCATTTTTTAAAAGTGATTTCTAAGGATGCCTGGGTGGCTCAATCATTAAGTGTCTGCCTTCAGCTCAGGTCATGATCCCAGGGTCCTGGGATCAAGCCCCACATCAGGCTCCTTGCTCAGCGGGAGGCCTGCTTCTCCCTCTCCCACTCCCCCTGCTTGTGTTCCCTCTCTCGCTGTGTCTCCCTTTGTCAAATAAATAAATAAATAAATAAATAAATAAATAAATAAATAAATAAAATCTTTTAAAAAAATGATTTCAAGATTTTTTTCAGCAGTAAAGTGTTAAAATGTTGTTATAAAAGTATTTACATAATCCCTTCAGTTTTCAGAGCAAAGACTGAGTGATGTTCAGTTAAACCAGGGTGGAAATATCTAGTTGTAGCCTGATTGCTCTCTGCCTTTCTGCGTCTGAATTTACTGATAGGGTTGACCTCCTCCCTGGCTTCACCTTCCTCTCTGCACTCTGTTCAGTTTTTGCTCCATATCACTGTGGTTTCTCTCCAGCGATTACCAGCAACTGCCTCATCCACGGTCCCCTGGTTTGGAATCCTCCTCTGGCCTTCACTCTCATGTTTTCCTTTCTCATGATTCCTTCTCTGTCTGCTTGTGGAGTCCATGCCCTTTGCTTGACTCCTGAACATTGGTGATCTCCAAACCCTTTGGATCTCAGTCCGTGCTCTTCTTTTTTTTTTTTTTTTAAGATTTTATTTATTTATTTGAGAGAGAGAATGAGAGAGCGAGTACATGAGAGGGGGGAGGGTCAGAGAGAGAAGCAGACTCCCTGCCGAGCAGGGAGCCTGATGCGGGACTCGATCCCGGGACTCCAGGATCATGACCCGAGCCGAAGGCAGTCGCCTAACCGAGCCACCCAGGCGTCCTAGTCCGTGCTCTTCTGGCATGACCCACCTGAGTATCCCATTATCTCAAGTGTCTATCAATCCTGCTCGGAGTTCTTTACTGAGACTCAGACTGGAATATCCAACTCTTTGCAGGACTTCTCTTGTAAGTATTTCAAATGCCACATGGCCCAAACTGAATGCACCTTCACATCTCCAAAAGCTGCTTTTCCCATAGTCTTAGAGTAGACATACCACACAACTACTGTCCAGTTACACACGCCAGGAACTAGGGAGGTGTTTTTCACAATGCCAAATCTTACAAGCATCACCTCCATAACATACACACATACCACAAACTTTTACACACACACAGCACACATGCTTTCTTTCTTACACACATGTGAGTGCACACACATGCACAGCCACACACTCGCTTTCTCTCTTACACACTTTGCAGGCACACACACATATCCCATATGCGAAGACCAAACCCTGTGTATTTTGCCACCATGTCTTCCCCTCCTTTCCAACCCTGCCACCATTGCTCTTGAGCTGAGTCCCTGATCATTGCTCACCTGACTATTGAGAGTTTCCAGACTGTACTCTTTCCTTCCTTTAAATTCAAGCTCCCATGGTAGCAGAGGAATTTCTCTAAAATGCTAAGCAACCATGGTTCTCTCACTTTATACATCTCATATCTCCTACTGCCTGTAGAAAATGTCCACATTCTTAACACAACCAGCAAAATCTTCCTTGACCTGTCTCTGTAGCCTCTTTATCAGTTTCCATGAGAAATACCCCACTGATGAGCACCCTGATATCCTCAAATATTTTACTGAAGTTCCAGGCACAATTTATGTCGATAGAAGACTATTAATTAAAAAAAAAAAAAAAAGCTTTAGTGGAAATGTGATCCATGAAACAGATTTGGAATACATCACTTAGTCTTACCAAACTGCCCTATTGCTCCAAAGCCATGGCATTTAACTAACTGAATGACAACAGTAAGAGATGGTATGCAACTATAAGAAAAAATTAGGAAATCTTTTATACACCCATGTGGATATGTGATCATTTATTTAACCAGACCCCTACTGATGGAAATAAAGGTAGTTGCCAATCTTTACAATCTATGTTATTATAATATCAGTCTGTCTGCCTCTGGGATTAGAAGAAGGATAAGAGTGAAAATGGGAAGACCAGTTATAACAATAGACCAGTGAAGAGACCAGCTGGTGACAATGAGGATGGAAAAGAGAGATATTTAGGGACCTAGAGGTCTTAGCCTTAGGGAATTTAGCACTGTAAAGAAAAGTGCAATAAACTAGTAACTCCTGTGCACTGATTCACTTGACACATATGAATTGTCCACCCACTATGTTCTAAGATTGCTCACTTACTATATTGTGTCAAGCCCGGAAGACCAAATGCGGCCACTTCCAGCCCTCATGGAGTTTCAACCCCAAAAGGAAAGCTAGGTGATTATTTCAGAGGATCTAAACCAGCCTGGGACATGGAGCATGGGTTGTCAGTAAGCAATGTGCTGAGCAGTGGATAGGAAAGTCACTGACTCCATACTTCTCCAAAGGCAGCCGTGACCACAGCAGCAGCATCACCTGGGTATTTGTTAGAACTGCACAGTCTCAGAGCCCACCTGAGACCTGCTCAATAATAAATAGGGACTGAGCAGAGCCCAACAATCTGGGTTTTAACAAGTCCTCAGGGTCATCCTTACATCGCTACAGTTTAGGAGCCACTGCCTAGAAACCCAAAAGATGTGGGGGCAAATTTCCCTGTTAGTAGTGGTGGTCTAGAAAGGCTTAAGGCAAGAACTGACCTATGAGCCAGTCTTCAAAGGAGAGTGAGAGTTCCCCAGAAGGACAAGCATAGCTGGAGGGGAACATTCCAGGAATTCCAGGTGTTTGTGCTCCCTGAGCTAGCTTACAGTACCTCCACCCTCACATTTTCTTAATGGAGTTAGAACTAAACTGGGGGAAATAATGTATGCACAAAGTTATTCATTGCATTTTTGCAAACAATTTAAATAACCATCAGCTGATGACTTCTTGAATAAACTCTGAGTCATACATGTAAATGAATACTATCCCTCTGTTTATCAGGAGAGAGGTATAGAGATGAACTTTAGAATATGGTGCTAAATACAAAAGGCAAGGTACAAAATCATGTGTGTATCATGCAACTTTTTGGGTGAACAAATGTAAATATGTGTACTGCAGATACACAAGAAAGTGGAAACAGGAAATGGGCTCCTAGGTGGAGAATTTTAGGTGGAAGACAGGAATGGGAAGTAGGTCTTCACTGGATGCCATTTTGTACCTTTTAAATTTCATTCTACATGCATAGATTACCAATTCAAAGGAATAAACACCATACCTTTCTTAATGCAAGAACAAGGAGTGGGGAGCGAGAAGACATCTGCTCTGAATGCCCTCCTGGCCCTCAAGAAAGGTTCCCCCTCCCCAGCCTCACCTAACACCTTTTGGGGAACTTCACAGGGTGGGGGATGTGACAGGGAGGGGTGCTCGGTGTTATGATTATTGTTTTCAGTACCTATTTTGTTCTAACAGGATGTGCTGCTTGGGGTCAAGGCCCTGGGCCAAAGTCATAGAAGAGTAGCTGTTTGTGGTACTCCCTCTGAGTTCCCAGTATTTGGGAAATGGTCACCTCACAGCAGAAGCGGGGGTGGGAGAGTTGGGGAGGACCTAAACCACCACTGTGGTGGAAAGGGGAGGGCACAGGGGTTCCATTCAGAAAAAGAACAATTGGTGGTTTCAGGCAGCTGAAGTGAGGGCAGAAGGGAAATGAGATGGCCTGGCCTATCAGAGGCGACACCACTGACCCTTGCCTCTAGCCAAAAAAGGAAACAAGTAGGTACAGAAGAAGTGGGCTTTAGTGCAAAATGCTTCTTCTTCAGCAGCTCTCAGCAATCTCAAAAAAAATTATCTCACCATCTCTTGTCCAGCTTCACTTCCCCACTTTCCCAGGAAGAGGGGGACCTCATCATGATGAAGTGCCCAGTATACACCAGCTCCACTTTATTTCCATTTTTGTTATCACATTGAATATTCTCCAAACCCTTCTAGGAAAACACCCACTGAAGTCAGAAGAGCAATGTAACTTGCCCAAAGTTGCTATGGTGTCAGGATTAGAACCCAGTTCTTCTGACTCCAAGATCTCTGCTACACAGATTTTAGGCTACATCAAACTAGGGAAAGACCCCTTCCCAGACTCTGAAATCATTTGTCATGGAGCCAGCCATGTGGACTCAGACTCAGACCCCTGGGTTTGAAAACTGTAACTGAAATCATCAGAGAGCACTGTAATACTTGCAAGAAGATAGAAGGATTAACCAAGGAGATTCCATTGAAGACAGAGAGAGGATTCCCAGGATTTATCTACTAGAGTAATGATGGTTTGTGACTGCTTCTTTAAAAATACTGGTTTATCAAGTCCATGTACTTGATGACAGTCTCTGGCCCACCCATCACAAGAGTTTTCTATTTGCATGTGGCCCAATAGCCAGGCCCACTCAACTCCCGAGCTCCATGAACACTGTCAAGATAAAAGCTTGTTTGGAAGGGATATGACCTTCTCTGGAGTTTCCAAAAAGAACCTTGCAGATGGCTTTAAACTAAAAGGCAACTTGACTTAAATAAGATAAGGCATCTCTGGGATTTGTTCATTGAATCATTCAGCAAGATTCGCTGAGGGCCTAATAAGTGCTGAGGATACTGAGATGACTAACACATGGTTCCAATCTCTATAGTCTTTTTCAGTTTCAACATACCACAAGTATAATGCTGAAAGGTAAACTCTGAAAGAGAGGTCTCAACAGAAGTTTAGGAGCACAGAGTGCAAGGGGTTAATCGTTCCTAGGATTGGGGTGGTGCAGAGGAGGTAGCCTTTGAGATGAACCTGGTAGGATGTGGAGGAGGACATTCCAGGCAGAAGAAGAACATAAGCAAATTTTTGGAAGCTCTAAAATTCATTATGCATTTGAAATCTGTCCCATTCTTGTCCCTACTATCGACTTTCTATATAATTCTAGGCATCTCATTTTACCTCTGCTTTCAAGTCTCAAGTTCAATTCATCTAGGCTGTAGAAGCAGAGGGAGAAGGACAGAGGCAGAGACAGAGAGCTGTCTCAGTTTCAGGTAAGAAGGGATTCACAACTGCATGTCACAGAGGGTCCTGTTGGGGTTTTCTGCAAATCTTTGGGTATCTCTGCATGAAAACACACATTTGATTCAAAGGCTTCGGAGGAAGGATTACAAGATTAGCTAGTGGCTGTCATTCACATTGCCCCATGTCTCAGGTATCTGGCCAAGTTCTCAAGAAAAGAGGAAGTAAAAATAGAAAGGACTAGACAGCTGAGAGCAACTGATTACTGAAGATGGAATTCCCCCTGAGCCTCATGCTGTTCTTTCGGGCAAGACCACTTGCAATGTCTCTCTTTAACTCCAATATGAACTATTTCTACATTTCTTCCCTGATCACCAAGACAGGTCAGATAGATCTTCTATGATCCACTATTTCTGTGCTTCCCAGCACCCGATTCTTCCTTCAGTGTTGCCTTTATCATACTGAATTGTAATCATCTATTTCCTTGATAACGTCCTTCATTATGTCTCATTAGGACAGCCATCATATCTCTCCTTTATAGCCGCAGCCTGTTATATAACATGGGAAAAGTAACTGTTGAATATGAATAAGTGAGTGGATGAATGAATAAAAGAGAGAATGCAAGATGGAAGATAGTGAGCAAATGGCAACTACCACAGAGTAGTCCAGAAGGCTAGTGCCACAGAGCTTGAATGACACTCTCTCTGGGATTCCAGGCACTATTACCCATGAGTGTGAGGGAGGAAAAAGGGAAGTTCCAGTCAAAGAAGTACCCCATTACAACTGTCACTGAGATCATATTTTACTTCCCGCTGATAGAATTTTGAAGATCCAGGTGAGTTTTGGGCCATTTTGCTATGGAGATAAAAAAGTGTAATCTACTCCTGTCCTCAACAGTTAGCTTCAGATGGCTGAGCCAGCATAAGTTCTAGAAGACACAAAAGGAATGAATCATTCTTTGCTATGAAATGGCAAGAACTGGGCTAGCATGAAATGGAAGAACTGGGATGGTGTCCATTGAACCAAGTAGATAATAGTAGGGAAGTCAAGGCAGATAGTGGTGATGATGGGGAAATTGATGATGACGATGATGATGGTGATGACAGTGAGAATTGTCAACATCTTGAGCATTCTACATTACTCTTATTTACTCCTTACAACAACTCTAGAAAGAAGGTACTATCCTTATCTATTCTTATGTAATTCTACAGATGAAGAAAATAAAACTCTGAAAAGTTAAATAATTTACTGAGGATCACACTGCTCATACGGCAGAGCCAGGACTTAAAACCCAAGTCTGATTCCAAAACCCATTCAGCTAAACATGGCTGTTCTGCCATCCAGTTTCTCTTATGGGTTAATATTTTCTTACTTAAGATATTGATATCTTCATGCTAATAGGCCCCATATCCTGAATAACAGAGTCGTTGAGTCATTGTTAAGAAGAAATAAACTTCATACCAAACTCAGTTCCCTGGAAGTAGGTCAAAACATTCATGATGATCTACACTAGCTCAATAGGCCAAAACACTACTGACTATCCACACTAACTCAACTGCATATTCCAAAATGAAAGACTGCTGTTGCACAGCATCTAGAACCCGATTTCAGAAAATAGAAGGTGAGTTCAGATGCCCTGGAATGAATCCAAATTTCCAATAGTGCATATCATACTTTTCGTGAACCACTGGATTATAATATATAGATCCCATCAGTTCTGTACGTTGCCCCTCTTTATCCAAAGGTAGCCCTGAAATCCTTTCTCAAACATTCTCAAATCTTTGCTTTGACAAGAATAATCATATCGGGTGCCTGATCCATTCCAAGGAACTTAATCACTATGAGCTGAACTAATTGCCAGCTTTTAAAAGACAAGAAATATGACCACTAACTACCATTTACCCAAAAGTCGGGGGATGGAATGGTCTCATTAATTTAATAGTCTGGTGAATTAGAAAAGACCATAGCTAACAAAAGATGGATTTCTAGATTTCCAAAATGTGGGCTATAATAGAATACAGTACATTTAACCTCATGTGAAATAAAAATGCCTTACAGTTCACAGAGTACTCTGAAGAGTATTTCCAAATATGACACAACAACGCCATGAGGGAAATAATAGGCCTATCTGAATTAAAAATAGAAGAGCTTGGAGAGATTTAATTATGTGTCCCAGGTCACACATCAAATAAGGAACAGACTAAAATTTGAGCTGAGTCTTCTAACCCCTCATGCAGTGAGCATTCTGTCCCCCATCCTGCCTCATGTCTTTGGTTTCTCTTCCTTTCTGGCCAACACAGGCATTGCCAACATGGATGGACAAACAGAACTTATGTACAATGAGCAAGCCATACAGTAATCTGTTTTCATGCAAAAGAAATGTGGAATTTATTATGGAATATAGATGGCGTATAATCTGTTGAGTGCAAGGATCAGGTCCTGTTAACCTTGTTATGCCTGGGACTCAACACAGAGAGAACATTTGTTGAATTCAGTAACTGTGCTAGTTGCTGATAACAAAGTTTAGGGCAAGTCCTAAACTATGAGCCAACTCTCTTCCAATTAGTTGCTCTCTCAAGTCAAATCAAATCAAGAGCTCAGATTTGGGCTGAAAATATTCCTGAACAGGGTCCCTTGTAAACTTTCGCCTAGAGCAATGTCATCAGAGTACTGTCAGGATATGTCTCCTTGAGAGCAGTAAAAGGAGCACTAAGTGATATCAGGCTGATGAAATCAGAGCTTTGCTGAGATCAGCCAGTGGATACCAAGTCAAGGACTGGCTTCCAGCCACAGCTTGCATTTACATGCAGGACACACTAGATGTCCCTAAGAGAACCAGAGGATCATATTAGAGTGTCCCCAGTCTCCAGTAGAAGCCTTCAGTAATGGAGGCTGAACAAAGCTCCCATGAGAGTGAATGACATGCCACATTTTCAGAGATGACAAGTTTCCCATCTCCCTTGTTGACCACTGACCACTGCTCACATGGGAGCATGTCTGTAACCCACAGCCCAAATCAGTCAATAAGGATGGGAATGAATAGCCAAAGGATTGGGCTTCAGGCTGTGTGATTTAAAAATCTTGATTTTTCTAGCTATGTGACCTTGGGCAGATTGATTAAACTCCCTGAGACTTAAATTGCTCTTCTGTAAAATGAATGGACACAAAGTTTAAATGAGATAATGTATGGAAAGCATCTAACACATAGTAATGGAGTTGAATCTCATATGACATGTAAAAGTTACATATAATTAAAATTACCCTTGAGAATCCCTTAAGTTGCCCAGAAAGGATAACGTATGTGTTCTTTTATATATATGGCATACATACATACATACATATATACATGGCAGATTTTATATAAAATATATAAATATATATTGAATATATTATAAAATATATATAATGCATATTATATATTATATTATATATTTTATATGATATATTTAAAATATAAAATCTGCCATAGTAATATATACATATAAATATACAATGTAAATAGTAGTATATATGCAGAAATAAATTTTATAGTATTCTAATTATATATAAAAGAGTATATAGTTAAATTCACATGAGTTAAATAGATGTATGAGAAAACCCCACTCTAAATAGAAGTTGAACATTTATGATGTTACTGTCCTGGGGGTAGAAGATGCAAAGAAGCATAAAATGACTGGTAACAGTGAATTAAGCATATTTTCTAATCAGGGCTCTAAGTATTGTCTCACATTTCTTCATTTAATTTCACAACTCTGCAGTGTAGTTCCTGCTATTGTCCCCATTTTACTGATAAGGAGGCTAAGGAACAGAGAAGTTAAAAATTAGTCTGCCCCACAAAGGATATTGTAATCTAGTTATATGGATGAACTACAACCAAAATCGATGCTATATAAATATCTGTAAGATGACCGCCTACAAGGATAAAAATGAATGGCAGAGGAGTGATGCAGATAACACTCCATAAGCTTAGGATTTCAGAGCTGGAAGGAGCCTGAATACATATCATCATGTAGGGGTCAGAGTTCAGAAAAGACTATTCTAAATTACAACTTAAGCTGTGTCTTCAAGGATTGGTTTTCCCAGTCAGGTGGTAAGAAAATGGAAGCAAGTGCATGAATGTTGATTATAGGGTGTAAAAATGTGGAAGCAGGTATATGACATTTTATTTGGTGGACATATAGAAAAGGCGAGCTATTCCTACAGCGGGAACGGGCAGGGATGATGTCAAAAATAAGCCCAAGTCATATTGCACTGGTCTCTGGGGTGATATTCCAAGGAATTTGACTGTGAACCTCAGTGAACCACTGAAGACTCCTGAACTGCGGAGCAAGATCAAACAGGGCACCTGGGAACGTTGGTTCTACTCCGAACCCAACACACTGGGGCCATTGCACAGCTTAACTGACCCTCCTTGAGAAACAGTTAAAAACAGTTCTATGGAGGTCATTTTTACTCAGCAAGCAAATAACTAAACAAATGTGTCCTCTTTCAGGATGAATCTGGACTTTCCAAACCCTTGGGGGCCGTCTTCACGTACAACCCACAGGGCCTCTGCTGCATGTCCCTTGCAGCCAAATGACAAAGTCATTCCTGGCACTCAAGGGTAATGCTTTCTTTTCAAAGCTCCTGGTAAATTAAGTCTCGTGGAAGGCACCTTCCCTAAACCTTTCTCCCCTGAACTTAATCCTTTCCATTTTCACTGCTTCCCCAAATTGAATTTATATGCATACTTGGCAAAATGTTGACAGTGATGTAAACATTTACCATAAAGACAACCAGACTTTTGATACCTATAGTCTTAGTAGTAAATAAAATAAAGTGTTTTTTTTGCCCAATATCTTCTTAGTATACTCACCCTGCTTGAAAAAAGGTCCACTTATTTAGGAAGATTGTTTTGCAAAGCTAAGATTTGCAAACACAAAGGTTTGATCAAATTAAGCCTTGGTTCATTTTAGAGAACTTGAAGGTAACTGAACATTGAAGTAGATATTTGTTACATGGCAGCACCTTATAGCCAACTGTGATGTGAAAACTTAGCCCTGTTAAACATAGTAAATAAAGTCAATCATCATTATTTGTGAATTCCATATTTGTGAATTTGCTTACCTGCTAATATTTATTTGTAACCCCCAAATCAATACACCACTTTCAAGGTCATTCATAAACACAAACAGAGTGATGAAAAGTTTGCATCACCCACTGTGCATATTCCCAGCTGTGGCCTGACAAGGAGGTGCTCTGTCTTCTGGTTTCAGCTCTCTCACTGTAAACAAGTATCCTTTTCATGATCTATTTAGCATGACTCTCTCATTTTTGTGCTTTTTGTTGGTTTACTGTTTAAAATGGCCCCCAGTGGTAGCGCTGAAGTGCTGTCCAGCATTCCTAAGCATGAGAAGACTGTGATATGCCTTACAGAGAAAACACTGCTGTTAGATAAGCTTTGTTCAAGTGTAAGTTATCATGCAGCTGGCCATGAGATCAATGTCAGTGGATCAATAATATATATTAAATAAGGTGTTTTTAAGTAGGAACACACATTAAGCAAGTTTATGTACTGATCCATTGATGAAAAGGTTGTGACCAGAAGCTCATAGGAACCTAATTTTGTATTTCCTCTAGGAACAATGGTTCAGTATTCACTAATTCAGTGTTCATGGCATCTTTAGAGAACATAACCACTAAAAATGAGAATAATGAGAATCAACTGTACCTGGGATAGGGGTAATAATGTGTGTACAAGATTAGCAATGGGAAGCACTAGCAGGGCAAGGAGAACCCATAAGAAAAGTTTGGAAAGAATTTCAAGACTGGAATAAATTCTAATGAACCAGGGAGTGGCGAAGGAATGGTACCAACATAGAGAAGATGGCAGAGAATAGAGAATAATGCTAAGTTCTCAGAGCAATGCAACACTCCTAAAACTTGCTACAAACATGACCACTTCTGCAAAATTTTGAATTCAGTTAATTGTTGATTTTGTTCTACATAAACATATATTATTTTCTGGGAGTCTATCAGGAAATATATTTTCTTTATAGTTAACTTCATTTTGGAAAACCAAGAATCGCATTACTTTCTCCCCCCCTCCCACCCCAGGAGAAACAAAAATATGAAATATAACCCTGGCCTGTAATACAAGTTTCCTTGTTTCCCCAAAGATAGAAAGAGCTGATCCCCAGTTTGTCATTCACATTCTTCCTTGTGCTTCGAAGGCTCCCTCCTCCCTGTGACAACCCACCCCACATGTTAGGACCCAACTTAATTCCTTTTTAGAGCATTCACAGTCATGTCCATATATTAGTTGAATGACTACAAGCACACACGTTAGAATCAGACAGATGTGGGTCTGGATTCCAGCTCAGCCACCTATCAGATCTCTGACCTCTGAATTACTGAATCCCTCATATTTTAGTTTCCTGATCTCTAAAATGAGTATTAAATTATGCTGGCTTCCAGCACACTTCCTGGCATGAAGCAGCTGCTTTAGCTGTGACTCGTTACTGAATTTTCTGTGTAACCAGCACTCTACTCCATGCTGTCCCATTTTGGGCTCTGTGCCCCAATTCTCCCCATGCATGAAATTTGTCTCTGAAATAAGACCCTGAGATCTTCAACAGAGGGAGTCCAACTTGTGTTCATGGTTATCTCAGGGCCACCTCCTGCCAACTCTGACTCCTTCTAGTCACATGCAGGTTTCTCACTTTCCTCTTCCCATGTCCGCTGCCACTTGTCTGTCAAGGACCTCCTAGAAACTCCTCCAGACTCTTGCACAAATTTCCCCACCAGAGAGCCCTCCTGTTCCATCTCTTCCCTTTCTGACCTGTTATACTGTTAACAGCTATGCTTTCTTGAGCTCCTACTACCTACCAGGGACAAAGAGAAGCACGTGACACACCCCTTCCCTAACCTCTGCAAGGAAGGGGTGTTTCTTATTTTCCATTTTGCAGATGAAGAAATTGAGTAAGGTTGAGAACAGCTATTACATGCCTGAGTCTACTCAGTAAATGGGGCTCAAACCCAAATCTATGTCAGCTCCAAAGCTCTCTCCAGTGTGCCCTGCTTCCCTCCCTACATATTTTAAGGTCTACTGCCAATGAGTCTTGCTAAGTCACAGAACTGCTCAAAAACATCCCAGGGCTCCTTCTTATTTATGAAGAAAAAAATGGGAATCCCTTGGCCTGATATGTAAGATTCTCTATATCTGACCTCAGCCTACAGCCTGAGTTTTATCTCACTGTAGTGCTTCGTGAACCTGGCATGGCAAACAAAACTGTTCTTTTTTTTTTTTAATGTTATGTTAATCACCATACATTACATCATTAGTTTTTGATGTAGTGTTCCATAATTAATTGCTTTCATATAACACCCAGTGCTCCATTCAGTACGTGCCCTCTTTAATACCCATCACCGGGCTAACCCATCCCCACCCCACCACTCCCCTCTAGAACCCTCAGTTTGTTTCCCAGAGTCCATAGTCTCTCATGGTTCATCTCCCCCTCTGATTCCTCCCCTTCATTTTTTCCTTCCTACTATCTTCTTTTTTTTTTTTAACATATGATGTATTATTTGTTTCAGAGGTACAGGTCTGTGATTCAACAGTCTTACACAATTCACAGAGCTCACCATAGCACATACCCTCCCCAATGTCCATCACCCAGCCACCCCATCCCTCCCACCCCCCACCCCTCCAGCAACCCTCAGTTTGTTTCCTGAGATTAAAAATTCCTCATATCAGTGAGATCATATGATACATGTCTTTCTCTGATCCACTGTTCTTCATGAAAGCTCAGCATTTGCCAGTCTTTGTGTTCGTGTTTAAACCAGACCCTCCTTTGGGAATGCTCTCAAGGCTGCCACTCTCATTGTCAAACCTGCAAACCTTTCTTATTTGTCCCCCAGGGCTCATGTTACATGCTGCACCCTCCCTGAAGCATGCACCCTGTTCACACCTTCAATGATGCATCTGGTGTCTACTGCATGTGAAGCAGTTTGACCTCCCGTGCACTTCAATACCTATGGGCGTGATTGTGCCACAAGATAGGTATGGGGAAGGGGCACCTGGGTGGCTCAGTCGTTAAGCGTCTGCCTTCGGCTCAGGTCATGATCCCGGGGTCCCGGATCGAGCCCCACATTGGGCTCCCTGCTCGGCGGGGAGCCTGTTTTTCCTTCTCCCTCTGTCTACCACTCTGCCTACTTGTGCTCTCTCTCTGTCAAATAAATAAATAAAATCTTAAAAAAAAAAAAAGATAGGTATGGGGGAGGGGCACAGAGGAGCAGCCCTAGACAATCAGGAGGGCCTTTCTGAGGAAGGTGATGGCTTGGTTGAAACTGAAGGAGAAGTTAGCAAGAGAAAAACAATTTATCCTCACTCTGAACATCCACAGCTAGTATTCTTTCCATCTTTCCCAAGATCCCTCTTTCTTCTTTATATTATAGTTATTTCTTTCACCCCTACTAGACTGAGAGCTCCTGAAGAACAGTATTTGTGACTATTTCATCTTTGATTTTTCTTTTTTTTTTTTTTTACAAAAGAAGTACTCAGTGGTGGGCATGAACACAGACAGACTTTGGAATGGGCAAATGCGGATTAGAGATCCAGCTCTACCATTTACAAGTCATGTGACCTTAACTGGACTAAATTACAGTTTTAAGACACCATTTTCACATGCAGATTAAGCAAGAGAAAAAGTCTATCTTACAGAGTTGTTATGAGAACACAAAATAATTACAAAAATGTTTGTATAATGTTTAGCATTGTACCTGCTACACAGTAAAAGTTCAGTAAGTGGTAGCTTTGTACTTCTGAAACATAGTCCAAGATTTTTTATTTATTTTACACACCTCCTAGCACAGCACACAAAAATAGTCCCATGTGAACACTCACTAACTTGAAGTATCTTATTCCAGCCCAGATATGTGCACATAAACATGATCAAATTAATTAAGACCATATCACAGATATTTCTTTTGCAAGGCAGATTTTTTCTCTGCCCAAAAACTCATAAAGAGATGGCAATTGAGGTTGAAAAAACTAGTGCTTAATTATATAGCACTCTCTCCAGAGTTTCTCAATTTCTATACAAATGAGCCTAGTAAGTGATTCATTGTTGTTGTGTATGTGTGCGCGCGCGTGCGTATGTGTGTGTGTGTGTGTGTGTGTGTGTGTGGTGGGAGAATCTTTCAATCAAAGAAAGAAAAAGAAAAAATGAAAATAATCTGTGCTGCTTGAAAAGTTAAAATCATATTATTCTTTCTAAGCAGCTTTTGTGGTTGGTACTCAGTGTAGATGATGGTGGTTTTTAATTACCCAAGATAGAGGAACACCCATCTAATAAAGGAAATCCCATTAAATAGTCTCAAGTCAACCTCCTTAATTCAGGCAAATAGAGAGAAAGAGGCAGATCATGACTTTGAAGGGTTTTCAAAAAATGCCATTGTATTACCTTCAAATGCACAGGGGGACCTCAGCTACCTCATTACTAATTAAGCAGATCCACATTGAAATTCTCTGGATAGAGTGAATATAATAGATTAGAATATTGAGCACATACCATATACCATATATCACTCCAGGGGACCTGGGAAGAAGACGCACATGAATGAGATCTAGATTCTCTTCTGGGTGAGAGAAACATGCAGATATGTAACTTCATTTTAAGATAGAGTGAAGCAGCACAAAATGGAGGCAAACTTTGCAAGCTATATGAGATTGCAGTTGGGGCTGACCACTTTCCTTTTCTAGAGGAGGGACCATTGCTGCTGAGCTTTGAAGACTAATCTCACAGGAGAAGTTGAGGAATTCATCCTCGTTGAGAACATACTCTGTGACATATATTTTATATACCATATTTCATTTAATTCTTAAAACTCTCCAAAGTATTAGTACTATATGCTTATTATCAAGATAAAAAGGCACTTTTCCCAAGGCCACACCACCAGAGCGTAGGAGCTTGGATGCTAATATGGGCCTGAACAATCCCAGAGCCTGTGATTTCACCTCCTCTTTTGTTCTGGAGCACCTTTTTAAGATTTTATTTATTTATTTGGGACAGAGAGAATGAGAGACAGAGAGCATGAGAGGGAGGAGGGTCAGAGGGAGAAGCAGACTCCCTGCCGAGCAGGGAGCCCGATGCGGGACTCGATCCCGGGACTCCAGGATCATGACCTGAGGCGAAGGCAGTCGCTTAACCAACTGAGCCACCCAGGCGCCCCTGGAGCACCTTTACAGCATGTATGAGGTCAGCTATCTGGGAGATGAGGTTAAAACCATCATCCCATCTACTAACAACACTCTACTCTTACCTCAACCTTTAAAAGGCATGTAGGAAAAATAAAATAAAATAATAAAATAAAATAAATAAAATAAAATAAAATAAAATAAAATAAAATAAAAAAATAAATAAAATAAAATAAAATAAAATAAAATAAAATAAAATAAAACGTAGGTAGAAACCGACCACTTCGGGTCACCTCCATGCTACCACCCTGGCCTGAGCCACCATCATCTCTTGCCTATATTTCTGCATTGCCCCCAATGATCTTCTTGCTTCCATTCTTGCCCTCTACCTTCACATAGTAGCCAGAGGGGTGCCATTGTCTGTTGTTGTAACCAAACAACGAACACACGAAAGCCTTTGTAAGTGGTTCATTCCTGAAAGTAGATTATGCTCACTGCCAATACTGCTTATACTATTCATTACCCTGTATAGATTAACTAATTTACAGCTAACTTATAGCTAATTTATACAATTAATAAGGATTATTGGATTGAATTGAATGAATTTCTCTCTCATCAGAGACAGGTGTAAAGGTTAACTTTGACCCAATTCAAGCCTAATTATAATAAATCATATAAAATACTGAATTAGCCAGAGATCTAATGAGGTGTTCCCAGGGCTCCGATTAGGGCACCACTCCACCAGGTACTAACACGTAGCTGATGTCTGTGTGAAAGGCCAGAAAAACACAAGAGAGCATTGTTAGAATGTAGGCAGTAGAAATCTTAGACTGCCTAATGTTCTTCCCCAGTGGAAGGGCTCAGGACACTATGGTGCCTCCGTGTAGCAGGACAGCATGCCCCTCACCGATGCTGCTGCTCGGTCTTTTGCACAAGCTCCTTCTCATCTCTCTGAAAAGAGTCCTTGGTCCTCCCTCTGACTAATCTTCTCTCAACCGCGAGCTGATTTCACCTCCTCTAATGGCTTTTAACACCATCCAACACAGGAAACCTCCAAATTCATATCTCTACACCTCTCTCCTGCATGCTAGACTTGTATATCCAGCTGTCCAACTTGACAGCTGGCTTGATATCTCCACTCCTGTGTCTGATAAACACCTCAAACTCAACATGTTCTCACTGGATTTATTATTGAATTATTGATTTTGCCTTTCCCCTGCCTCCCCTTCGCACCCAGATCTGCTCCTCCTGAAGTTTTTCCAGTCTCAGGCAATGGGAACAACAGGTATTCAGTTGTTGAGGCCAAAGGAACCTGGAGTCAACCCTCAATTCTTCTCTTTCGCCCATAGTCCACCTCTAACCCATCCACCTACACTATCATCCCATCTACTAACAACACTCTACTCTTACCTTAACCTTTAGAATGCATGTAGGAAAAATAAAATAAAATAATAAAATAAAATAAAATAAAACGTAGGTAGAAACTGACCACTTCAGGTCACCTCCATGCTACCACCCTGGCCTGAGCCACCATCATTTCTTGCCTATATTTCTGCATTGCCCCCAGTGATCTTCTTGCTTCCATTCTTGCCCTCTACCTTAACATAGTAGCCAGAGGGGTGCCATTGACTCTCCACCTTATCAGAGTAAATGCCCAAGTCCATACTGGGAACCATAAAGCCCTACATGAGCTACCCCCGAGCCCACCCCCCCACACACTCATTTTCCCTCTGTCCTTACATCTTTTGCTGTCTCCTCCTTGTCAAATACAATCTAGTGACACTGGCCTCCTTGCTATTCCTAAAAATAACACACATCTTCTCACCTGGGTCCATCATCCCATAGATGAATGGGCCTCAATCTCATCTGCAAAATGAGGTAATTGGATCAAATGACCTCTCAGGTCCCTCCACAAATGTTATGATTCTGTAACTATTTTCACCTGCAGTGAAGATCATGAAACCCCAAGCCTTACAATGGCACAATATTATGAACTCTGACCAATGGCAAAGAAAAACCTGCATTTCTGTATCTTTCATTATTGGTTCTGAAAATCAAAATTAGTTGTAATAAGCCATTGTAGTGAGAACTGGAAAATTAACAAGGGTCTGATGGTATTTACCATTTAAATGTTATGACCATGGGTACTGTATTATAAGGAAAATTATTCTGTAAAAATGTTAAGGGAGAGTAGGAAGACAACTTTATATGAATACTATTGTAACAAATAAAAATGTAAAAATAAATAGAAATATTTGTGGAAGAAAAATCATCAATATGCTAAGAGTAATGGTGTTAAAGTCACAGAATTAAGGGTGATATTTTTCCCTTCTTTTCCTTCTTTTCTGAATTTTCTACTGTATAATTTATTTTACTACCTTTTATAATGAAGACATGAGTGTGTGTGTGTGTGTGCATATAATATTTAAAATTTTTAAACCAGGAGATTGCTCTCCAGCTAGAAACAATACTTCATGTTCTTTCAATTATTGGATCCTCACACTATAGGCAAATTAGGAACAGTGTTCTTTGAACAAGAACATGGTAATAAAAGATTAACAGTCAATTTCCCTACATTGATGTGGATCAGTCATGCGGTCAGCACAGTTGGCAGCCAAGAGCCCAAACACAGGCACTCAGGTATTTTCTTATCACACAGACAGGGTTAGTGGTGTACTCATTGATTCAAATGGCTGGATATGCCAGTGGCCCTTGGAGGGGTTCTATATTTTTTTCTCTCCCAGATAATGCCAAAATGTTATTCTCAAGTCAAGGGATAGAATAAGCTTCATCATTCAAGAATATTCATTGAGTTTCCCAAATTGCAATTCAATCTGCCCAATATATATTAAGTGTATATTATGGATCTAAGTATGTAGAGTCTAAAGTTATGGATCCACAGTCTTCCTTCCATAAAAAGCTGTTTTTTTCTTAAACTCCACATATGAGTGAAATCATATGATAATCATCTTTCTCTGATTGAGGTATTTCACTTAGCATAACACCCTTTAGTTCCATCCACATAATTGCAAATGGTAAGATTTCAATTTTTTGATGGTTAAGTAGTATTTCATTGTGTTGCTGGAGGGGTGGTGGGAGGGGGGTTGGGATAACTGGGTGATGGACATTAAGGAGGGCACGTGATGTGATGAGCACGGTGTGTTATATGCAACTGATGAATCACTGAATTTTACTTCTGAAACTAATAATACACTATATGTCGATTAATTGAATTTAAATAAAATAAAATATTTTTTAAATGATGAAAATAAAAAGCTGTCTGATTAACCAGTTTACATGCCACCACAGGTCTCCATCTTCTCATCCATAAAATGGGGAAAACAAGACCCTTGCCCCTGTGGAAGAAGGGAAATGAGGAAGGAACAAGGGAAGGAATGTCTTATGAGGTTGTTATGTGTATTAAATATTATAACAAGTTACCATAAGATTTGGCTCACAATACAGGCTCAAAAATTCAGTCCTTTCTCCATTCAACAAGTGCCTACTGAAAACTTAGCCATGTGCCAGGTCTATGCTAGGTGATATGGATACAACACTGAACAAGGCTCATTCCTCTCCTCTAAAGAAGTGTCTAAGCTGGTAGGAGAATCCAAGAAGTAAAAGACTACTTCAGTCCTAAAGGATATGCAACTAGATGTGCAGAAAGCATGATGTTTGGGGAAACAGAGAGGACAGAATAGTAGGGGACAAATAACCCCTAAATACATTAAAAAGTGTTTTTGATATCAACAATAACTTGAGTGCTTGTTAAATGCCAGACACTGTTCAGATATTATCAAAATTTTCCATTTACATTATCTCACTGATTCTATTCTATTATTAATATCCCCATTTTAAGATAATTAAGACATGAGTGGCTAAGTATCTTCTCCAGAATCACACAGCTAATAATCCTATTGGAGTCCACATTCAACGTCTTCCAACCTGCATTTCTAACTACTCTGTGCACTTCTTCCTTCATTGGCTACTGTGCTTATTAAGCGAGGTAACAACTAAAGTACAGTATTGCCTTTCCCAGTAAGAATCCAATGTTGACTGATGTTAGTAATAGCAGTAGTAACAATAGCAGCAAGAGTAATAGCAAAAGTTGTAATGGAATAGTAATAGAACACTAGAAGGAATAGCAGTGGTAGTAAGAACAGTACTTAGCAGTAGCAAAATGTGAAGCTCTCTACAAATGCTAGTAGTTATTATTAGTCTGAACTTAGGAACATTCTAAGAAAAAAGGTAAAAAATGCTTTTGTACTTCTGTGTCATATGGTTCCTGCTCTCAAAAAAAACAAAAAACAAAAAAACCCACTTCTTGGTACAGAAGAAGGAGACACATATATAGTACAGCTGGCGATTTAGAATAAAAACTATTTGTTTCAAATTGAATAGTTACATTTCCAAGAACCAAAAGATTTAGGAAAATGTCATCTTTTAGGGGTTAGTGCAGAAAGGACGTAATGTTAAGTCTTCGGAGTACACGTAGCATGCATACGGCACTATACCAACCACTTCACAAGTAGCAGGTCATCGATTTCTTGCGACCATTCTGGGAGGTAGATACTATATCACCCCCTCGCCACATATGAGAACACTGAAGTTGAGAGAAGGTAAACCATTTACTCAGGATTACACACCAGGTAAGTAGCAAAGCCAGGATTTTAACCCAGAGCTATTAACCATGCTCACCCGGCCACTGGATGAGGGTACAGTATGACCCAGGCTGAGGGTAAATCAGACATGAACAGGGAAGAAGGAAAGGCAGGGAATTCTGAGAAGAGCTGCAGGACCAGCGTCCTGGGTAGAGATGAATACCTAAGGCTGAGGGCAGGGAAGAGTGAGCTGGTCCAGCTATCAGGCGTGAGCCTGGGCCCTGCCCTTTTAGAGATCCCCACCCAAGAAAAACCACACGGCTGAGACACACTTATTTAGAATGTCTTGTTTTTAAGTTGCATTTTGTTTTTGTCATCTGTAGCAAGGTGTACAAGACCAAGATGAGAACATTGAGAGAAGAAAGCTTTTGTTTTGTATTTTGGTTTCTTCCAAAATGTACCCAAAGTAATACAACTTTTAAAAAATGCTACTTTGGGTTTCAGACACTATTTAGGGCCACATTTATACACTCATCTGACTCCCCTCCCCATTAGTACTCAACTGAAGCAACCACAGAAGCCTTATAATGGCAGTCATTCATCCAATCAACACATATTTATTGAGCACTTAGTCTATATCAGACCACATGCTCAGCAATGTAGACATGGCAGTGAACAAGAAAAGGAACCATCCTTGCTCCCCTGGAATTCACATTCTAGTTGGAAGAGAGGAGTGATGAATGTGAAACCAAATAAAGAATATGCCAGGTTGAGACATACACTTGCACAAATATAACTAGAGTGACATGAAAGAGAGCTACTCAGGTGGGTGGCCACTGTTGGCCCTTACAAACTGATGTTTGAACTGAGAAGGAACTGTAAGAAGGAGCCCGCAATGGGGATCTGAGGCCAAAAGGAGCCAGATGGAAGGAAGAGCTAATGCAAAGACCCCAACATTGATGAAAACTTAGGGTGTTTGAGAAACATAAAGAATACCCATTTGGGTCACAGTATGTAGTAGGAGATGAAACCCAGAACATATTCAGTAAACAAATGAGGGAGGATCTTGTAGTCTCAGTGTAAGGAGCTTGGATTTTGCTTTCAGTGCTGCAGAAGCTACTTGAGGATGGTAAGCAGATCAGAGAAGGAAATTTTTTTTTCATTGGGGAAAGCATCTACTTGGTAATTGTGTAGAGAATGGATTATAGATGGGCACAGGAAGGTGGGAAACCAGTTAGGAAGGTATTACAGTGGTTAAGGTTGGTGAGAACGGGGCATAGACTAGAATGGTTTTGGTTTATTTGGAGCAAAGCAGTCAGATCTAGAAAAAGTGTTCAAGGCAGAGGTAAGAAGCATCACTTCTTACTGTAACTATCTTATTTCAAGAGTGGATGTGGGGGTGCCTGGGTGGCTCAGTCGGTTAAGCGTCTGCCTTCAGCTCATGTCATGACCCAGGGTCCTGGGATTGAGCCCCACATCAGGCTCCCTGCTTAGCTTCTCCTTCTCCCTCCTGCTCGTGCACGCTCTCTCTCTCTCTCTCTCTCACTATTTCTCTTTCTCTCTCAAATAAATAAATAAAATCTTAAAAAAACAAAACAAAACAAAAAAACAGTGGATTTGGAGGGTAAGGGAATTTGTGAAGTCCAGGAATATCCCTAGGTTCTGGACGAAGGAACTGGATACATGGTGGTATCAATCAATAAAATATGGGGATCAGGTAAAGAGAACATTGCTGGGGGTGCTGGAAAGGGGATTTATGGGTTCTTTTTGGAAATAATAGGTTAGAAATGGTTATTAAACATCCATGTAGAAATGTCAAGTAAGCATTTAGATACATGAATCCAGAGTGCAGAGGAGAAAACAGGTTGGATAGATTTTGGCCTCAGATGATAAGTCTGACAGGTGACTGGATATGATCACCTTGGGGAAGAAAGAAGGAACAGAACTAGGTTCAAACCATCTCAAAATAGTGTAAGCCTAGGTTCCTTCATTTTTAAAAAATTTTTTTATTATGTTATGTTAGTTACCATACAGTACTCCATTAGTTTTTGAGGTAGTGTTCCATGATTTATTGTTTGCATATAACACCCAGTGCTCCTTCAATACTTGCTCTCCTTAATACCCATCACCAGGTTAACCCATCCCCTCACCCCCCTCCCCTCTGAAACCCTCAGTTTGTTTCCCAGAGTCCATAGTCTCTCAAGGTTCATCTTCCACTCTGTTTCCCCCCCTTCATTTTTCCCTTCTTCTCCTAATGTCCTCCATGCTATTCCTTATGCTCCACAAATAAATGAAACCATATGATAATTGTCTTTCTCTGTTTGACTTATTTCACTTAGCATAATCCCCTCCAGTTCCATCCATGTCATTGCAAATGGTGGGTATTTATCCTTTCTGATGTCTGAGCAACTTCTTTTAAGACACATCTCCAAAGGTAAGGGAAACAAAAGCAAAAATGAACTTTTGGGACTTCATCAAGATAAAAAGCTTCTGCACAGCAAAGGAAACAGTCAACAAAACAAAGAGACAATCCACGGAATGGGAGAAGATATTTGCAAATGACACTACAGAAAAGGGGCTGGTATCCAAGATCTGTAAAGAACTTCTCAAACTCAACACCCAAAAAACAAATAATCAAGTCAAAAAATGGGCAGAAGACATGAACAGACACTTCTCCAAAGAAGACATACGAATGGCTAACAGACACATGAAAAAATGTTCAACATCATTAGCCATCAGGGAAATTCAAATCAAAACCACATTGAGATACCACCTTACACCAGTGAGAATGGCAAAAATTAACAAGGGAGGACAACAAATGTTAGAGAGGATGTGGAGAAAGGGGAACCCTCTTACACTGTTGGTGGGAATGCAAGTTGGTACAGCCACTCTGGAAAACACTATGGAGGTTCCTCAAAAAGTTAAAAATAGAGCTACCCTATGACCCAGCAATTGCACTACTAGGTATTTACCCCAAAGATACAGATGTAGTGAAAAGAAGGGGCACATGCACCCCAATGTTCATAGCAGCAATGTCCACAATAGCCAAACTGTGGAAGGGGCTGAGATGCCCTTCAACAGACGAATGGATAAAGAAGATGTGGTCATATGTACAATGGAATATTACTCAGCCATCAGAAAGGATGAATACCCACCGTTTGCATCGACATGGATGGAACTGGAGGGGATTATGTTAAGTGAAGTAAGTTAAGTTCACTCATATATAAAACAGAGATAATAATAAACTTGTAGGGTTTAATAATAAACCTGTAGGGTAGTTTCACAAATTAAATTTTACTTATATATAAGACCCTAATCTGTCAGATATCAAGTCCCTGGTCCATTTCAATATCATATCAAGATACCATCAAGGCCAGTTTCAAAAAGGTTAGGATTGATAAAGAGACAGAGTTAATTGATTTGTAAAGCCAAGATCCTATGATCCCATGGTTTCCACCCACATTGCTTTCTTTTTCCTTTCTCCTTGACCATTTCCATCCCTGACATGTTTTTATATACCACAAAAACATGCACAGTATATTTGGGTCGTTTCTCATGGGCTGCTAAATCCCAGGTCCTCAGAAAAGAAAAGATCTTCAAGAGTCCTGACCTGGTAATACATGACCTCAAAGAGCTGTGACTGGCATGGATCGAGTCCCATTACAGAATGTCAAGTCAAGTGGCAGCTAACTCCCCTTGGCTAGAATAAGTAATGGCTTCCCTTAGAGCCCTGGGTTAGTGCCCAGTAGGGTGAGTGGCAGGCAAATGAGTCTTCAATCAAAGGTACTTGAGGACACCAATGTGTGTCTGCCCTGAGCTGCCCTCTCTGCACATTCCATTGTCCAGAAGAGTGGCAGAGTTTACAGTAATAATAGCTAACATTTATTGAGTGCCTATTCTGTATCAAGCATGTTGGCTAGCACTTTCTATGCATTACCCTATTTAATACTTCCAGAAATCCAGTGATACTGATACTAATATAACTCCCAAGTTACATATGAGGAAACAGAGACTCAGGGAAGACAGGTCATTGTCCAAGTCGAACAACTAAGAAGTGATGGATGTTTGAATGCAGGTCTTCTCTCAGCCACTATGCACTATCATCTCTTAGCAGTATAGTTATTAATTCTTTTCAGTCTATGTCAGCAACACTGACCTCCCATGCATACGGTGAGAAAAACAGTGGATGAGGAGTCAGGATGGGTTCTGATCTCAGGTCTGTCACTTAAAATTATGTGGCCTATAGTACATCATTTACCTTCAGTGAGCCTTAGTTCTCCTATCTTCAGAGTGGAGAGAGTAATCTCTGCCATATCAGGAGTTTTGGGAGCACACAATGTGATAACTTTATAAAAATCATTTGCCAACTCTCAAGTGAGGAATGCATAAAAGGTGGTTATACAATTATGATGATGACATGATGATGATGATGATGATGATGGTGATATTGATGCTGTTGCTAATGATGATGGTACACATGCACTCACACACACACAGACACACACACTAGAATGAAAATATCTCGAAACTCTCATCACTGATTATTGAAACACTTAGAATAGTGCCTGGTCCCTAGATAGCGTTCAATAAATACTATGAAATAAGTAATGAAGATGAAAGAGAAAGAGTTAAAGGAGAATTCATAGATTAATCCACTTCAAACATTTGGGTCTGGAAATTGATCACCCGTACATACATGAAGTTAGGTTCAGCATGGGATTCAAGGTGTTAATAGCAAGATAAAGATTCAATACCTATGGTTTCGGCTTTATCCTTCAGAGACTTCAGGAAGGATCCACCATAACTAAAGAATTTCCCTCACTTAGCAGTTAGCATAGTGTTCAACACACAGTAGGTTCTTTATAAATGTGTTTTTCTCATTGCCTCTCTTTTCCTTCTTTTTAAACCCTCCTCCCTTCTCCCCCTCTCCATCCCTTACATTTATATTATTTAGATTCTCTTTCAGTCATTTCCTCTCTTCTCAAATTTCTTCTCTTTTGGTTTCTCCATATTCTTTCTTCACTTCTTTTGGTCCCTCCATATTCTTCCCTCTCTCCTCTTTCTCCCTAGCCCTTCCTTTCTCTCCCCAGTCATTTTTCCTAGCCCTCCTAGAACTCTCTTCTTTGTCTTTTGGGTTTTCACTCCTTAAGCCAATACTTAAAGACATCTTGTCCCCCATGGGTTTTCCAGCAAGTCTCACTGGAGCTAATTACAACTGGTCTAGATAATCTAGGCTCAGAAAAAGTAATCACAGGAGTTTTAATACTCAGCCCTAGGGAAGCCTGGGTTGCTTCCTTCCTGCACAAGGACCTGGGTGTCTTTAGGACAGCTACATCATGGGCTGTCAGAGAGGGCATGACAGCACCTGTCCTTATTCTCTTATTGATTAGGAGATGGTTTGGCTACCCATATTCATTTACCTCAAAGACCATAGATATAACTGGTGGTTGGGCAGGGGATCAGCTGCCTCAGACACCCTCTAAAAAGAACACAAAACTGGATGTTAGAATTAAGGTGTGACCTCACCCTCTCCATTCTTCATACCCATGACAATGCTGCCTTGAAAATGGTTCAGATAGACCACAACATTACCTGAAAAGTTAGAGTCAGAGGTGAGGTTCAAAGCCAGCCCAAACTTTAAAATATTCTTGTGGGTCCTTCAGCACTACCCACCACACTTACGTCTTTTATTACTGTAGATTATTAAACCTACTATGAGCAAGGCATTATGGTAAGTATTGAGAAAACAAAACTGCATCCTTACTCTCACTTGATCAGAAGAACTGTGGACAATAGAAATAATTTGTTGGCATGGCTTCTCTTTCATACTGTTCTGCAGAGTTGAACTGAGTCTCCAGAGGGACATGTCTTACCTCTCCAGAGGCCCTTCCATGACCCTACTTCTGGGACTCATTCAAAGGCTGACAGAATAGGCCTTTTGGGATACTGACCTTTGCTCTTTGAATAACTGTCATTCTGTTCAAGGTCAAGGTATAAGGTTATTTCCTCTCCTTAGCCCAGACATCATCAGATTTGGCAGTTGTAAGGTTGATCTTTGGAGATTCCTTAGTTTAACTGAAGTCTTCAATTCATATTCTTTTATTTCTTTGTTGTTTTTCTTGAGAGTCAAGGGAAGGCAAAAGAATCTCCAAATACCTCTATTATGCCATCTTCGAACCAATCCTGTTATTTCCAAGGTAAGTAAACTGGTCCAGAGATAGAGTTACAGTCAAGAAACCCTGGGGATGCCTGGGTGGCTCAGTCAGTTAAGCATCTGCCTTCGGACCTGATCCCAGGGTCCTAGGATTGAGTCCCACATCAGGCTCCCTGCTCAGCAGGGAGTCTGCTTCTCCCTCTGCTTACCGCTCCCCCCGGCTTGTGCTCACTCACTCTCTCTGTCTCTTTCTCTCTCTGGCAAATAAATAAATAAAATCTTTAAAAGATATATATATATTTTTTTTTTTTTTAAGTCAAGAAACCCTGAACAGCAGTGTTATGCCAAATCCTGGCCTCTTGTCTCCAACTTGATGCTGGACAGAAATTCTGGGAAGGAGAGCTCCCAGTTTTCATGCCTTGATGATAACTTGAGGGGAAAATGTTGTGTTGAGAGAGGATGGCCTCCAGTAATTTCCCGTTCAGTCTCATTGCTGTCCCCAGGAGAGCTCAGATGGTCTCAAAAACTTGGAAATGTAGTTTGGCCATCAAGTTCATTACATGTAATTTACTCTCTCATTTGATGTGGAGAATCAAATTTGGTGAGAGAATTAGAAGGAGCTGTGGTTTCCCAGTCAATTAACATTTATTAAGATCCATCTGTAAGATAAACTGATTCATTTATTCATTTGATATAGCTTGTGTCCTTTTCATATGGCAGAGGCAACACCATGTGATAGTCTAAGAACCCAAGCTTCAGAGTCAGGCAGCTTTATTTTGCCTCTTGGATTTGTTATACACTAGCTGTTTGATTTGGGGTAAATCCCCTAATCTTTTTGAGCTTAGATTTCCTCAACATTAAGATGGGAGTAAAAGTTTCTACTATACAGCACTCTTTAAATAAAATAATGTAGGTTAAATAATTCACATGGTAGCTGGCACATTGATGTCTGAAAACTGTGAATAATAATCATGATCCTAAGTGCTAGATTATGATCAGATGAGAGTATTCTTTATGAGCCCACTATCTCCTCTCTTATTTAGGAAAACATCTGAGAAATCCTTCAGATGTTTATTTTGAATCTGAAACACTTAGTAAAAGGGCAGTATATTTGCATGTGTGTCCTACTTGGTCCAACATATATTGACACAGATGAGTTTCACTCTTGAATCTGTTCAGTCTTGCAATTTTCTTCTCACTCATGAAAAAAGATTCTGACTTGACCATGGTTTTTCCAGTAAATCATTAAAAAATAAGGACATTTTGGATATCATTTGCACCTTCATCTCTTTTTGCTTTAATGTTGAACTTGAGCATATAGTCCATCTGAGTGGACCCCTATTGCATCCTGTAATAAATTTACATCACGCCTGGGAAAGATCACCTCTTCCAATCCAACCAGCCAACACTGGAAAGTGAAATGAAGTGAATGGATTATTAATGTGAAAAATCAATTGTAAAATAAGATGCACAATTCTAATTTTTCATTCTTTTCCCTTTTTTAAAGTATATACTTACATAGTAAAAACCATGGGAAAATATACAGACAACTGTTAGTAGTAGTAAACTCTAGAAAATGAGACTATAAATTATTTCTTATTATTATTCCTTTTTGTATTTTCAGGAAAGACTACAATGAACCTGTGTTGTTTGTGTAATAAGGAAAATAGCACAGTAAAAATTAGGTTAAAAACACCCCACTTAACACAGTTCCTGCAAATTTTAGATGCTCAGTGAATGTTTAATGGTTGAATGAATGGCCCACAATCTGGGTAACTCCTGATGAGCCAAGAGTTCAGCTGCCCTGGCATATCCATCATTCTAGCTCCAGCACCAAATGATCCCTCCAGGATAACAAGAGAACAGGGAGGAAGGGAAAAAAATGGAGAAGAGAATTGAAAAAGAAGGTTTAGGAATGAGGCTTGGTAAGAGACCAGTTACACCGCTTGATAGTGAATGTTTCACCTGAAAGGCATTCTATGAACAGGGGACTCACATCTCTTGGGCACCACTCAGGCACCTCACAGAGAAAACAGTTCCCTACTCCTTTGCAAGCTCCATCATGCAGATGGGGAGTCAACCTGACCATCACAAGTGTCATTAAATGGCAACAATTTGAATCAAGGCCTCCTGACTCCACTTCAGGGCTCCTTCTGAGAAAGAAAGAACATTATGAAATGTATAAGTGATATTTGCAAATTTAGTTTAATTTAGGGACTCAGAAGGGTGATGGGAAATAGGAAAGACAGAGCAAAATCAGAACACTGAAGAAAAAAAACTTCAGGGCATATTTTCAGCCCCAGTGAAATATATAAACCCTACAGTCAAATAATATTTATGCATGGCATGAAGGTTTTCAGGAACTTTCAAGAGAATCAATCCACAAAGAATAAATTAGTAACTCATCGAGTATGGAAACCACCTCATCAGCCCAAACACACAGGCAGATATTTACCAACAATCTGTGGGAGGAGAATTCCCATTGTGTATTTAGGATGTCATTCATTGTCCTGTTGAGTTCTCATGTTCAGAGAAATGTGGCAAGGTCTACTTCTCTTTCTTAAATCCCTGGATCTTTGCCTCCTACCCAGCCTAATCAAAGCCCTACCTGACTCTATTATTAACTGCAACCCACAAAACTGCACCCCCAAATGCCAAAGGGATGACTTAAATGTAGACCACTGATGCACCCAGAGCATTCAGTATTCAGTCAACATGGAAAGAGAGAATTATGTCTCCCATATTGCAGTTCTCTACTTAAAGTCAATCTCTTCTTTCAGATTATCCTTTCATTTTCAACACTGGAACAGGACACTGCCTTTTAGCCAGGATCTCAACATGCTTCACAGATGTTATGGAGAGGCCAGTATTACTTTCGTCTGTTCTTTAGACCCTTCTTGTACACAGCAGTTTAAACAAGAAATAAGAGCTTAATGTAATATTGAGGGTTTACATTTTAGCAGAGATAAGGGCCAAAAACTAAGGTGATGCTCCATTCCTCTCCTTCACCAATGGCATTTGTTCTCTGTCTGGGAAAGTTTTGGGAAAGGCCATGCGAACTTTGGAATCCCTTGATCCCACCCTGCTGCACCTTCATCTCTTCCCCTGCATTGTCATTGAGTGACTAAATCTGAGCGAGAACACTGGCTGCATTGATTCTAAGAAGGCTTCCGTGCTCTTGAAGTCAATTCATCACAAATATCGGTTAAGTGAGATTTGGGTTTTGCATTTATTTTTATTAGCAAGTGATAAAGACATTAATTAAGGTATCATTAGCTGCTATTATAAACAAATACCCCAAATTTACAATGTTCCAAGCACAATAGAAATTTCCACAAATGTATAATCCAAAATGGGTGGTGCTGATCAGCAAGTGGTCCTCCGTCTGATTCCAGAGAACAGATTCCTCCATACCATGGGTCTATCATGTTCAACACAGGGGCCTCAAGGTTAATGGCTTCTCTGGGTCTGCATTAAGCTGATAGACTGGAAAGAGCACAAAAGAGCCCATGAGAACTCTTTATGTGCTGGGCAGGAAAGTGGGGCAGATCATTTCTGATCTCATCCTATTGAGTAGAGTTCAGCCCATGACCAGGTCTAAATGCAAAGGAGGCTGGGAAATGTAGGCTGTGTGCCTAGGGAGAAGAGGAAACAGGTGTGTTAAGCTGCTAGCCAGTCACTATCACAATACAGAAATAAGTCAATATCTGCACAATAACAACAAAATGACAGTTTCCAAACAAGTGAGGCTCCACCTCTAATAACAGCATCTTCAGTCCTACACTAGGACTAGTCCTACAGTAGGACTTCAGTCCCTATACAGAAAAAGATTTGGTGAGGTTTTCTCTCTAGAGATATGTAATCGTCATCACAGGACACCTCCCCCTAAAAAATGAAAAGAGGGAGATGCATTTCAGGAGGAAAAAAGGGTTTTAACAACCACAGTTGAAGGGGAAAAAAGCGTCAAAATCCCTAATTAGTTTAAAATTTTAATTTACGGATGAGCTGATAAATTAAATGGACTGAACTCATTCAGTCCAGCTAATTTAGGTTTTGCCCTAACCAGTTAATAAGCCAAGGTTATTAATAGTGATATTGTAGTATATTCATTATCCTAATGAATCCCTATTTGCCATATATTCTACCTCAGACTAGACAGATGTCTCATGAAAGAAAGAGAACGAGAAAGAAAGAGAAAGAGAGAGAGAGGAAGGAGGTGAGGGTGGAGGGAGGAGAGAAAATAGTTCCCCTCATATTGTGTGTTTTCTCCATCATTTGGACAACTACACTTGGCTTTTAGTCTCCCCTGCTCTAATTGCAATGACAAAAAGGAGCTTTGAGTGAAGAAACCCAAGAGTATTTGAAACCAGGTTATAACTCCCTTCAGCAATTTGGTTCTGTAAGAAAATATGCATGCCTGCAAATTATCTTTAACTCCTGCAAGGAGACATCCAGCTCTCGTGGGAATTTAAATTTATTTCGAGGTGGGGGATGAAGGCATTCTTTTTGCCAGTTTTTAAAATGGATTTCATGACTGTAAGCATGAAAGACAAGTTTCCAGCAGAAAAACACCTGAACTCCGATCAAGCTGAACTGACGTTCTTGATGCTGTAGGGTGCTGAGTGAGAGACGATGGATTGTGCCTGCCTCGAATCAGATACACATAACCACCTTGTCCGCTTCAATCTGAGCCATTATCCAACACATGCAAACACTGAGGTGCAGTGTTCTCTATCATATATATTTTAAATAGCCCCTGATATTGACAAGGGTAAATTAAATAGATACACTCAAAAATCACTAATGGAAGTATAATTTGGAAAGCAGTTTTGTTGGAAATTTTATCAAGGTGAGATGCATTCATATTTTTATTTTTTCTTTCTTTCTTTCTTTCTTTCTTCCTTTCTTTCTTTCTTCTTTCTTTTATTTTTGAGAAAAAATATAAACTTGACAAAAGTTCCTCCTTAGGTTTGTATCTTCTCACACCTCAACTGCAGCTCCCCAAATGTGAGATCATTTAGGTTATGTGAGGCCTGACATTAACCATGCATCCGCAAAATTTCCTATGAGACACAAAAGGCCTCATTGCCAGAAGTAGTGAGATCCCTGGAAGGACTGATGTCCACGTGGCCAACTAAGTGTTCTGTGTCCACCCCTACTTCATTATGGAGCCAGGAGGATGAAGTCGATTATCAATTAACAAAACAGATGCGAGCAAGAATTCCATTCTTTCGCAACTCTGTGGCTCTCCTCCGCCTTGGTTCTAGAAATTACTTCTCAGGCTGAGCAAGTGTGGGGCAGCAGAAGAATCAGAATCTGCCTTTCACACTCCTCATTAAATGTACCATTGACAGAAAAACTTCAGCCACCACAAGTTCACAATCTCCTTACTGCTGTTGCGGCCAGAATGCGGTTTTGTCTCTCTTTCCCCCGTAGTGGCGCTGAGCCTACCCTTGGTCAGGGTTTTCTGCATCATTCTAAGAGAACTTTTTTTTTCTCTCTCTCTCCTGCATTTAGTCACATTCTCTGCTGCTAAAAGAAGCAGTACTTAGATTGTGTTCAACGGGGCATGAAAGATCACCTGTGTTCCCAGGGTTTTGATGGAGAAGACTTGCCTTTGAATGATGAAATATCTCCAGGATCTTGCTTGCCTGTGATCCCACTCTAGCCCCCAAGTCCTGTCTCCTCTTGAAAATTCAGCACAAGGTTGGGTTGAAGAGGTGCAGTGCAAGCGTTGCCATGTCACTTGGTTGGTGCAACGCTATTTCCTTAGAACCTTCTAGGTTACAGGAAGTGCATTAGCTGCTGCAAATAGGACAGTGGAGATGTGCCTCGAGCAAATGCTTTCCAAAAGTTATTAACTCATTAAGCTCCACTGTTTAGAGTGCTACAGGGGTATCTCAAAGGGAATCATACTTTAGTCTAAGGCAGAGAATCCCAACTGGGGTCCCCCAGGGGACATAAGGCAGTAACTGAAGACATTTTCAGCTTTTACAACTTGGTTGGAGATGAGGACATGGCTGGGAGTCTGGGCATCAAACAGGTAAAAAGTAGGATGCGGCTAAGCACCCTGTAATGCCAGTAGCATCAGGGTTGAGAAACCCCGGCGATTTTCAAACTTAAGCGAGCAGAGAATCACCTGGAGAGCTGGGCCCCATGCCCAGAGTTTCTGATTCAGTAAGTCTGGGGTGGGGCCTAAGAATTTGCATTTCTCACAAGGTCCCAGGTGATGCTGCTCTCTGCTGGTCTGAGGACCACACTCAGAGAACTGCTGGTCTGTATTTTCACAGAAGGCATTCCCCAGAAAATGATGTGTAAAGTTTTGCTGGAGAAAAAAGGAAAAGATAAACCTTTTCAGGTAGTTTGTGCAAAAACCCAGAGGTGAGAGGTTTGGGTTCAAGGAGCAGAAATAAGGGAGCAGGACATTGAATGGAGCTGGAGAGAGAGCCCGAGGCAGATGATGCAGGGCCATAGTAGGATGCGGTCTCTATTCCATTTAAAACAATGGAAAGGCACTGAGGAATTTTTACCAGGGAACTGGAGAATTTGACCAGACAGTTGGGGTTGGGGGTAGAAGAAGGCATGGTGCCTATAGTTTAACGTAATAAAAAAACATGGCCTTTGGAATCAGACAGTCTTGGGTTTCCATCCTAGTTTGGTCTCTTACTAATGATATGATCAAGAGCAAATTATTCAACTTCCATGAGACTCAGTTTCCTCATCTGTAAAATGGGGCTGCTCATATCCACTTCTCTGGATAGTTGTGAGAATAAATGAGATCATGTTCATAAAAGGGTCTGGCACACAGAAGGGCTCATTGAATGTTAATTCTCTTCCATTAAGTGTCAATGATGAAAGGACCAGGGGCTCCTCTAGAAGCTAATTTCCATCTCAAAGATCACACAGCAAAGCATGATGTCAGCAATCCAGGTCTGTCCAAAGAGCACTTGCATCACCTGTGTGTGCCAAACCTGTGCCAGGACCTGCTGCTGGCGTGTTTAAGTGAAAATTAGGCAACCACCAACCCACACAAAAATGCTGCAGAGCTAATGCTAGGTTTGCAGATACCATCACAGGGCTCAGGCCAAAGTTACCTAATTTACTGATGTTTGGATACTTCAGAGGCTCTTTTACCGCATCTCTTACTGTTTTGTAGCCTGACAATGGGGAGGAGAAACAGTGCTTGGAACCACAATAAATAATAATACTTAGCACTTAAATAACCTTTGCATCTTCAAAGTCATTTCCAAACACTCTCAAATTAAGACTTACCCAGCCCCAGCCTTGGGAAAGTGTCGTTATCTTTGTTTCTTCAACACAGCAAGAAGAAGGAGGTGATGGTGTTGCCCAAACCCTGGCCAGTTGGCATTAGAATGGGCTGCTTTAATTCAATCCAGATATCCCTAATAGGCCCATTCCAGAAAAATCTGGGCATTTCCTTGGACCATGAGTAGAGCAAAATATTTAATTGGAAGAGCTAGTTCCACTCTCCAAGAATCACTTTAAAATAAAAATAATAATAAATAAAGAAGGTGGAAGAAAACTTCTGGAGCAGACAGATATGTTTATGTTATAGACTGTGATGATGGTTACCAGGGTGTATACTTATCTCCAAACTCCTCAAGTTGTATACATTAAATATGTATGGCTTTGTGTATGTTCATCATACCCTAATAAATTGGTTTTTAAAAATTCCTTGTGAGTCTAATTTTGCACAGATGTTCTCAGCACATTCTGAATTAGACTTAATGGGAACAGTTGCTTTTTTGCTATCTCTGGTTCCCCAACTCCCTTACTCTGCCATCTCCCAGGAAGCTGGGCAAATGTTAGGACTTTTTGTGTGTTTGATAATTATCTAATTAATAATGATAATATCTCAAAGTTTCCTCATCTATAAACTGGAGATAATGACACACAGGGTTGTTGTGAGGACAACGTGTGAAGAATGCCAAGTAGGTAATGAACACAAGGAAACATTCTTTATCATTGTTGTGGTTGACACCATAGCCATTGTATTTATATCATTTTATTGTTTCCCATATGTTTCCCATATGCTCTGTTTTATAGTGTTCATAACCATTCTCTTGTAAGGATAAGCAGGTAGCATTATCTTTTGCGGAAACGTGGGCTCAGAGACAGAAAATAGACTCATCTAAAACCACACAGCTAATCACTCAGAGCAGGGGGAGGAGCCACCGTTTGTCTTTATATCATCTTATTTCATTCATAACTTCCTCTCCTCCTACCCCAAAGACTTCATCTTTGTGTTCATGAAGTCTAGGTCTTTGCATTCTCTCCCTCTTCCACGAAAGAAAAGGCATCTCTTACCTCCACACTCCATAAAGCCACAGCAATTCAAGACATTTACTAAACCCCTATTATGTGCCATACACTGGACCCAGGGTCTGTGGAGTATCTTCAAGAAGCTTGTCCTCAGGAAGTTTCATGTCAAGGGGCACCTGGGTGGCTCAGTCAGTTAAGTGTCCAACTCTTGGTTTTGGCTCCGGTCATGATCTCCCACTTGTGGGATTGAGCCCCACTTTGAGCTCTGCACTCAGTGCAGAGTCTGCTTCAAATTCTCTCTCCCTCTCCCTCCTGTGCTCTCTCTGTCTCTCAAATAAATGAATAAAATTAAAAAAAAAAAAAGAAGTTCATGTCAAATGAGAAAGATGATCACCAGCTAGAACAATTGCTTCTTAAAATCAAGATTCAGAAAGGATCTTTAGAATGGTCTCCACTACAATTCTATATCTGGGAAATGCCAACCATCCCCACCTTCAGCCCTATTCTAAGGACACCATGTTTTAGAAAAAACATGCCCGAGACACTCGTTTGTCTCAAGGAGTAAGGTTCTCCTGCTAAGGTGCCCATAGGCTTATTTCAAAGTGGATGATGTTCACTAGTGTATTGCACTGACTAAGTGCCCAGGCTTTGGGACCAAATAGACCTGGACCCAAATCCCAAGGCCCACAGTAGCATGACCTTGTACATCTTACTTAACTTGTCAAAAGCTGGGCTTGTGTAAAATAGTGATGACGTATTTTGGGTGGAGGACATGAAGAAGAAAATGTACATGAAATGCTTAACATAAAGCCAAACATATGGTAGCTCTCCAGAAATAGCAGCTATTTTTTATTACATTATTATGCTATTATTGCTATTATTATACTGTGGTATTATTTACACAAAATTTGTATTAAAAATGAATGCAAAGTGTGCCAACGATGCTTCTGATACTTCTTTTTTTTTAAGATTTTATTTCTTTATTTGAGAGAGAGAGACAGCCCGCTTGTGCAAGGGCAGAGGGAGGGGCAGAGGGAGGGGGAGAGAGAGAATCTCAAGCAGACTCCCCACTGAGCACAGAGCCAGGCATGGGGCTCAATCTCACAACCCTGAGATCATGACTTGAGCTGAAGTCAAGAGTCAGGCACTCAACCAACTGCACCACCCTGGTGCCCCGCTTCTGATATTTCTCCTATACATAATCTTAGTGAAAACTGACTGGTTGTGTATGGTAACAAAAAGGGGGTCCTTGAAAGTAATACAGCTATCCTTGATGTAGTTGCATAAATTAATTTAAAAAAATTATTTGTGATTGCAATAGCTCCATCTGGAAGCATTTGTCAGTTCATGACCATTAGAAATAAGAAGAAACCAGCTCAAAAAAATAGAGCTGGAATCAGACAGTGCAAATTCCAGCTCTGCTTTTCACTAGCTGCGTAGTCCTGAGGAACTCAGCCGCCCCCCGGGGTTCTGTCTCCTCATTTATAAAATGGAAAACTTAGGATTAACTTTCTTGGGTTACTGAGGAATTATGAAACAATATGTGGCACTTTACAAATGTTACTAAAATACTAATAAAATACTAGTATTTTACTGTTCTTAGAATAGTGTTAGCTTTCATTAATCAGAAACTGGACAGCATACTAATAACTATTTTATAAATATAGTTATTTGGTACATAAACTCTTTAAAATAGGTAGTTCAAGGAAGGAAGGAAGGAAAAAAGAAAGGAAGGGAGGGAGGCAGGGAGGAAGAAGGAAGGGGAAGGGAAGGTGGAAAGGAAAGGAAAGGAAAGGAAAGGAAAGGAAAGGAAAGGAAAGGAAAGGAAAGGAAAGGAAAGGAAAAGAAAAGAAAAAAGGAAGGAAGGGAGAAAGAAAAAAAGAAAAGAAAGGAAAAGAAGGAAGGAGGAAAGAAGGAAGGAAGGGAGGAAGGGTAGGGAAAGAGGGGATAGATGATATCTATATAGGTAAGATAGATAGATGATAGATAGATAGATAGATAGATAGATAGATAGATAGATAGATAAATTATTGAAAGTTACCAGAGGGAAGAGGATGCTTGAACTTGAGAAAGAGACTATAGGGACTACCCCACTCTGGTGGGCTCTAAAGGAAAGAGAAATCCTCTAGGGAGTGGAGGTTGTGCCCGTGACCTCTGACTTCCCTTCCAGCTCTCAGATTCTGTGACTGTCTCCAAGGAATGGACACAGTGATGATTAACATTCCCTTTTCCCCGAGACGGGTGGTGCACGCTTTCATCTTTCAATGTTTATAAATGCCTTTGAAAATGGAATGTGCCACATACATACTATGAGCTATTATTAATATGGTGTCCAAACACCTCTCTCCACATGATAGTTAAGGAACAAAGCAACTGGGGTGTGAGTGTTAGGGAACTTTCAGAGTAAGCGTGTGTATGTGCACACACCCCGGTCAAGGAATGTTCTTTAGTCTCACCCTGGCCTTGGGAGAGGCAGACTATTTCACAGGGGCCAGAAATGGAGCAGAATCGGAGACGTACAAGGGCCTGAACAAGAAGTCGGTGGCAAGATCGGAGCATAATTGATCAAAGCCGTTTTTCTGGACCCCCTATAGGCTGCAAGACATGCTAAGCGCTGTGCAGAATATAAAAACTTGATGGACACAAGCCCTGATTGGAGCGCATATATGACAAAGACAGTAACCAGTTTTGAAGAAGTCTGCTCTGAGAAAGTGGACTTACAGGCTGGTTGACCGGGCCCCAAATACAAAGGACCCCTGAGCAAGGAGCAAGATCCTACTTGTAGATAACCAGGGGTAAGTCATCAGAAAGTTCTGCTGTCATTGCAGAGGCTGTGGTTCTAAAACATTTTGTTCATGAATGCTTTAAGAAATCCAGTGGAAGTTACGAACCTCTTCCCAGAAAAAATTTGCATGCCGATAAAATCTCGCACTGCATGTCTCACATAGCTCACACATTTCCTAAAGCTCTGTCCTCCCTGGGCCCTTTTCTGCAGCTCTTGTGTAGCTAAAACCTCTAAGATGTGAAGTCAGCGAACTGAACAGATTCACTAGCAGACTGATTCAAAGCAGAGACCAGATTTTCTCTAACTCTGGATCCGGGGCATCTAGCGCAGATTCCGGGGCATCGTGCACCTAAAATAAATGCTTATTTAATAAACCAGCACAGAATTAAAGCATTTTAATGAGCAATGACTCCTCCTTTAGCTATACTTCATACAGTCTTCTTTATTTGTTTGTTTTCTTGCTTGTTCTTTAACACTTCTCAGGAAATTGACCCCCATAGTCTAGAGAGCAAAGAACACATGAATGGATACCTGAATCGCCCAGAATCATTTCAAGAACAAGGAAAGGTTGAAACATTTACTCTCTAACCCCCAACACAGGATGCAAACTCTGGGTTGAAGAGCATTAAGGGACCATGTGTAAATTGCAAAATCCACACCTAAAATGGCCACATTGAGGAGGTGTCTCTTTAGAAATCCCAAAGAAGAGCAAAGCTGTGTGTCATCCCAGCCTTTGATCTGTCTGAGCAGAATGAGCGTGGCACACTTCTTAAACCTCCGAGCGTCCCTCCAGCATGAAAGACAGGAATAGGTCACACTTAAACTCTCCCTGGCTGCAAGCACCTCTGGGATAAGCCCCCCAACAAGACAAATAGCCTCTGGCAACAGTGCCCTGGGAGAAATGGGTCCTATCACTCAAGCAAGGTCCTCATTCAGAAAAGTCAAGATGGCAGGGGAGAGGCAAAGTCCGGAGAGAGTGAAAGAGAGAGGGTGGGCGGGCCAGAGGGCCAGAGGAGGGCTTCCGAAAGTCCCAGCTTCTGGTTTCGTCTCTTTCTAAAGTAGCCATTCCCCCTTGAAGAGGTAAATAAAACAACACCATATGGGTATGGCATTATGCAGATGAGGAGGCAGAGGCAAGAGACCTTCAAAGCTGCTAAAAGCCAGACCAAAAGCCATGTGTGCATGATGTCCCAGCACTCCCCACCCCCACCCCTGCCCCTGCAGCACCTTTGCATGCTGCTCCCGGACTCAGCCCTTGAGGGCTTCCAACTTCCGGCCACCTTGAGGGGCTTTTTGGTGAAGTGCCACAGAAGATAAAATTAGAAACCAGGCTTCCTTTTTTCCCCCCTCACTCTGTTAGTCACACACACATCAGCTCTGACTGAGAAGCAACCTCATACCAGCTTTCAGTGACAGACGCTCAAGTGAGCTGCACTTTAGCAGCTACCTGCGCCTGGCCCCTCAGACCTCTGCTTCTCCACCTGCCCCCCGAGCCAGAAGGGAGCCGTGCCCCTGGTCCCACGTTCTCACCATGTCCTCTGTTCCCTCTTCTTTCTGAATGTGTGACCCCAGCAAATGGCTTAACTTCTTCGACCTCATCTATAACATGGAGATTAAAAAAAAAAAAAAAGTCTCTCCACCTGCAGAGTTGTTTGAAGGCCCAAATGCAGCAATGTGGGTGGCGTTCGCCAGCCAGCTGGGCACCAACTTCACAGCAAAGATTGTTGTAGGAAAACCACTGTGAGCTCAGTTCTTCAGGCTGATAACTTCCAATTCAGCCTCAAATATGCTCCCAGAGGGAAAGGACCTGCTGCTTCGGTCACTCACCGTGGGGTCTGCACCCCTCATAGGTGGTCCAAAAATGCTGCAAGCCCCAGGGGTTAGGGATAAAAGATTCATTGATCCTTCTCTTTTCCCCGAGGCCTCTTACGCCATTTATGTTTATCAAAAGGTGAAGAGACGGTCAGGAGTTTCTTGTTGTCTTTCCATGAGGGTCATGGCTTGATTTGTTTGTACGTAGCTGTCACTGGCTTTGTGGGGGCTCTACCTTTGGAAGTTATCCAGAGTTGGAGCATGGTGGTGTGCCTACTGAAAGCCTGCAGGTGAGTCTGCAGGTGAATCTGACAGGTGAGTCTGCAGGAAATCCTGGCAGCTCCCTCAAGTGTGGCCCCACACGGGAGATGCTTCTGGGGGGCACATGGATAAACGTTATCTTTCTGTTGTCACATTTAGAAGTGTCATTACAACAATGACAACTATTTTCCAGTTAAAGTAGTAAGATCAATTTTTCTTTTGTATTATTTCTATTCAGATTTTTTAAAAAAGTTACTCTACAGAAAATATGAAAAGGAACAGTAATACAGATGGTTTCTAAGTGAGTCTAAAATCTTGAGTTGGTCTTCAAATTATTTATTTTTGAGAAACTATGGAAAGATAGGGAGAGCTTTGGAGAAAAGTTAAGGTACCTGGGCCCAGTTCTAGCTTGTTACTTTTCTGTGAACATGGAGGCATACCATATGACGTCTCTGTGCCCAGATTTCCCAGTCAGTGACAGTGGGGAGGATGCTCCAGGTGGGAGAAATATTCTCTCTCCACCCCCTCTCCCCACCCCCGCTTGTGGAAAACATCCTCAGTCTTTCAGGTTTACTCTACCTTATGGCCGTCTCTGTTGGATGTACCTCTCCTTCCGCCCAACTCCCATATCATGGCGCATGGACTTCTTGGTGACCAGCCCAGCTGAGTGATTATGAGCCTGCTGTGGGCTCCATATTCCAGCTCTTCCACTCCCCAGCTGTGACTCCATTTCTTCCTCTGAAAATGAACTATCTCCCTCATAGAATCATTGTTAGAACCAAAAGAGAGTACACAGAGTGTGTACAGTGATTCTCATCTCTTATTTTGCAGAGCGGGGGACTGAAGCCCTGAGGTAAAAAACAGGTGCCCCCAAGATTACAAAGTGCATTAGTACCAGAGCCAGAACTTGAACATTTCTCTATATGCCTGGAAACATCACTACGATTGAAGTCTGTTCAGCCACTATACCATGCTCTGTTCAAAAAACATTAACAAACTTTATTGCCAGTAATCATTTTGAATATATACATATATCAAATCATTACACCCTAAATTGTACACCTTAAAATTATACAATGTTATCTGTCTTTTATATCTCAATAAAACTATAAAAGATTTTTAGTTGAGAGAAATTTTTAAAATATATACAGGAAGGGTTTGAATGACTACATGAAAGACTTGCTTCTCCAGGAAAAACACACCATCAAGTTTCCAGAAGAGAAGGATTTGATGGAAACCCACCACCCTCTGTGGTATGCATCAGTGTCAGTCAAAAGGATGCCAATTATTACGAAGGAGCCACTTAGAGCAGGGGTCTGTAAACTACACCCAATGGGCCACGTGGCCAACCACATATTTTTATACATAAAGTTTTATTGGATCACAGCCACACTTGTTCAGTTACATAGTGTCTGCAGATGCCTTCATTCTATAATGGCAGAAGACTGACTCAACTAATAAAACAGACAATATGACTGGCTTGCCTGAGGCAGGGTTCAATCATCTCCAGCCTATGGACTCCTCCTACATAAAAGAAAGAAGGTTCAGGAAGGAGGGGTAGTTCATTCAGTGCGCACCTCTTCATTTTGCCTATTTGACATTCATGCATCAACGTGGTCAGAGAGAATTTTATGACATGTATGGAAGCAAGACGTATCATAGAATATACTCATCTGAGAATAAATCCCCACTTGAAAATGTTTTTCTGGTTCTATCAAGATCACAAAAGGTTACTAATACTATAGGTCCAAGTTATTCAGAATTATATTTATATCCTCAAGATCAGAAATGCTGAAAGCCAACATCTTAAGCTTTCAAAGGACCTGCAGTTTAACCTCCAGGTCTAATAGAGGTTTTCCCTTAAGAACCAGCAAACCCAGAGAGGGACCAGAAGGGTAGG
Organism: Mirounga leonina; assembly: GCF_011800145.1. Taxonomy (NCBI): domain Eukaryota; kingdom Metazoa; phylum Chordata; class Mammalia; order Carnivora; family Phocidae; genus Mirounga; species Mirounga leonina. The sequence goes on along the minus strand of NW_023270415.1, from coordinate 69,771,683 downwards.
AAGACTGTAGATTGTTGAATCAGCATCTGAGTAATGAGCAATAAGACTCTTTAATTCCTAGATCTAGCTGCTTCGAATTTTCTTAAAGCCTTTGAGGTTGTGCTTATTGGGAGATTGCATTATTAGTCAGGAAATACTCACTCTCCTTTCCCCAGCACTACGGACAGGGCATACCACCCTCTTCAATGACTTTGGGCCTGGCCAAGTGACTTGCTTTGGGTGGAAGTGACAGGAGGTCGGTTTTGAGCGCTGTGTATTTCCAACCTCTCTCTGCCCTTCCTACATCCATATGAGAAGTAGATGTCCCGGGGCCGCTGTTTATTCAGCCTGCGTTCAGGAATGAGGGACATGAGGGAATACTCCTAAACCGGACATGCAGACAAAACCTGATCCACAGACCAAACCTGACCAGCAGACCCATGAGCAAGAGATAAAACTTGTAGTTAGAGGCCACTGATATTGGGGTTATTTGGTGTGACAGTTAATCTGACTCATACAGTTCATTTCTTTGTTTGCCCGTGAGGCTGTGGAAATGGTTGGTTTGCTGTCAGGTGTGTAAATTAAAACTCTTAATTAATGCTTAAACAGTAATTAAATGCCCTTTATTTCATCTTCACATAAGGAAACTGAGATCCAGAGAAGGAGTTCCCCAAAGGCCCTAACAAGTTAGTGGCAGAGAAAAGAGGATTCCTGCCTTGTGATCCACCGTCCTTACGCTGATTGGCTCATTCATCCACCAGTCACTCTTCTTAATCACTTGTAAACTTAACATTCTAACCTAATAAACACCTCACTCCATGAAAAAGTCCAGAAATTATTATCAGGAAAAAACCCAGCTGAATTAATTGGGGATGAAATAGATAACAATATATGAACTTTGCACCAGATCTCCTCAGAAATGCTCTGTGAGGTCACAGCAAGATGAGTCTTTTTTTTTTTTTAAGATTTTATTTATTTATTTGAGAGAGAGAGAATGAGAGAGAGCACATGAGAAGGGGGAGGGTCAGAGGGAGAAGCAGACTCCCTGCCGAGCAGGGAGCCTGATGCGGGACTCGAACCAGGGACTCCAGGATCATGACCTGAGCCGAAGGCAGTCGCTTAACCAACTGAGCCACCCAGGCGCCCCGAGATGAGTCTTAATGGTAAATACAACCACATCTTATTTTTCAGCTTGAGACTTGACATTCACATGCTACAGATGCTGTTTTAGATTATCTTTCTAAGAAATCTAAATGGTCATCTTGACTAGCCGGCTACCCCCAGATGACTCAGAAATATGTTCAAATTAGGCAGTTAGACTACACGCTTCTCATCCACTAGCCCAACATTAGACAGCTAATTTTTCAAATATTCCTAGAACCACAAATTTTTCAGGTTATATGCTTCAAGCTTCTAATTAATAAAGCTGGAGTTTGAGGATCTGAAAGATCCTGTCTGAAACCTCACCTCTTGAAACAATTAGTGTGTGGCCTTGGGAAAATTATTCAATCTCTCTAGGGCTTGTGTTTTCTATAATATGAAGATAACACTACTACTACTTCGAAAGATAAAGGTAGAATTGAATGAACACAGGCACTCAAGGAGAGGTGGATGGAGTAAGTAGCCCCAGAACTGTTAACTTAGAAAAAGCACTTGGGTTGCTAAAAAGCATGTGAGTCTTGAGATGAATCTCCCGGCCCCAGTGATATCACTATATAACCTGGGTAAATCATAGAACTTCTTGTTTCCTCATTTGCCAAGTCGAGGGAAGCCAATGGGAAATGCTCACCAATGTTCCAAGTGACTGTCACTGAATCCGGACAGCAGAAATGCTCCAGGCTTCATTTCTGCCCTCCAGCCTCCAACGAGGAAAAAGAAGGAGCAGGATAGAGCAAAATATAGGACTTAGAACCAGCAATTCTGATTCCAAGTAGCTTCTCATAACCGGCTCTGAGCCTCTATTTTCTCATCTGCAAACTTCACATGGCCACTCTTGTACTGCCCATATCCCCTGCCTGTCGGGCTAATCAAATGACGTAATGCATACAGAAGAGCCCCAGAGCCCACAGTAGCCTCTGCATTTGTCAGTGGCTGTAGGAAAAAAACAACAATGGGAATTGATTGGGTCCTAAGGGCTAGTATTGAGAAAATGGGAAGAGAGGGCAGGAGTTTGAACTCAGCTAAGCTCTCCCCTTTTGGTCTGAACCTACAAACCATCAAATATTCAACCACAATAACTGGATCATGTAACAATGTGATTACTATACATATATTCCCAGAGACAGCAAAGAGAGGACAGGAGGAAGGGAAGAAATAACCAGCTTTGCTAGAAAGGAAGGAGGGGGCAGAGCTTTAGAATATGGATCCCATTGCCAGATTCTGTTCCTGAATATAACAATTCTTTTTTTTTTTTTAAAGATTGATTTATTTATTTGAGAGAGCGAGAAAGTACATGAGAGGGGGGAGGGTCAGAGGGAGAAGCAGACTCCCTGCCGAGCAGGGAGCCCGATGCGGGACTCGATCCTGGAACTCCAGGATCATGACCTGAGCCAAAGGCAGTCGCTCAACCAACTGAGCCACCCAGGTGCCCCGAATATAACACTTCTAAGCTCCATGACCTGGCAAGATAATTAAACATTCTCTGCCTCAGTTTCTTCATCTCTAAAATGGGGATAATAATAGGGCCTCCCCTAGAGAGTTGTTGTAAAGATTATATTAGTTACTGCAAGTGCTTAGAACTAGAGTGCTTCCCATATAGTCAACACTGAGCATGTGTCATATTTATTCATTCATTTATTCCACTCCACAAATATTTATTGAGAGTTCACTCTGTGCCAAACCCTGTTGGGACTGGGCATATAGTCATGAGCAAAACAAAGTCCTTGCCCTCCAGTAGCTTGGAGTTCATTCCAGAGCAGTTCCAGAAAGACAATAGAAAAATTAATATAAACTATATGTCAGTTCATGATAAATACTATAGATATAAGTAAGATGGGGCAGAGGGGATATGAGATTAAGGGGTTGCAATTTTAGGTCAAGAGGCCAAGTAGACTTCCTTGATCCTGTGCTATACTGAGCATGTAGGTGAAAGTATGGGGGGCTGCCCAGGTACCCCCTCAGGATGGAGGCACTCATTCCACTGCTCTCAGGAGCTCTGCCTGCTACCCCCAGATTCAGCCAAATAGAGCTTTCATCTCATACCCTTTCTCTAAAGGCAGTCTGCATCTCTGACTGGTCAACACAGATGCACAAAAGCCCCATTACTTGTCCTCTCCTGGGAAAACTCTGAAGAGACATCCCAGCTCCAGGGTTCCCTGTGGGATTGCCAGAGGTCTCCATTGAAACTTTATCATGGTCCAGCTCCTCCTTCTGCCCATCACAGATGTTGTTCCTGAACCTGTTTTCCAGTTAGCTTCCTCACATAAATCTCAAGAGTCTCAGACTCTCTTTCCAAGAAAATCTGACCTATGACCAAGGCTAAGTAACTTGTACAATATCTCTTTGAACAGAAAGTAGTAGATCAAGGGTTTTCTCCCGGGGCTGCCTGCCTCTGTGGCTTTGAGATTCTTCTGTTGTTATCAGTGGTATTGCCTTCTAGTCTGTTCCAGTCAGTGCAGTAGCAGGAAAACTTCTTGGAATTTCTGAGCCATCCAGAGCATGAGGGTGTGGCTGTGGATGAGAAAAGGAGAGGTGGTGTTAATGTTAAGAGCAGAAGATATTGTCCCCATTGAAACCCAGTGATGTTGAAAGTACATCAACACATTTGGAAAAGAAACATAATAATTTTAGAATTTGACTTTTTTTTGCTACAAATTCTTAGTGCTTTTGCCATAAACATACAATTGTTTGTTTTATATGAATTAAAACATATGAAAAAAAAACTCTTTTTAAGTAAGTTCCATCTTTAGTCCAGTTTTCCATCAAGTGTGTTTTTAGGTATTTTAGGATGGCATTTATATCTTGGGATAAAGTGACTTTTGGGGAGTCCTAAAATGTGATCTTCCTCCTGGTCTCAATGATGCATTTATTTTTATATTAGGATGCCTTGAAGGATACTTGCCTTTGGCTTCAACCTGGATCCCAGACACAGTAGATCCAGAAGCTGGTGATATGGTAAGTAGGTATCTCAGACAGGGAGGGGGGAACACAGAAATTCTTCAGGTGTTGGGAAAGTTTTCCTGAAACAGTGTAACAAGCTTCTGGATGGGAATCTAGGACATAAGAGAAGGTTAGAGTCACTATAGTAGAATCTTACAAAGAAAAAACAAACAAAACATCCAAGACTTGAGGAGAACCAATTCCAGATTCACGTAATTAAAAAAAAAAATTAAAAAGAATTCTTATCATCAGGATCCACTCTAGATGTATGTGTGCAAAATACATTCACATGACATGGAAGAGGGTATTAAATTCACCTTACAAGGAAGAGGGTATTAAATTCACCTTAAAGGTATGAAAACTGAGATTCAGGACGGGTTAAGTGACTTCCCAAAGTTTACACTCATGAGTTGCAGAGTGAGTACTTCAACTCTGATGGACTTACTCCCAGTTATGCCCAAAAGCAAGATTGCATTTCTATAATGATTGGAAATACAACTCAGGAGATAAGTATCCAATTCTTTCATAGTCCTACCCTTTGCTGGCCTGAGATGCAACATTGAAACCCTTGTTAAACTGGAATTCTCTGGGTTTATCATCAAGTCTGTGTAAAAGTATCATCCACTCTGAAGGTATTTGTAAATGTCTAAAATTTCTTCTGCTATCCCAGAATCATTGAGGTCTCCACCATGGCATTAACATCAGTGGCTAAACTCTATATTATCAAAGTTGACATAGGAATTGGTACAAAATTTCTAGTTGCGCAGCATTCTTTAGACAAGTTCCAGTCTGGCTGAGAGCCAGTGATAATAATGATACGTTGGTTCTGATTAAGAAATTACTAAAAGGACAAATAGTATCTCTACTAAGTATTAATGACTCTGAATTGTACTGATGTAGTGTTGGTCTCTTTCCATTTCAGAATCTTGGATGAGCATCTAAACCCTTATAATGCATCAGAGCAAATGTTACTTAACCTTTAATTGAAGTCTGTAAGAATTCAAAAGGTTCTTTCAAGCAGAAATATGAGGCATGATATTGAAATATTATTTTTAACTTCTATACTCTTTGAGTAGTGTATTTTTGAGCACTTAATCTCACCAAGACTCAGCCTTTCCATCTGCTAAATGGAGATATCTAGGGTGGTTCACTTATCACACAGGGCTAATGCGAGCAAAAAATCATCCCTTTGGCTTGCTGATAAGGTATTTGCTGAGTTACCTTGAAAACCTTATATTGGAAATTTACTGCTTAATGAGAAAAATTTGAATCATGTTCCCCCTCCACTTGTCCATGCTCAGCAGTTTTTGAGAACTGCCCATTGCCCAGTGCAACCACTAAGCTTGGTCCTTGAGGCCTTTTATGACCTGGCCTTAACCTCTTACCTCTCTAGCTGTGCTTAGACCATAGTCTAAGATACACCTAAAACATGGGGCACCTGGGTGCCTCAGTTGGTTGAACATCTGACTCATGGTTTCAGCTCAGGTCGTGCCTGATCTCAATCAAGTTGGTGAGATCAAGCCCCATGTCAGGTTCCACGCTCAGCAGGGAGTCTGCTTGAGATTCTCTCTCTCCCTCTCCCCCTGCCCTTTTCCCCACTCAACGTGCTCTCATACTCTCTCTCTTTCTAAAATAAATAAATACAATCTTAAATATATATACACACCTGAAACATTATCAACTTTCACTTTGCGTTGCTCTGTTCAGTCAGCTTCCCCTGTGAAGAATGTCCCTTGCCCTTGCTTCTATCTGCCTGGTGAAATCAAGTTCATAATTTAAAGCCCAACTCTCAAATATCCCCCTAGAGAAACTTTCCCTACCACCCCCTAACTTCCATGATACTTTATCCATACCACCAACCAAGACCAAAGGGTTTTTGGCCATACTCAAGGTTACCCCTGAGACTGGCAGAATCATGACCCAGCCAGTCAGGTCACCTGCTCTCTTTTCACAGATGCTTCTGTGAAAATTACAAAATCATTCTAGGAAATGTGGGAGACTCTGATGAGCACTCAAAACAGTTATTTCATGTTTAACAAAGCTAATCTACCCAGCCATCCTAATAAAATTGTGGAAATGCAATTGAGTGGACCCTATGACTCATTCATGGCTGGCTCTGTCTCCTCAGATAAGGCATGGAGAGCTAGGTATAGAGCTTATTCAAACAATAAATAAGAGCAAAAATGAACTAAGGGGTTGTAATCCCATCAAGAGTCTCTGACAGTGACAGAAACCCCCAGAGGAGGCTTCTCTGGTCACGGAAATGACTGCCTCAGTGAAACCATTAGTCCCTGCAATGTTTGGCTTTGATTCTGACAGTGAAAAGACTCGCCAGATAAAGCCATGGGCTGCAGTAACAGATGGGGTTTGAGCAGTAAGGCCATCCACAAATGAAAGATTCACTTTATGTCAATGAAAGCAGATGAATCTGTTTAGTGGCGCCTTGAGTCTACAACCTCAAAATAGAATTGCGTCTCCTCCAGTTGGAACGCATTCCTCTATGCAAAAAGTGAAACACTTCAGGATGCATGTAAGTCATAGCAAGAGAGATTTTGCTATTACATCCACTCTCCATAAATTCACATCAGGTAAAGAATGCCAAGAGGGCCTATAGGCATTTAGAAAGTGGGAGCAAAGGGGTGACTCTGTCTTAGAATAAAAAAAGTAGTCTTTTGCACAACATTACACAACAATTACCTCAATAGATCCTTGCGAAATCCATAAATGTAGGCAAGCACCCCAGCAGCATCATTGCCCTCATTTCACACATAAGAAAAATGAGGCTCAGAGATGTTGAATGAACTCCCCAAAGTCATGCAAAGGAGACACTCGGGGCTAGAAACCGTCCCTAGTCCAGTGTTTTCCCCACTCTCCCAAACAGCCTCTCTGACCAGGGGGTTTCATGCACCATCAAACAGAGAAAGAGAAAATCGGAAACAGTGGGCTTCTATAAAAAGAAATGAAAAGTTCTACATTCCAAAGGAAATTGGTGATTTCTAAAGCTATCAGGCAATAATAATAAATATTCATAGTTACCACTGGACTAAGTTTTCTGATCTTTACTCTTGGTCTTTACTCCCATGGAATGTGCTTCCCCAGGGGGAGAATATAATATGTTTGGAGGTGCATGGGGATTTGGCTTCAGACACACTTGGGTTGGAATACCAGCTCTCTAGTTACCAGCTTATGCGACCTTGAATCTGAATTTTCTTATCATGAAAATAGGGGCAATAATTCATCACAGAAATAAGATGAGTAAACAAAATAGCATGCGAAAAGTGTTTTAACAGCATACCTGGCATAGAAGTTGCTCAAAAAACGTCAGATCCTGGGGCGCCTAGCTGGCTCAGTTGGTGGAACGTATGACTCTTGATCTCCAAATTGTGAGTTTGAGCCCCACATTGGGTGTACTTAAAAATAAAATCTTAAAAAAAAAGTCTTTTCTACAGAAACAAATATGACTCTTGATCTCCAAATTGTGAGTTTGAGCCCCACATTGGGTGTACTTAAAAATAAAATCTTAAAAAAAAAAGTCTTTTCTACAGAAACAAACTTTAACCATGTCTCATCTGCTAAGGATGAACAAGCCACCCACAGGGTCTTTGAAAGAGTGGCTTCATTCAATGTGGCACTGATCTTTGTTCAGCCTCTCACACTGGGAAGAAAGTACATGTTCATAATTTGGGAATCAAATCATTGTCTTCAGGTTTCTGCCACTGGGCCAGGAACTAAATAAGCCTTTTTATCCACCAGCAAAAGATGAGGTACTCTTTTTCTTTATTAATGGAGTTGCTGACTCATTAGTTCAAATGAAACATGCTCCCAGCATTTGAAATAAACCCTCATCCTGGAAAAGCACTAGATGCCAGTTAAAATTTCTTGAGCACCTGCTTAGTGCCAGTCTCTCGGGAAAGCACTTCTACCCACATTAGCACATTTGAATCTTGCAAACAACTCTACAAATAGGTTCTAGAAAGATAATATTCTCTCCATTTCACAAGTTAGGAAACTGAAGCTCAGAGCTGCCCAAGGTTGTTGCATAGCTCCTACAGCAGCTGAGACGGGGTTCTGAGTCTAATGTTGTTCCCTTTTCCTTCAGGACAAGGGCTCACAGCCATATGGCTGCCAAGTCACCGCCATGTCAACATCCCACAAAAAATACCCGAGAGCAAGCAGGGACGGATGAGAGGTTGCGCCCACCGTTGACTCACGACCAGGGCGATCTGCAGGAGCCCTTTGCCTGCTCTGACTCTTCACTTGTGAAATGGGACAGCACCGTGCTTGGTTTAGATTTAAGTCAGTATCAAGTTACCAAGTGGCCTGATTCATTTCAGAATTTTATGTAGTATGTTTCCCAGAAAGCCATTTGGAAAAGCAGTCTCTAATTTTGTTTTTTATTATTTCACTAAGAGAAATATCTTTTTTTTTATCCTCACCCACTGTTTATGGAGTGAATGCTACGGCCAGGCACTCTGCTAGGTTCTGGGGATAGAGCAACGACCTGGACAGACTCCATCCCTGCCCTCCTGGAGCTGATCGTCACTGGGAAATAATGGACAAACACTAATCTGTAAGAGTGGTTATATAATCAAAACTCTGATGACTGCCACAGAGAAGCCTAGAATGCAATGAGAGAGTATCAGGGGACATACCCTAGTTTGGGGGTCAAGGAGGGCTTCCTTCCCTGAGAAAATGATGTTTAAAGAGAAAGCAGAAGGATGAGTACAAGTTGGCCGACTGAATGGAGGGGAATGATACTCCCAGCAAAGGAAATCAGAGCTTGCAAAGTCACGGGAGTAAGAGGGAGCATGCCTTATTTGAGGAATTGAAAGAAGACCAGGGTGGCCAAAGCATAGAGACCCAAATGGGAAGGAAAGGATATGAGACCTGGGCCAGTGAGAGCACAGCACTGCTTCCAGAAGCACTAGCTGGTGGTGGCTTTAGTCACTGTGAAGCCCGTGTCCAGCCCAATGCATATGCCAATTGATGTATCTCCTATTTACAGAAGTGAGACCCAAACAAATGAAGAGATCAATGGACCATCTTTTCCTTCTCCTTCTCCTCTTTCACCTTCTTTTCCTTCTTGATCATCATCCTACTTTCTAAGTACCATAAAAGAAGTCAAGATAAGAATTTCCTATGAAATGCTAGGTGTTCAAAGGGTACAAACTTCCGGGTGTAAGATACATAAGATCTGGGGTCTAATGCACAGCATGGTGACTATAGTTAAGTATACTATTCTCTCACTGCATATTGCTCGGGTTGTAATTGTCAATTTATGACATGAAATGGTCAGTTTAGAGGTCTTTCTCTTCCACTAGATCAGGACCACCATGATCAACCTGAAGGCAGGTACCAGGTCCCCTTCAAGCCAGGATCCTCAGTGCCTGCAACGGCTCCCAGAACACAGGGAGCCCTCAGTAACTGGTGGTGGAAAGAATGGATGGATGAATGAATTATTCTGAGTTTCTAGGGATGACACTGAAACCCCACAGGGGAAACACAATGATGACTTAATCTTGGGCTGGGATGAGTCCTTTCATAGCAAAGCTTGTGTATGATGACCTTGGTCCTGGTTAGTACTTTCCAGCGAGGAGCCTTTCAACTCCTAGGGGTCCTATTTTCAATATTAAAAAAAAATTACTAAAGTCAGGCATTTATTCATTACAGAGTGCCCAGGTTTCAAAAACATCCAACTTCCCTGCATTTAGTGGGAATTTATAAACTTGGCATGGTCACTCTTTATCTCATACAGCAAACCATCATCTTGGAACTTTACACATACTACCTTATCTCATCTTTACATGAAGCATGCATGTGAGTCATATAGCCTCTAGCTCACAGACAAGAAGACTAGGGCTCAGAGATGTTTCATGACCTGCTCAAGGATGGAAGTTTATGGTGTTACAGGCAGAATTCCAGTCTAGTTCTGCCTGACCTGTTAGCACATTCTCTCCCCATGTAGCAGTGGGCTTCATTTCAGAGAAGGGCCCTCTGATGTGTGTTTCCATCACAGAGATGCTTGAGATGGGGGTCTGTCCTGGCCATCGGCCATTCCTTCCCTTTCTGGGCACAATGCACACAGGGTCATATGACCACTTAAACAACCCTGGATTTAATGAGAAGGCAGATACACTACCCACTAAAGTATACGTGACCTCATAGGCTTCCCAGCCTCAGAAAGCCCTCAGCCCCTCTTCCAGGAGAATCTCCCTCTTACTCTCAGATGAGATTACATAGAACATCGGGAAGTCTCCCAGACCCTCTATTTTCGACCTTATATTTTTCTTGTGTTGACAACTTAATACATGTTGTCCACACTTCCTTTTACGGGGAAAGATAAGACTCTGATGGTAATCAGAGCACCAGGATAGGAAATGCCACATTCCTCCATGTAAATATTTGACTAAACTTTCTCCAGGCCATGCATCATTGTGCTGAGCCCCCAGAAAAGCTTCAGGTTCACAGATCTGCAGGTGAGATACCTTGGCAATGAATTATGAGAAGGCGTGTTTAAAATCCAAGGCCAGAGCAGTGGATTCCAGGGGGACCTTGCTCTACATGACCAAAAGCTGTTCTGGGGAAGCCAGGAATAGAGCCTGGTCTCAATGGGGATGGAGTTCTCCCCTATGGTCAACTAATACCTGATAAAGCCACCTGTTTGGGTGGCTTTTAAAAAAAAGAAATGACTCCAACCATGTAGCTAACGTTCAGGTCTTTTTATAAACTGAAAAATCAGGAACATCTGAAGGTCAGTGAGGAATTACTTATTGATCCATCCATGCAGTGGGCAAATAATCATAAAAGTATTGGTGATGATAGCTAACATTGATCAACTGCTGACAGTGTGCCAATAACCACTCTAGGTTCTTTTAATGTAATCACCTCATTTAACCCTCACAACATTCTTGTAAGGCCTCTCAAGGTATGTTATCACCCCATTTTACAACTGCAGAAACTGAAGCAGGGAAAGATCAAGCAACGTGGCCAGGGTTGCACAGTAAGCAAGAGAGTGAAGGAGCAGAAAACTAGGCAGCCAGCGGAAGCTATTTTATCAATGGATACTTGATGGCTAAAAAACGTTTATGGCATTAAAGGGGAAAATGCAGGTTTCAAACTGGTGTGAATCCTTTCATTAGTATTATTAAAAGAAATGGAGGGAAAAAAAGACACGGAGAACGACCTCATACCCATTGTGAGTGGTTACTATTATGCACACACACATACACACACAAACTAAAACAGAGAAGATAAAGAGTGATGGTGAGGATAGAGAGAAATTGGAACTGTTGGTGAGAATGTAAAATAGTGCAGCTGCCATGGAAAGCAGGATAGGGGTTCCTCAAATATATAAAAATAGAATTACCATATGATCTAACAATTCCACTTCTGAGTATCTACCCAAAGGAACTGAAAGCCATTTATCAAAGAGATATTTGTAGACACCTATGTTTACAGCAGCATTATTCAGAATAGCTAAAAGGTAGAAGCAACCCGAGCATCCATCAATGGGTGAAAGTGTTGTATACACACAAAGGAATATTATTCAGCCTTAAAAATGAAGGGAATTTTGTTGCATGCTATAGCATGATTGAATCCAAGGATATTATGCTGAGGGAAATAAGCCAGTCACAGAGAGACAAATACTATATGATTCCACTTATATGAGATACTTAGAGTCATCCAATTCACAGAGATGGAAGTAGACAGGTGTTGCCAGGGGCTGAAGGAGGGGTAATAAGGAGTTATTGCTGAATGAGAACAGAATTTCCATTCTGCAAGATGAAGAGTTCTGGATAATAATTGCACAACAACGTGAATATACTTAACACTACTGAACTGCACAGTTAAAAATGGTTAAGATGGGGAAGGAGAAGACAAGAATGGAAAGAAAAGAAAAAAGAAAAGAAAAGGAGAAAGAAAAAAAAACATAGTTACAATATTCAAGGGAAAATTTCAAAAGGATATATATCCAGTGAGTTGATAGTGATTTGCATTAGGTCATAGTTTTATACGTAAATGTATCTACTTTGTGCTTACTTAAACTTTCTGATCTTTCCATAAGGACTGTGTATTGTACTTGTAATAAGATCTTTAAAAATTATCTTCAAAACAAGAGAAAAGCAGCAAGGAAGAGTAAAATCCAGAATGCGGGGAAAGCAGTCAGTCCTGTGCACAGAGGAATAGCATGGCCGTGGCTTCTGCAGGGGAGAAGGTGCCAACAAAGAGGCTCCGCACACCACTCCAATTAGGTCCTTATGCTCAGACACTCAGCCTTTGTGAGCAAGGGGCTTAACAAGGAGCCTGAATGACCAGAAGCAGGGGATCCTCCTCCATTAAAGGACATGGATGGCAGGGGTAGAGAGTGAGAATTGTGATTCTCAGTGGAAGTATGCATTGCCTGCATGAACATCTGCATGGAGGATCTTGTATTGCACCTGTCTGAGCTCTAATTCTGGAAGTGGGATAAACAGGGGGAAGGAGATTTGTGGGTAGGAGCAAGTCTCATCTCTCGCTCACTATCAATTCAGATACAGAATTTGAACCTCTGAGCTTAAAAGAACCTTAAAAACTATTTAGCCCAAATGTCTCATTCTACAGAATAATTAAGGCCCATGCAGGTAATGGGACTTGGTTAGCATGCAGCTAGGTTTGTGGCAGACCCTGGATTACCATCAGTTCCCTGAACATGCCTGCTTTGTCAGTCCTTCCGTCTCCCTATGCCTGTATGCACTGTTCATTCTTCTGTTCTTCAGTCACATTTGTTCAACTTTGAGGCTATACCAGTCTTGGAGGGAGGCACTTTTTTTTCCATCTTTTTGTCCCCTGCATTGCTTCATGCAGAGGATATTTGCAGGGATTGGGCAATATAATAGAATGATCAGATGCAAGTTTATGCTTTGCCACACTGTCACTTCTCTTCCCCATCACTGTGTTTGCATTATTGCTCATCCTTTACCCCACTCTGCAACAGTCACCCCATAAATAACCCAACCACCTCCCTGAGGAAAATTTCAGAGATGACAGCTATGTCACAATCTTCCATGTGAGTCCTGTCTCTTAATTAGGTTTTTATAGTCAAGGATTTGTTGTGTTTATGTGAGCTATTGTGCAGGGGGCATAGAGACAGTCTGGCTGCCTTAAGGTAGCCATTGTAAGATTTGTTAGAAGTACAGCTCAAAGCCAGACAGAGCTGTGTACAAATCCTGTGTCCACCACTTTCAGCCATGAGAGTTTAGGCAATTATTTAACCTCTCTATACCTGAGTTTCCTCTTCTATGAGGGCCATAATATTTACCATGGACAGCTCTTAGTAATAGGGGTTGAATAAATGTTAACTTTCTCCTTTAACTGTATACGATTCTTAAACTTTCATACCAGCTTTGCTTTTTCTCAAGGCCAACTCCTAAGGTCAAAGAACAAAGATAAATGAGAGGCAGAGTAATTCTTAGGCAAAAAGAAGGAAGTAGTTTAGCTCGTGTTGAGCTGGTTTAGAGCAGAGGTTGGTAAACTGCAGCCCCTGGGCCAACTCTGTCTAGTCCTCTGATTTTGTAAATAAAGTCTTATTGGAATACAACCATGTTCATTTATTTACAGATTGTCTATGGCTGCTTTCTGTACAATGGCAAAGTGGAGGAGTTAGGACAGAGATTTTGTATGCCCCACAAAGCCAAAAATACTTATGATCTATGTTTTTACAGAAAAACTTTAGGTATATGTGATATTTTATCAGGAGGTGATTGACACATGTAATTTTCCTCTCCGGATCGTCAAGATGAAGCAGTAAACATTGGCAAGGATGCTGAAAGAAGGAGGACCTTATGTTTTAAAGCAATCTGAGGATTACCTTTTACCAAATTCCTTCCACCCTTCTTTAGACTAGATGCTGTTGTTGAGTTCTTACAAAACCAGAATGTGGTTGTCAAGTGGCAGGCGGTGGGGAGACTTAATTGGTTTTCCACTGGTAGATAATTTGTTAGATCCTAAACAAAGAAGAAAGACCAATGACTCTAAGAGACCAATAACTAAAAGTCACAGGATATCTGCGCGGTTAACCCTGTGATACCAAAATGACTCATCAGAGTCTATGGCTTTCCTACTATTGATTTCATGGTTTCAATCCCCTTTGGTTCAATGTGTTCATCCTACAAGTGCTGCTAAGAATCTCCTAATGCATGTCAGAGTTAGCTGCAGAGGCTCTTGATTTGCTCTCAGTTGTGAGTGTGTTTTTTAGAGCTTTTGGCTTCTCTTGGCAGTTGAAGAAACTGTGAAAGTTTCTGCTTTACTCCACAGTCTCTGGGCTCAACCTCTGAGCTAACAACAACTCCAGGACAGAGTGTTTTACTCAGCCTCGATGTTTCAAGTTTGGAAAGGAAGACAAGCGTTCTGGGTATTTCAAGCAGAAAGGGACTCCATACAAGGAATTAAAGGTTTAAACAATTATGGGATGGGTTATAGACATATAAGTAGGGAAATCTGCAAGGGCTGGAATCCAGGAAGCTGCCACCCCTACAATCTAGGAAGTAGTGCTGAAGTGGATGGTTCTGAAGAATGTGGGTGAAAGGAAGCCACTGGCAACATGCCACATCTCCTGACACCTACTCCCTCACACCTGCAGCTGAGAATAAGGACCTCTCCTTCTCCTTGGCCTTCAAAACACCATACCAGCACCTCTTCTTGGAAGGATCCAACCCCGAACCCTGCTGGCAAAAGTCTAGGGAGTGTGGTCCTAGGCTGGCTTCACCCATGCAGGGAGAATGTAGAAGGAAGGAAGAGATAGTGACTAGTTGATATGAAATGATTTAGCTTTGAGGAAACTTCAGGAAGACTTCCTAGAGAATGTGATGCCAAAGACTGGGTTTTGAAAGATCAAAGTTGGCCAAGCCCTGCCTTGGTCACTGATTCATCAAAGGAGTTTCCCTTTCTAGATTGCAAGAGCTAAAGTTAGGGAAGTACCACCTTCCCAAGAAGTGCTCATCTTATGCAACCAAATGAAGAGGTAGCTATAAATAGCCTGCTTTCTCATTATTTTGTGTTCAAATGGATAACTGCAAGAAACGTTTCCTTCCTGAAGAAACAGAGTTATAGTCACCAAATCAAACAGCAATACCTCTCCTCATTGGAAATACAAGTGGGGAAAGTTTTCTCTCTGAACATACTTCATAGGCAGTTTGGAATTGTTGTGCCAAGGGAAGAAAGATCTGCCAACTACAGTGGTTGTTAGGGCAATGTACAGAGTGAAACCCTAGCATCTCCACCTTGATTTGATCCTCCCGGTCCTTTGTAGCTCCTCCTCTCCTTTTCAGAGATACATCTGGAACTCTCCAGATAACCAGCCCACTGACAGCTCATATTTTTTTCTTTTCCTCAAAGTTTAGATTGATAGAAATCTTCCAGTGCTGGGAAGGTAAAGGTGTAGCATCGATTAAGCACCTGCTGTTTCTTTTAATATATTAGATGCTTTGTGCACCTATTGAATCTTGTAAGGGACCTTTTAGATAAGTCTATTACCTTCATTTTCCAGGTGAGGAAGCAAAGGTCAAGAAAGGTAAAGTAATATTTCCAAGGTCACATACCCACTGCTGTTCTCCAGAGGATAAGGCCAGACCCCCAATGCCCAACTATAAGTGAATCCTGAATTCAATGATGTTCTTGGGTCACACATAGGTTCATAACATCCTCATGTCTCTACAAAACCATGCAGAAGCTTGAGCCCATCCTTGGTGACTTCCCTTACTTCCCCCTTTTTTCCAGGAAATAAGGGACAGCCAGAGCTCACAACTGCCAGTGGCAATAGCCAGTGGGGTTCCACTCCCACTCTAGCCTTCCTCTGTGTCATTTTCCCAAAGACATGAAAAAAAAAAAAAAAAGATAACTCCTTAGAACCTAGAACCCATGTAGATTTTCCAAAATTTCAGGTCAAATTCATCTTAGGGATTTTTATTTGCTATTATCTTCTCTCCCTTTTACCATTTCTTTAGCAATCAAATAAAAAGAAAATCTGTAAACACATTACAAAAATAAAATGTATAGGTCCTTTGTAAGGCAAGGTGTTCAACACTCTATTTTTCTTCTCCATACTTCATCTCATGGATGTCCCTGTCTTTGTTAATAATTCTTTGACGTTTTGGGATCCAGATTATTTTTATGACACTATTATTTTAGAGAGTATAAAAACTGTTTCCTTAATGAACTTCAGGCTTTCATTCAGTTTTAAATCCATAGTGGTGATATTTGCTTACATCTTTAATTGCTATCACCGCTCACTGCTTGTTCTTCTAAATGGTGACCATCTAGTTCTGAGCTCTTAATTGCTTTATGACTCAGTTTGCATACATGTCTTAAAGAAGCTTTTCAAGGAAGGTTTGAAGATAATACATTTTTTTAATCTCCTTTGCGTATGCACTGATACGGTTCTATTCCCTGCATATGTGAGTACTAACCAGAATTCAGAGGTAACACTGCTGGGTCAGATCCTTTTCTTCTCCAAACCGTATAGATGCTACTAAATTATCTTCTGGTTTTTAATGTGCTGGGAAGAAGACAATGAAGTGTAGGTTAATTCTCATCTTCAGATACAACCCATTGTTTTGTGTCTGGATATGGTACTTGTGGAATTTGTGGATTAAATACAAATACCTATTTGTATTTTTCTTAGTAGGCTGATACTTTCAGGCTGGTACTTTCACCAGGCTACATAGATGTGAGGCTCTGATCCCTGAGTTTTCCTAAACTGGGGTCAGTTCTTTCTGTCTCCCATGAGCTTCCTTTCCCTTTAGCTAGGAACGCTCACCAGTGTCACATAGCTCCATATTTTCTGCCCAATGTTTCAGAAACCTCCTTTATTGTCACTATCCTCCTTTTACCTCCCGGTCTCCTTTCTCTAATTTGGGAAGGGTCTCTCAAATCCGTCCTCCACACCAGTGACAGAGCTTCACGCAGCACTAACACTGCTCTTCCTATCTCTAACGGGGATTGAATTCCAGCCACTGAGCACATCTTCTCCTTGCTTCATCGCATCACTGTTCCCCACCCAATTCTTCTGCCTTTTCTCCCTCTGGATCCTGCCTTCAGATGTTCTGCTTCTATTTCAGAGAGACCTTCACTGAAATTTGTGGGAGTGCCATATAGTTATCTGAGATGATCATCTAGATTCTGAGGTAAATTTTTCTGAGTTTCTCTGCCTTACTGATGTTATTTTTTTTTCCTTTTCTTTGCAACATTTTTTATGGGCCCTTTGTTGTGGATGATGATGATATTGTTCATTTTACTCATTCTTAGACAGGACAAGTTCAGTTTGTTGTAATTTTTAGAGTGGGAGAGAGAGATTTGCTCTGTGCACTGCCCTGGTGGTCAAATTCCCTTCTCCAATCCAAAATTTATATTCACAGATCCCAGTCTGCTCTCACTTAAATAGCCAGCCGTCACCTGGGACACCATGCAGTGAATATGGTTCCCCTACTCCAGCACTCAGCCCAGCTTCTTGTTCTTAGAAACAACGCATGATGGGAATAGCCCAGTCCCTGACAGGCAGAGCTAGCTCCGATCTTCATGCCTCAGCAGCCTTCTTCAGAGCTTTGTCACCGTTGCTTGCCTCCCTGAGGTCACTTCAGTTCAGCAATTTGCTGTGATTCCCAAAATCTGCCTGGATTGGGGGAAGTGGGGCAAGTGGGAGAAGAGGAAGCCTGAGAAAAGAGAAATAATGCTATTCAAGGGAATAACTCCCGAGGAGGGGAAGGAAGTGACAGTACCATTTCCAGTTGACACCAGGCTTGGGACTGAGTTTGAGTTTAGAGGTTGGGTGGGAGTAAGGAAACCTCCTACCCATTTAAGGGAATTTCTTCATGAATGAGAGCAAGAGTATGTCACATGCTAGACCCAAGGTAGGCGATCCTCAATCCAGATCCATCCACCCCATAATCACTGTGAATTGTTGCAGATTCTGTCACTAGGTTGTATTTCCAGTCTAAGCACTCTGTCTCACCTATAGTTTCAATGAGAAGAGCTGAATGGCTCAGCTTTGGGAACCACCAGCCAGCTGCCATTTTGAACCAGAAGTCGGTGGGCAGCTTACTTTGACCTCTTCCAATTTCCAAGCAGCTGTTACTGCAAAAGGCCAAAAAGAAAATATTCAATAACTAAAGCTCATGGTGCCCTGTTTCTGTCCTCTATACAGTCTGGTTTAAAATTTGCTACAGAACAAAAGAAAAAAAAGTAAGAAAATATTATCTTATTTATTTTTACTCTTTAAGATTATTTTAGTAAATCCTTTTCATGGAATCTTTCAAAGTTCAAGTTTAGTTTTCACTCAACACCTCAGCTTCCGTAGGTTGTCCCAGCAGCGGGCTCTCGATTACTCTGCTGAGCACCCCAGGCTGGTCTGTGAGGCCCCATTTCTAACAGCCTGTCGTAGAATCCACAGACAGTAGGCTCTGTCTTTCTCATTTGGAGGCCCAGGCAGTTTGTTCTGGGCAGTCAGGGCCTGGGGAGGAAGATGACCTCACCCACCCTCTCACTTTCAACTGTAAACTTTAGACACCTCATGACTTTCCATCCCTTCCATCCTTCACCCCTTTCTCAACTGTGAAACCTCCTTACACTGGAGGGGCTGAATCTTATGCTCAAGAAAATGTAAAATGCATCCCAAAAGAAAAACAAATTTAAAAAGAAACTAACCAGTTTAGGGTATATTCATATGAAGAATAGCATGATGCTTATGTTTGAAGGCTCTGGACTGTGAAGGTTTAAATCCCAGCTCTGCTGCCTGGATCTGTACAAACTTGGGCAAGATATCTAACCTCTTTGTGTTTTATTTCTTCATCTATAAAATGAGATAATAAAAGTACCTATCTGATTGAGTTTTTGTGAAGATTAAATGAGTTAATGTATTCAAAGTGTTTTAAGAGGTAAATGCTTCGTGCCTGTTAGCTATTATTATTGCCTATTACACACCAAGTGCTTTGGGGCATGTTATTGCTAGTCTCTCCATCCTACTATTTAGTTCTTCTCCTCTCCAGGATTCCTTGCTCAGGTTCAACACACAAAAGGCTTAAGAGGAAACAAAGTCAGAGCCTTATTACTAGAAGGGCAAGCACAGCATCGTCAAAAGAGAGCAGGATTTCTCAGCCAAATTCAGTAGTAGGTGTGGCTCAGGCTCAGGCCTGAGTGAAGCCATTCATGTTCCAGAATGGCTGGTTGTCCATGGCAGTCTCTGAGCCCACTCATCCATCCCTCTGCCAAGACAGAGATGCCCAACCTACCTCTCCCATCTGGGACCAACTGGAAAATAGACCTGACCTGAGTCACCTTGTAGAGAGAGGCCTGTTCTGCCTACATGGAGGCTACATGTGGAAAAGAGAGTCCATCCTGAATGGGCCACACTCTGATGAATAATGTCTGCCTTCTTTCCTCATATCCTCTTTTCTGTGGAGAGGGACAAACATGCTTACACCACACCAACAATTTTCCATGGAAGCCTCGCCATAGCTCTGCCAACTAGGCATGCTTATCCTCACAGCCCACTTGAGGAAATGGAGATTCAACGAGATGAGAACCAGATTGTCCCCAGTCAACATCCATGCTGCCTCCACCATGACCCACAAGAGCAATATGTGCAGGCAAAAGTGAGAACACATTAGGTCTCTGCAGTAGGTGGCTAAGCCAGGTGCAGAAAACACATCCATCAAGAACGTGGAATCTTATTTCAGCTCCAAGTAGGAGCCTGTGAGGATGTCCATTAGGGCAGGTCCTTCAGATTCTCTTCGTACACGTGCACTTCTCTCTGACTTCCTACTCATGTGGTAAATAAAATTTGCTCACACACCTGCCAGCAAAATTTCTACAGGGTTTCTCAGATTTTACTGGGCCTTGGGTTTCCCATCTGTAAAATGGAAATAGTAGTATTGATTTTGCAGAGTGTTGAGAGGATTACAATTCATCTACTGAGTCTTGGGTGTATGTTAGATATTCACTTGAGAGATGATATTCTTATATATAAATGTGGTCTTCCCACTATTTCCTGATACTTCTGGTCTTTCCCTAACCTTCTTCCATTCTGGTGGTTAGACATAGCGGCATCAGGTGATTCAGGGGAAAGAAATATCAACAAAAGAAGAAAATTTTTTTAATCTCCCTAAATTTAGATATTGGCTCCAGACACAGAATAAAGAATAGGTCAGAAATAGGCTTTTCCCTGTCTCTTGAAATTAAGTAAAGACGTTGGGGGATGGGAGAACGGAGAGGAGAGGAGTCCTTGAAAAGGGGCCCGCTGCCTGTCCTGAGTATCAGGTAAGGAGGGGAGGTTGGGACGGACAGTCCCCAAGAGAGTTAGGGTTTCCATGAGCAAGAGAGCCTGTACCTTCTTTCCCAGATAGGAGCTGAGAAAGTGGCAAGTCCCCAGACACTCAGTAGGGTGTTGGAGCAGAGGAAATATTTACCATGTAGCCAGGAGCATCCAAGAGCCAATGGATCTGAAGGGCCTTGTGAGCAACAAGGGGCACTTGTGGGGACTCGCAATAGGAGAGCAGATAAGAACAGGATGGCTCAGTTGATGGCACCAAGGAGAGGTAATGATCCAGAACAGATGCCTTCTCTTCTGTCTCTCAGAATTTCAAAACCATGTGATGCCTCATTTGAAAAACAAAGAGAAACCACTTAGTTGCCTCACCTGCGTAAAGGGAAGAGATACTAAGTTTTAAGCTGATATTAAGTTGCTACCACCAGAAAGGCAGCTTGGAAGAGATACCAAGTTCTGGTAGAGAAGAGAAAGGACATTGTATGAGTTGTGTGCATGTGGTAGATCAAGTTTTATACCCATTGCACTACTATTGTGATTACTGTGGAATATAGTGCAAGAAGGCACATAATTTATTTTTTTTCCTTTTCTCCCAATTTTTATTTAAGTTCTAGTTAGTTAACACATAGTGTAACATTGTTTTCAGGAGTAGAATTTAGTGATTTAACACTTATATTTAACACCCAGTGCTCAGCATGACATGAAGAAGGCACATAATTTAGTGCAAATTTATATACTCGTAAGTTTCTGGATAAAACCAGAAGAAAGAAATAAGATCACAGCGTCTCCTTCCCCAGTACCTACCAAAATAACACAAATTAGAAAATAACTAAAAGCTAACAATTCACCAGGAACTACTTAATAAGAAAAAAGCTACAATCCTATACAACACACTTGGAAAGTAGCCACTAAGGAAAGGAATCGAAGATTCTGATCCACTGAAATGTGGTGATGTGCATAATCTTCAATTTCTCAAAGATGTCTTCCAGTTTGGAGAAGAATAGTGGGAAGATTGAGCATGTGCAAATAGGCTGCCATGGGAGGGGTCAGAAACAAATATTTGAGGTAAGAAGTCCCTATATAGCATTCACCCATCCATCCATTCAACAAATAATTCAGTGCCTACTCTGTGCCAAGCATCCTTCTTGGCATTGAATACAGCAGGGAACAAAGCAGACAAAAGTCCCTGCCCTACATTTTGATGGTGGTTGAAGGAGGAAGCAAATGATAAAAAAATAAAAGACAGTAAAACATATAGTGTTTCTGGTGATGAGAAGCGCTATGAAAAAAGAATATTAGAGAGGGGGAAGAACGTGCCTTTTCACCTGCTGTATAAAATAAGGAAGACCTCATCGAAATCCTGACATGTAAGCCCAGACTTGGATCTAAGAACAAAGCTGTGTGACTATCTGGGAGAATGTTCTAGGCAAAAGAGCCACCCCGGAATGTCTCGAGGAAGATATGTGCTTGGCAAATTGAAGCTCAGCTAGGAAGCCAGTGTGGCTCAAGTCAAGTGAGCTAAGGGATAGAGCAGTTCCAGGGGCCACCACACCAAGAGCCCAGGATGCACGGGAGCAGTGGGTGGGGGAGCTTTTGGAGTGACATGCTTTGACAAAGAATGTTAAAGGAGTGTTATGGCAGCTGCCATGAAAATGGGACACTGGTGAAGCACAGAGGATTTGTGCAGGGAGAGCAGAGGCCTCTGGGACCAGCTTTGGGCTAAGATGGTGGAATGCATGGGAAACACATCTAAATGACTAATGGTGGGCCTGGTACAGGATACTTGGTGGGACCCTAGAAGACAACCCGTGTTGGGCCAGCCAGAGCCACAGCCCTATATCCCCCAGAGACCAGGGGAGTATTCAGAAAAGAAACATCCACTCCAATCACTTTAACTAAAATAACAAGACAAGACCACATGATTAAAGACTGTCTTTTCCACATTGGCTCAGAGCAAAGAGAAGGTCTGGGCTGAGCTCTCCATACAAAGCATAAGGAAAAACTGGTGAAATGGCATTTTAACTATGCAAGCATTCTAGAACACAAAAGGGAAAAGAAACACAGTCTGAAAAAGAACAATAAAAAACTCAGTGTGGTGTCATTTATACAAGACTCAAAAACAAGACGATGAAGCAATATACCAGGATGAAAAGGGAGATTGCCGGGTTAAGGAAACAATTGGGGGGCCAAAGCAACATCCTTACAGATCAAATAAATAAATGCAAACAAGCAAAGAACAGACTAGGCGCAACTAAGAAAATCAAACAATGACAAAAAAAGAAGGCTTCAGAACATCACAGTGAATGCAAAGGAAGAAGACAAACTGAATAAATCAATGAGTGATGATGATAAGTAAGGACTTCAAAGATGACCCACGTAAAGGTCACTTACATTTCCTAAGAACAGTGCCCAAAAAATGGAAAAGTGCTTCACAGATGTAATTTCATGAGGGGTTTTTTTTTCCTATTAGAAAAATACTAAATCTGCACATCATAAGAAACTAATACACTAGAAAAAAACCACAATTTACATGGAGACACTGAGCATGCCCTGATCAACATTAACTGAGTGAGATCATCCAGGCACAAAGAAGACAGTGAAGGTGGGATCCAGCTGGCCTCAGATATCTCTACACCGTTATTTTTCCAGAAGAAACCAGAGTAATGCCAAAAGTCCCGAATAAAGGAAAGTGTAACTCAAGAATATTAAAACTGAAGACATTCTCAAACGTGAAAGAATTTGGGAATTATATGAGTCCTTTTGGGAAATACACTGGAAGACTAATTCAGTTACAAGATGAATTTATTGAACACACACACACACACACACACACACCTCTAGGATGAAGTTATGGGTAAAAAGAAGTGGCAATGAGGATTAAACCCATTTACACAGAGATAAACAACAGCATAACTAACATTTTCTGTTGCTGAACAGAATGTGTTATCAATCATTTCAAGTTTAAAATTATAAAAGTAACAAAAGTCAGGAGGCAAAAGAAATGAAAGTGTCAGAGTATGAATTACTTCATCTCTCATGGTAGGAGATTAATTAGTATGCCTGGAAAGTGTAAACATGTAACTTAAAAGGGGAAAAAATAACACCAACTTAACTGATGGCAGCAGGTTTTTACTTAGCCTTACTAGAGAGAGAATAGAGGAAATCCTGTTGCTGGCAGAGGAGAAAAAACATGATCTAAGTTTGAGCAATTCCTTCAGTTTCACTTTGGTTTATCATTCTTTGGTTACATTCAAGTGAAATTAGGTAAATGCTTTATTGGAATCAGCATGTCAAGTAGGATCTCTAGTTAGCTAGCTATTTATCTACCTAAATAGTCTCCCATCCTTCCAACCTATCTGTCTATGCACAGAGGTATCTGGAATGATGTGCACCAAAGGGTTAATGTTGGTTCTTTCTTGCTGGTAGAATTTCGCAGTGATTTGTTCTTTCTACTTTGTGCTTTAAAGGGTATTTTAAAAAATAATTTTATTATGAGCATGGATTATTTAATAAGAAATGGAGTTATTATGTTTTAAAACTCTATGTTTACTTAAGGCTTATAGTGTGGTAAATCACTATTTGATGGTGTCCTGAAATCAGAATTAGTACTCTATTGTAATTGATGTACCATAAGCTTGCTGTGTGCCAAGTGCTCTGCAAAAGGCATTTATAAGCAAGGCCATTTTCTTTTAAATGCATCACTTCATGAGCATGTTCCCGTTTTTCTTTTTTGAGAGAGAGAAAAGAGAGAGAGCATGAACAGGGCAAAGGGAGAGAGAGAGAGAGAGAGAATCTTATGCAGGCTCTATGCTCAGCACAGAGGCTGATGCAGGACTTGATCTCACCACCCTGAGATGGTGACCTGAACCAAAATCAAGACTCAGATGCTCAACCGACTGAGCCACTCAGGTGCCCTGAGCATGTTCCCATTTTAAAGATGAGGAAATCAAAGCTCATCTATGTTGAGTGATGATATCACACACTTCCAAGCAACAGAGAGCTCCAATCCATGTTTCAGATTCCATGTTCATTCAATAGTTTGTACCCAGACCCCACTCTGTGCCACACACTATTTATTCTCCACTATGGCACAATTCTTAAACTTCCTCCTGATGACTAATTTTGATGAAGAATTTCCTCTTTAGATGGTTAAAGGAAAGTATATGGCAACATTTCACACTGATTCAGAGACTCTAATTCATATACCGTCCTAAAATAGTGCCTCTCTCTGGCTTTCCTTTCTTTTCTTTGAAGATGAAATAGTTACTGATTTTGCATGTACCCTGCAGATTTATTTTATTTAAAAAATAAAATATACTGAAATTGGAACCAGGGTGTTTATGATTCTTGCAGCTGCATATTTGTCCCTTGTGTATTTTCTGGATGTGGCTGTATTGCACAATCTCTAAAAAAGTTTTTTAAAGAAGGCTGCTAGACACAAGCAGGACCTCGCAGTTTGTTTCACTCAATAAAGTAAATTTTGATCTGTGATAAGTTGTAAAACAGATGCTTAACCATATTTATATTAATGTGTATAGGATTGTGCATTATATACCTATTGTTATATATCAAATCACCCCCAAAGTTAGCACTATCAAACAACAAAAGTGTATTATTCCACAGATGCTGGGTCAGGAATCCAGGCACAACTTAGCTGAGTGTCTCTGGCTCACTTTCTCTCACAAAGCCAGAATCAGCATGTCGACTGGGAGAACCACCACCATGCTCAAATAGGGCAGGGCTGCCTCCACACTCATCCATGTGGCAGTTGACCCGTCTCAGATCTTTGCTGGCTGTGGATCAAAATCATGGATTACTTAATCACATGGGCTTTCCAATAGGTCTGTTCACAACATGGCAGTCTGCCTCTCCCAGAATGAGGGATCTCAGAGAAAAGAAGAGAGATCCAAGGTGGAAGCCACAGTCTTTTTTATACCCTAATTCCAGAGGTTACATTCAATTGCTTCTGTTTTATTATATTCATTAGAAGTAAGTCACTATATCCAGCCCTCACTCAATGGGGAAAGGCGAGCCCACAAGGGTATGAATAGCTGGATGTGGGGTTCATTGAGAGACATGCTAGAGGCTGCTTATGACAGACTGGAAAGCCATGTATCAATATGTTAACACTGGCTGCCTCAAGTAGCAGATTGGAATTATGGGGATTTTAATATTATTTTTATTGCTTCTCTGGTGAAAGAAGTAAAATTGTCCATGGTG
This sequence comes from Mirounga leonina, assembly GCF_011800145.1. Taxonomy (NCBI): domain Eukaryota; kingdom Metazoa; phylum Chordata; class Mammalia; order Carnivora; family Phocidae; genus Mirounga; species Mirounga leonina. The sequence goes on along the minus strand of NW_023270415.1, from coordinate 69,746,092 downwards.
AAGAAGTAGAAATGTTTGGACTCAGACGCTCTGTATTTCAATTATGCTTTTGTTATTCACCACCTGGATAGGATATAGCCTTGCTAAGCCTCAGTTTCCCCAACGCCTCCTTATTATGGCTGTCATGAGATCAACATGATCTGTATGTAAAGCATATACACAGTAGCACATTTTATGAGCTTATTCAATATGGGTGTTTATCATTAATGAATGCCTAATTTTTGAAATACAAAAAAGAAGATGGGCAGAAGTTCTACTAATACAAAAAAGTGTTATCACATTTAAGTTTACACTTATATTTTCACTGGCAGGGGACAACTATGAACATATAAGACAAGGAAAAGTGAGGCCATAATATAAGCAAATGCTAAATTATATAAATCAGACCATAAATGAAGACATTAGAAATAAAGAGAAAATGGGAGGTGGAGAAACCGTGGGGAAAGATGCATTTCAGGGGAGGCAGGGCAAGCTGAGGACAGGCTGAAGGGCAGTATTAGAGGATCTGAAATTCTGGTCAGTTCCTCCTTCGCTGAATGCCTCCTCCAAGTCAGCCACTGAGGATGCAATATTGAGCAAGACCAAATGTCTGCCTTCAGAAAACTCATAGTCTAGAAGGCAGGGATATCAATAAAGAGATCCTTTCAAGACATTTGGTGCCTTCAGAGATAGAAGTAAACATTTAATCAACAACTATTTATTGAGCACCTACTATGTGCCAGGCATTATAGAGGATGCCAGAAACCACTGCCCTCAAAGAGCTCAGTGCACACTGCAGGAGAGGAATAATGAAACAAGTCATTTTAAGATAGTGTAACAAACGCTAAGATGAGCAAAGAGTCTTTTTTTAAAGAGATTGAATGAGATGCCTGGGTGGCTCAGTCAGTTAAGCATCTGCCTTCAGCTCAGGTCATGATCTCTGGGTCCTGAGATCAAGTCCTACATTGGGCTTCCTGCTCAGCAGGGAGTCTGCTTCTCTCTTTCTCTCCCTCTGACCCACAGCTCATTCTCTCTCTCTCAAATAAATAAATAAATACATAAATACATAAATAAAATCTTGGGTGCTATGAGAGCCCAGAGGAAAAAATGACATAAATGAAAGACAACAGTCTGGAAGGTTTAGACAGGTTAATCAAGGCCAGGTGAGGAAGAGTTCAAAACCACAGACAACAGGAAAGAGGGTGCATGTCTAAAATTTGCAGAGAGCAATGACTTAGTGGGTGCTCTGTTTAAGGATAATCTTGAGTTTCCTCCAGAGGAAGTGGGAATAAAGGGTGAGCTCAGCACCCCAGCAGGAGGTGACCTTGATATCAGAGGTTGACATCAGAGGTGCCATCCTCCCAATGGTGACTTCCTTAAGTGCCAAGGACATCTGGACTAGAAGTCCACTGGAGCTCATTCTAAGCTCTGCAGAATCAGGTGATGCTGGTAGAAATGAGTCTCGTGCATCATAGACTGAGTGTTGGAGAGAATGAGACAGAAGAGGGAACTGTCAAAACAAAAACATACCAGGACTCAACTGGGGTCCTCGTCAAAGGCGTGCTCAGGGAGGGGGGGTGCCAATAAGAGAAGAGCAGAGCAGAGCCAGAAACAGTGTGGGAGAAGTCCCCACCACAGTGGAATGACCATCTGATTTCACTCTTCCAGAGCAGGGTGACTTTGGTCTAATCGTTTCATCTTTTTGACCCAAGTTGCACACCTGTAAAGTGTGCAAAGTGTATAAAGTAAGGGTAGTCACTAACCTCTATTTCACAGGACTGCTGCAGGGATCAAGTGAGATTATCTTTATGAAAGAACAAGGCAGTATCCAACCAAAAGCTTACTGGACTATAATTATTACAACAGAGTATAACTATTAATGCCTGGATCCCAGAGTCCAAGCTTGGGTTCAAATCCCAGTCTTAGAATTACTAGCTGTGTGATTTTAGGTAAGTTACTTAACTTCTCTGGGTCTCCAATGCCTTGCCTGTAAAATGAGAAAATAAAAGTAGCTACTTCATAAGGGTTTTATGAGGTATAAATGATTAATTCATTTAAAATGCTCAAGCAATGCAGGCATGTAATCAATTCCCAATAATTGTTAGCTATTACTATTATTAGTGGTAGTAGTATTTGTTGTTGAAATAGTAATAGTAGCACAAGTAGCATTTCTGGACTATATGACCTTGATTTTTAGAAAATGCTGATGGGGGTAGAGGAGTATCATATGCATGTCAATGACATTTAATTAGCCCCTCAAAGTTGCTTCATTGTTTGATGCTTTTCAAATGTAGTAGCAAGTTTGTGGCATTATTCTTATATTAAATATGAGAAAACAGAAACTTGGAGAAGTTACATAGAATTTTCCAGGATCACACACCCATAAAAGGCTACGAACGGAGTTGGCCTCAAACATCCTGATGCTAAATTCAGTGTTCTTCCTGATAAGTTGAGCTGTCTTTCTGTGCTGGGTATGCTGTGCTTTAAAAAGAATAGTTTTGCGACATCTCACCAGGAATTACCTTTAGGTTCAGCTAAAATCAAACTGTCTGATATTAGCAAGTCTTGTTGTTCCTTTAAAATGCTTTTGTTTTCTCTGGTATTGCCTTTCAGATTTCTCCTCCAACAAGAAATTTTCAATTAACATTAGCTTATGTTGCAAACATTTGTTCTTAAATGCACTCATTCATTCTTGTAGGTGATTAAGGATGATGGGTATATAAATATACAAGTACATAAATGACAAGCCAAACCATGTACATATGGTAATTTAATTTTGAGATGAGTACCATGTTTATGCACTCTATCAGGCCTCTTACTTTTGATGAATGTGCAATTTCTTACCCACCATTTTATCACTGCCAATATTTAAGTAAATATCCTAAGTGCAGTGCTAGAGAAAACCATCTATGCCATACAAATAATTTGCAGCTGGGAAAAATAAGAAGCCAGTCCTTTCTAGATTCTAAATCCGGTAAATTGTTGCTCCCTGCTACATTCATGCTGCATGTTTAGCAGGTGTCCTGTGATTTGAACCATGCCACTGGGGGAAGTAACATTGATCATAGATGGGCATATAGATGTAAGAGAAAGTTCAATCATTTGTATGAAAATTGCCAAGAACATTTCAGAAACTATCACAGATTATAGAATTTTAGAGTTATTTATATAGAGAGAGGGGGACCAAACCCAGATAAGTGAGATTAGCCATAGATAAAAGAAGAGGAAGAGCATTCCAGAAAGTAGGAGCCAGATGAAAAATAGAATGGCTCTGTGCCAGGACCTATGGGAAGTTCTGTGTTGCTGAAGACAAAATAGCAGAGAGAAGACAGAGGTGGGCAAAAACCAGGTTGTGGATGGTCTTATGTGCCACACAGAGTGATGGGACTCTACCCCGAGGCCATGGGTAAGTTTAGGCAAGGAGTGGCCTGGCCAGGTCTACGTTTTAGTTAGATCCTGCCAGTGAAAATGTGGCGTAGCTGGAAAGATGGTGTCTTATTCCTATAGCAGGCTGGAACTCCCAGTATTCTTTGCTCTTCATTCACTGTTAAGTGTGGTCTGGGGCTTCCTTCTATAACAAGGAGGTTTACAGAGTGATTCCAGGAAGCCAGGAACATTCTGGGTTGCCAAAATCAACACCTCAAATCATCCCTGACCATGAGTAAAGTTGAAATGTTAATAGGTTTCATAGGGCTCACTGCTAAGGGATGGGAACCCTTCAGATATGATGTGAAACCAGAATTGAGACTCTGGGTGGCCATACACTCTCCTAGGGCTTTTTTGCACTTCTCAGGGTGTTGGCTTGAGCTGAGCTATTGTACAACTGTGGGTTTTGCAAACCTGAGCTCATGAGATCTTTTCCACACCTCACCCTGCAATTTCACCCCCCTGGGGTCTCCGGGTTTGAAGTAAAACTGAAAGTTCCAAAAGAACCACAAGAGACCCCTGCAGTCATCTTCTCCCCAAACTTCTCTTGCCAAACTTTACCCTCTTCTTGTATTACACATCTACTTCACAGATGTTGGGTTGACTCAGGTTCCAGATGTTGTACTGAAAGAACACTGGGCTTGGAGTCCAGGCACTTGGTTTCAGTTCTGGTTCTGCAGCTTTCTGACCATCTGACCTATCCATTCATTTAACATTTTGAGGCTCAACTTTCCCATCTGCAAAGTAGGAAATTAGTGAGATGTTGCCTGAGGGAGTATTAAACTCTCTAATATTCTGTGATGACGTGAACATCCTTTTACTCATCATTGTCCTGAATGCTGAAGAGTGATAAAATGAAACAAGTCACAATCCCCATCATCACAGTATAGCCATGATAATCATAATGGGCAGGTACCCAAATGATGTCGTAGGCAGATACTGAGTGACATGGAAAACTCTTCAGCTCCACTGTCAAGTGAGAAAAGAGTCTACAGAGAAGTACAGCATGATCTCTATTTTTGTAAAATAAATATATACATACAAAAAATATCCAAAGGACAGTCTCATCATCATCCCTGGTCATGAAATTTTCTTTGGTTTGTTTATTTTGATTTTTTCTTTCTTTTTTTTTTTTTTTTACAAAGAAGGTGCATTATTTTTGCAGGGATAAAATAAATCTTATAAAATAATAAGAGTTATTTTCTGGTACATTATTAGGATCACTGATCATTCTTATGGGGAATTAATGAACACTTTGCAGATGGTATGACATATAATCTGAAATGTGATGGTCAAATAGGAATAGCTTATTTCTCAGTAACCCCTCCATCCATTCATTGTCCCATTCTTTTCTCTTGAATGCATCATATCGTTTCTCATGAGTAAGTATGACTTCCCCTACTAAAGCAAACACTACTTGAAGGCAAAAGGTAATTTTTCTGGTTCTACTGTATCCTCTCTAAAAATAACAAGAATTTGTCCCCCAGAATATACAGAGTAAATAAACTTGCACTTATGATGGGGGTTTTGCTGAAGGTAGAGGTGTGATTAACACCTAAATTTGTGGGAACTTGTGCAAAAATCTGCTGTCTCCAATTTCTCAGTCTTCCAAATCTAAGGTCATGAGTTCACTTCCTGCATCACTTAGCTTCATTGTCTCCTTCCGTGGCTCGAAACAAAATCCCAACAAAGTATGGCAGTCACTGTACCAGAGAAGCTGAGTAGAGGCAGAAGAATAAACTATCAAAGCACAAAGGGCCAAAGATGAGAATGGATGGTCCTCTCCTGTGTAAAAGCAAGGAGTCATTAGGGGAGTGCAGACAGATGGAAAGAACAGAGGGAGGAGAAAGGAAGGAAGAAACTCCACTTCTTGGACCTAGGCTAAAACAAGGTGAAATCAGTCTTGGGAAAAGATCGGTTGTCAGCTTCACTGCTGCTCTTTAAATACCATCTATCTACATGCCAACAATGTCCAAATGTATGTCTCCAGCCTAGACCCACCTCCCAAATTCCAGACTAGTGTGTTCAACTCAGTACTTGATATGTCCACTTGGATGCCTAACCAACCTCTCCAGCTCAACATGTCCTAAACAGATCCTGATCCTTCCTCCCCAAACCTAGGCTATCTGCAGCTTCCCCATCTCAGTGGATGGCAATCCCATCCTTCTGGTTGTTTAGGCTAGAATCTAAAAATAGGAGTCATCTGTGCTATCTCTCTTTCTCTGTCTGGAAATACTCTTGGGTCTAGCTTCAAAAAATACCAGAATCCAATAGTTCCTCACCAACCCCACCACTACCACTCTGGTCCAATCCATCATTATCTTTTGCCTATGTTACTGCAATAACTTCCTAGACTTCCCTGCTTCTTTTTTAACCCCTATGCACAGCAGTCTATTCTAAGCAGAGCAGCCAAGTATCCACTTAAGACATACGTTATCTTATGCCACCCTCCTGCTAAAAATTTTGCACTGGCTCCCCATTTCAATCAAATAAAACTCAAAGGTCTTTGTAGACAGTGATCTACAAGACCCAATATGATCTAGTCCCCATTACTTCTCCTGCCTCCTCTCACTCAGTTTTTGGCACATGACTTTCCTTACCACTCTTTCTACACAATTATCCACTGCTTATTATTCATGGTTGTGTGCATACATTTTATCTCACTGTTGAGTAATATGAATAGCTAGTATTTGAAATCCCATATTTGCATAAGTTAACAAATTATGTTTACATATAACATTTCATTTAATCTTATAAAAGTGTTATAAACTAAGCATTCCTTTCCCCATTTTACATACAATAAATCTGACTTCAGAGAGGTGAAACAACTTGTTGAGGGTCACGTGGTTAGTAATTGGAGTGCTTGTATTCAAATATAGGTCTATTTGACTCAAATGGGGAAAAGGAGGATTTAATGTTGATTGATTTCTACTAGATTAAGGTCCTTACATTAATAATCTCATTTAATTACCCTTAATCTATCATTTTCCCTCCTTCCATTATGTTCTACTCCATTATACAAGGTGTCTTATACACAGCAGATGACTATAAAATGTTGATAAGCATCATCATCATCATGTCCTTACAAATTCTATTTTTAGTCTTTACTTCAGTCATCATGGGTCATGTTCTATTTATTTCTTCATTCCTGCACTAAAGAAAGAGACTTATGGGCAGCAAGACTGGATAGTTAAATTCAGTGGGCAGTAATTGCATTTCTTTTTCTTCTTTCTAAAAATTGTTACCTATTTGTTCTCAATATCTGCTCTATGGCCATTCCCAAGGGAGTTCTTGGTTCCTTGAGCTCCTACCTAATTCCCTTCCCAACAGCAATGCAGTTATTCAGCTTGCCAATTATATGTTTCCAAGTGGCCTCTCAGTTCTCTTTTGTAGAAGTCAATATGGTCTAATCATTCCCTAAATAGTTCACCTATATCCTTGGATATAATCCTTTTTCTTCCTTTGCAGATACTGTTCAAAGCTTGGTCAGTTATCTAGTCAACAAGTGTTTTTTTTAAAAAAACAAAAACAAAAACAAAAAAAAAAAACAAGTGTTTTTTTAGTCCCTAATATAGGCCAATCCCTGATTTAGGAATTGGGAATGGCCAACTAGGACATTTTGTCCCACAGTGGTTCTTCAATAGATGAAGATAAGATGTGAGGTTGTTTTAGTCTATTCCTGGGTGATAAATCTGAGCTAGAAGTTACTTAAGAGATTGATCAATCTCCACTTTACAGATATTAAAACTGAGCCCCAGATTTTTAAAGGCACTTTCCAGTTTTTATACCAATTATTTTTATCCCAACAGGTTTTAAGTTTCTTAAAGATTGTGTATCCATTTTTTAAAAATACTACATTAAGCAATTTTAATGTTTCATGGTTTTGCTAATTGAAGATGCCAATTAGAGCTTCTAATTAGCATGAGGTTGTGTTACTACATTAAATTGATTTCATTTCAGCAAAATTAGAAAACCTTGACATTTTGCTGAGCCTATGCATTAATAAGAAGGCCAAACATAGTTTTTTTTTTCCATTGTAATCCCCACAGTGTGTGTCTGTGTGTGTCTGTGTGTGTCTGTGCACGCGCGCACACCTGGACATTCAAAAAGTACAGTTTAGAAAAATTTGATAGGATGGGAGAATAAGAATGCCAATGTCAAGACCAGAGTTCTCAGTCCTGTAGTCTACTCATATCTCTTAATACATTTTTCATTCAACAACCATTCCTTGAGACCAGCTCTGCTATGGCCACTCTTATATATACTGTGATACAAAGAGCTGCAGAAGCTCTCAGAGAAGAAGGGAGCTGGGACATGTAGGCTTGTGAGCAGCAAACCATTCAAAGCAGTTCAACCAAGCATAATGAGCAGAGGGTTGGAGGAGGTAAGTGAGGGATCTGGTTTTAAAGGAGTTTGAACTTTATTTCATAAGTAGTAAGAGGCCAAGAAGGGGTCCAAATGAGGAAAATGACATGGTACCTTCATGGTTTCTAGAAGCAGCAATGTGGAATGTATATTAGCATGGGGGAAGAGATCAGAGCAAGGAGACCAAATCAGAGTCTATCACAATAATCTAAGCAAGAATGTATGAAGGCAAAAACAGTGGGAGGGGAGAAACAAAAGGGAATTGATGTGAGAAATATTCAGTGTATTAGATAGCACTAGAGAAGCAGGAAAGAGGAGTTAAAAATTGCTGTAAATATCCACCAGTCAATTTAGCAGTCATTCCCAGCCTCCTTTTTAAGCTTAACATGTGCCATCTCCCACGGGACCCTCTCCAAGTTGATGTTAGCTTGTTGGGCCCAGAAGTAGATACCCAACTCCAAATGGGCCAAATTTTCTTTCGTGGAAATCTTATAGTAAGTCTTTGAAGCTTGATTGCCCATTCACAGAAAAGTCTTAGAGATTAAGGTTAGCATCATAGAGATTCAAGGGCTAAAGGCCATGTTGGGCTATGAACAAGTAGTCAAATGTAGTATCTTGGGTGGAGAATACAGATGACTCATAAAGAGATCCCAGAGATGGAGCAGGGAAGTGAAGGATAGGGGAAAAAGAGAGGGGAACATAGACAGAGACCTGGATAGTGCATCATAGAATCATAAGAAACAAAATCATTCTTCCTCAGAAACAAGAAGACTTACCCATCGCACCTGAAGAAGGTGTTGAGTAGAATGTTATATTCCACTTTAGAGTGGTTCCAGGAGACAGAAGAAGAACCTGGTAAAGAAGACCTTAGGGAGCATTAGGACCCTGTTACCATGCGACCAAATATGACACAAAGAAGCTGTGGCACCTAAGTGCTTTAGATATGTGACAAATCAAAGTGTTGGCCTGTTTTTAAAGAAAGGAAGCCTTTCACAGGAACAATTGGGTAACCACAGCCATTATATTTACATATTCATTTAGCAGTAGTAAATTGTAATGCCATATTTTGGGATTTTCTAAAGAATGTTTGTGGCAGAAGGGTAACAACAAGGCTCATTACGGAAACATAGAAATAAATATTGTTGGCCATTGTTCCAGGTATCACAGAAATTGATGAGACATTCCCCCCATGGAGAAGCTCATAACTCCAGACGATGTGGCAGTATAATGTTAAGTGCTATGGTGGAATTTTGAAAAAGAAGCCTTAAGAATCAAAGTAGGGATGTTTGCATGAGCCAAGGTGAGATGGAGAAGTGTCTTCCAAGGAGGAGGCATTTGAGTATTATAGGAGAAAGAGAAATCGATTGGACAAGTAAGGTGGAAGAGTACACAGTGATGGAGTTATCACATATTTCCTCTCAACGGTATTTCATACATGTAGGCACTGATCTAAAACAAAACCTAAGCCTCATGAAAGTAGGGTCTATTTTTTTTTTAATTAATGAGCTGATATTTCTCTCTTTGAGTCCCAACCAATCTTTTTTTAATTTAAATTTAATTAGCCAACATATAGAACATCATTAGTTTTTGATAAAATGTTCAATGATTCATTCATTGTGTATAACACCCAGTGAACCAGTCTTAGCATATCTGGTGTTATACTTTCATGTTCGCTAACCCTATGTGAGCTTTGAAGTCCAACACACCTGCCCATAAGTTGTAATTCTGACATTTCCTAGGTGCACATTGACCGATGTTGTGTTGCCCCTTGACATTTAACTCTTTAGCTTTTTAACTTTTCTTTTCTTTTTTTTTTCGGGCTTATTTCTCATTGTAAGAATAGGATAAGCTAGTTTGTACATAGGCTCAAATGACCAGTGCCAAAGACTTTGACTATCCATAGACCTTCCCCACTCCGTGTCTCCTCATGCAGATAAAGCAGCAGGTGATAGGCAGAAGCTAAAACTCCCTTTGTGTCTAAGATGTGATGACTTCATGAAACACAACTGAAAACAGACCAGTTGTTTCGAAACCATGCAATCCCTTCTAGTACTCATCATGCTGTTTTACCGGCTAGCTAGAGAATTTTTCAAACTTTTGTTTTAAACTTCAGTATATATATACATAGACATATATATTTATTTAAAGCCATCCCTGACTTGCCATGACAGGGTACTTACCAATCCTCTTGGGTCACTGTAGAAATTACCATCATGAGACCATGCATAGAATTCGAGGAGAAAACAGGATGCATCCCTGGAACCGCTGGTCAGATCCTAACAGGTCTCCTTGGAGCCAGAATCCTGTGTCCTCGCCAAGACAGAAGAGCACTGTGGAGACTCCCCAGGGGACTTGCAGACCAGTTGTTTCAAAAACATCATTGTGTAGTTGGGGGAATCCCTTCTTAGAGGGCCTTGAATCAGCTTCTTCTAAAAGCATCATTATCTTCCTGGCTAATCCAGAAGAAAATTAGAACAAAGTGAAATGGTTGCAGATGTTTAAGGAAAATAAGCAAGGCAAAGCCTTTTTTCTTACTGTGCATTAGAAAAACTACCTCTCCAGCATTTTTGTTTTAACTTTTGAGTCAAAAGCATCTTACCAGTAAGTATAAGTGTCATATGCATCGTTATGAGAATATTACTGCTATGAGATAATAAGCCATATATGAATGTTGTATACAACTTTAGGGTTTGCATTTAATCCTAAAGTGTTCACCTCCTTTCACCTCTATTTACGCTAGATTCCTATTTACTAAATGGGGAAGGGGCTCCTTTATATAGTGCTTCATTGTTAATAAGTCAATACTTGTTCTGTTTCTGAGATGTTCTCTTCGTGCATTAAAAAACTTCAAAATTAAAAATATATGTATCCCTGTGCCTCAGTGTTCTAAAACTACCTACTTTTTTCGTTGGTTTTGAGAATTATACCATATAAAGCACATAAAGCGCTTAATGCCCTTCTGGTAATACAGAAAATATTTGGAACAAGTTATTTAAGAACAAGCTTATACTTTATATCCCATCATCCCATGAAATCATCTAAAAAATGTAAATATGTTGGCAAATGTGATTCATTCATTTACTACCTCTTTTTTAAAATATTATAGGAAGGGCGCCTGGGTGGCTCAGTTGGTTAAGCGACTGCCTTCGGCTCAGGTCATAATCCTGGAGTCCCTGGATCGAGTCCCGCATCAGGCTCTCTGCTCGGCAGGGAGCCTGCTTCTCCCTCTGACCCTCCCCCCTCTCATGTGCTCTCTCTCTCTCTCTCATTCTCTCTGTCTCAAATAAATAAATAAAATCTTTAAAATAAAATAAAATAAAATAAAATATTATAGGAAGTTAAGAAAGGAAAAATTTTACCTATTATGTCTATTCAAACAAAACACCTACCTTTCATACCTCTTCGAAACTCCCTTCAAATTTTTATCCCCTATACCTGCAATTTTATTTTATTTTATTTTATTTTTTGTTTTGTTTTGTTTTGTTTTGTTTGTTTTGTTTTTTACCTGCAATTTTAAATGGCTAAAATTCTAGCATATATCTAAGTATATGTTCTGCTCCTTTTTGGCTAACATTATTTACAGACATTTTCTCTTTTGTTACGTTTTCCCTTTTAATTATTGCTCAAAATTCTTTAGTACTGACATATCACAGTTTATTCAGCTTGCTCCCTATTGTTAGCTATTTGAATTGTTTACAATCTTACACTGTTAAAAATAATAATGTATTGCCTTCATTTATTCCATAAACATGTATCGAGCAACTACTAAATACAAACTATTATACTGCCATGTGGGTTTAGGAAGTTTATTCTGGCAGAAATTCCACTTGCAAGTTTTCAGTCTGGTAGAGTACAGCTAGATCGGCAGATAGATAAATACATGCAGGAAGAGGAATTCCATGGGTGCTATAAGAGGTGCTAAGTTACTCTTCTAGAACAAGGGATTCTATTTGGCTATAATTCAGGATTAGTTGGAGCAACACATGGAGATTAAGTGGGAATAGTTAGGGCAGATCACATAAGGTCATGAACCCGGAGTTAGAGACCCTGAACTACTTTCTATGATTGATGGGTTACCATCAATTGAGGCATCATGGAATAATGGTTAGAAGAGCACAGATCCAACAATAAAAAGTTTGTTAAATGAATCATCATATGCACAAATAATGGAGTCCTGTGCAGCCATTATAATAAGTGATTGAAGAATAACTAATGGCTTGAAAGTAATTTATAGTGTTATCCACATAGAAAAGTAAGATTGTAAACCAATACATCCAATATGATCTTAATTTTGTGTGAGAAACAAAACCTAAAAAAAACAAAAAAAAAAAGGCTGGAACTATTTGCTCAGATTTCTTTGTGGTTATTTCAGAGTATAGGGATTATGAGTGATTTCATTTTCTACTTTGTGCTTTGCTTTCTTTTTTTTTTTTTTTTCATTTTTAAATTGAGCACTTAATATATCCCTGATAATTCAGCATTTGGATTGTTTCCAATTTCCATTACTGGAAGTAATGGTGTTTTTTTTTTTTTTAAAGATTTTATTTATTTGACAGAGAGAGACACAGCGAGAGAGGGAACACAAGCAGGGGGAGTGGGAGAGGGAGAAGCAGACTCCCTGCCGAGCAGGGAGCCCGATGCGGGACTCGATCCCAGGACCCTGGGATCATGACCTGAGCCGAAGGCAGTTGCTTAACCAACTGAGCCACCCAGGCGCCCCTGGAAGTAATGGTTTAATGAACATCCTTGTACATAAATATTTGTATGGGTCTCAGTTAATTCATGTAAGTGGAATCTGGGGATCAAGTGGTATGCTTACAGGATATATATTACTTTGTTATTTAAATTTTTAATTAAAAAAAAAGCATGGGCTCTAGAGTCAGTCTATGTATGTTTGAACATGAATTCCACCACTCTGTATAATCTCAAGCAAGTTACATTAGTTTTGTGTGCCTTGTTCCACTCTTTTTAAAACAAGGATGTTAACTGTACCTTCCTCATGGGTTGCTGTGAAGATTGGATGCACTGATTCCTATAAAGGCTTACAACAGAGCCCAGCCCACAGTGAGTGCTTATTAATACATGTTAGAAACCATGAATTTTTATTGTTGATAATACAATAGAAGTTTTCTTATTTTGTTTTCCCTGATGCATTTTTGTCATTTAATGTATTCTATTATGACAGTATCTTATTTAATTAATGCTTTAATTAATCCATCCCCCAATTAATCTTTTGCTCTCACAATTTCTTCCTATTGCCCTTTTAGAAAACACTCTAAAAGGATAAAACTCGGGTTATGAGATATGAACCTTTTTCTTTTTTTCTTTTTTTTTTTTTTTTGCTCTTGATATGAAAGCTTACTTGTAAATATTCTTTAAACTACCCAATAGCTAGTCACAATAGATTTTGGCATGGAAGTTAGTTAGAATGTAGTTCTACAGTGTCAAAATCAATTTTGAAGGAACACTGGGATCTCTAAAGGATTTCAAGCATCCCTTTTCAAGGGAATATCACAGCTGGAGCAAGCATCTGTTCCCAACATTTCCCTCCGGGGCCTCACAGAGATATCAGATGAAAGCAAGGGAAACAGGTCTTTTTTACAAAGTGGAAGGTGCTCCCGTCAGAAGCAATTACTTATCACACAAGAAAGCATCCCTTAATTTTTTTGGTTTTTGTAGAACATAATCCTATCACATGAAATATTCTGTTAAACAAAGTCTTACCTGCAAGATGAGACTCCTTTAGAATTTGGAAGCATTCTGTGTGATAGCAAAAGAAATGAGTCCTTCCCAGAATTCTTTGTGCATCCTCCCTACATATCTGTAACTGATAGAAGAATACTAGTGACTCACAGCAAGGAACTGAGGACTGGAAATCAGGATAGCTAGATTTTAGACTTGTTCCACTACAATCACCTGGAAGACCTTGCACTAATAGTGTAACTTCTCTGAATTTCAACTTTCTATCTGTAGAAATGAGGCATAGAATCAGCAGATGTCCAAGGTTCGGTTTGGTCCAAACATTCCACACACTTTTCCTTTTTTGTTGTTTCCTTCTAGACTTGGCTCAGAGTTAGGAATGCAGAAAGCAGTCATTAAATATTACAACAGAATTCCCCTTAGCACTGAGAGGGAGAGGGTGAAATCCATGTGCTAACATGTTCTCCCTTAACACACCACCCATATTTATAAGGTACCTACACGGTGTCAGTACTGTTACATGGTTGAGACACATTACGAGCAAAATAGAAACAATCTCTGTCTTTTGAAGTTTATAGTAGATCAGATAATGACCCAAGGGATGATAATTAAGTTTGATAGGTACTGTGACCTCAGGGGTAGCCAGCTTTGAGAGGCTATAATTTTAAAGCTGGACCAATAGTAGAGAAGACACTGATGTATCAGTTCCTTTAGACGCTCCCTGGCCATTCCCAACACCCTTAGCTCAGGCTAAGGATGTGTTCCTCCTCGGGGCTCCCATGGCACCCTGTGCTTCTTGCCATCTGATCCATTAATACATTGCTTTGGAAAATATATGGACATATGTGTCTACCCCATCAGACTGCACCATCCTCAAGAAGGACCATTTCAATTTCATTTTGTGCCTCCATCTACAACCCCTAGTGTAGCACACAACACAAATCCTGATATATAGTTGGGACACAGAAAATGTTTGTTGAATAGACACAAGACCTAATCCCTTTATAATTTCAGAAGAGCAGTGACAGGTGGTAGAACTCAGGATATAATCAGAGTTCAATCAGTCCAAGAGCCAAGGTCCACCTCTGGCCGACCAAGCACTGTCTTACTTAGAGAATATCCAAATACAGGCAGTTCTTTGGTTACCTTAATTCTCATGTAGCATTTTCTTCTATGGCCCATATTTCTTTAACTTCCTCCTTTAAAAAGCCCCCATTGGAGCATGAAAGCTCAAAGGGATGATGTTGGCCAAGCCCTTTGACCTCTGCAAGAAGATGAACACATACACACACAGAGTAACTTGGCATTCCTCTGGCTTTTTCTTTTCAATATTGAGATCTTATCAACATGTGATCAACAAGTGATCCCACGCATTTCAGGATACACATTTCTAATAAACTGTAGAAGGACAAGATGAAAAACGTACTCTAACACAACTCCAAGGTATTGGCATCCCCTTGCTGATGTCTAAAGGCAAACAGGTAGTGTTCCAACCAAGTTTTGCACCTCTGCCACCAGGCAACCCTGTTCCAACTTGAATCAGAGAGGAAGTGTTCTGCATTTCCAGCTAGCTTCATGTCTGGGGATCTGCAGGTCAGTCACCAGCTCACACTTCTGCTTCCTCCATCACCTGGCCCGGTTCTATCTTTCCTCCTTTTATTTCTTCAGTTCTTCCTTGCTCTTGCTAAGCTGATCTCTTTGTTCTCTCTGAAAACCCAGCTTTCTTCCACCGCCTTGCCTTTGCACAGAATGAACTCTGGCACCAATACTCCCCCCATTTCCCAAACCATCTGCACGTATTTAAATCTTTCCCATTTTCAAGGTCCAAGTCACATAGCAAATGCTCCAAAATGTTTTTTCTGAATGCTTCAGCTTAATATAGTTTCTCTCTCTTCTGAGCTTTATATGGAACCCTCTATTTATACATATTCTTCATATAACTTCCTGCCTGGTGTTCTGGGAGTTCACGGACTGGCCTTATCTTCCCCGCTAGCTGCAAGTTCCCCAAAGGATGATTCATTGCCGTATTCCCAGCACCCAGTACATAAAGGATGCTCAGCACACTGGACACTGTGGCATGGATCGGTAGTCCCCCACTTGGATTTCTCATTCTTCCCAATAATAGATGAATCTCGTATTTGCAAGGATTGAAGGAGAACGGACGGGCTTGGTTGCCTTACAACTGCCCCAAATTGCATCCTTTGCTCTCTGCAGTCTGCTCCCAAGATAGGCTGATTAATGGGGGGAAAACATTCAATTCCAAGGAAACTGTGTAAGCAAAGGCCTAGAGAGGTGACCAAGCATTGACTCTTCTGTAAACTGTAGAGTGACTTTGATGCAGAGCCTACAATAGGAGAAGAGATATAACTGGAAAGGTAAAGAAAGCTTCATAGTAGAGACACTCACCCACCCTGTGAGGGGACTGGAACTTTATCCTGTGACCACTGAGGAAGTCACCAAAGGATGTTACACATGTGAGTTCCTGAAAGATGACCCTGGATGTAGCATAAATAAGAGACTAGAAAGGGGACTACAAGGCGACCAGCTAAGGGATGTTCATTGTGATTCATTGACTGTATGGTTCCTTTTGATTTACCCTGGGGTAAAAGAAGGAGAAATGGCAAATTTGTACAGTATACAAACACTTTTTTTACAATTAAAAAAAATCTGCAAAAAACAAATGAGCTAAATGTTCACAGAAGCCTTCAAACACCAAGGCAACACGCAAATGTAAGCTACACATCCCCTCAGGCTAAGGGAAGAATGCAGCTTCCAATGAGGTACTGTTTCGAGGCACATCATATTTATTCATTTTATTCACACAGTGACTTACACCTATTTTTATATGAAACATCCATTGTTCCCAGAACATGAGGAGGAGAAGGGTGCTCGAGAAGCTTGCTAAGTGGAGGGAAAGGAGCAAGTTACAGATTGTTAAATTCAAAGGTATATTTTAAAGTAAAAGTCCAAAGTATTTTTTTCTTTTTTTGATTTAACTCTTCATGCTCATGTGTCTTTTGGGTAAATTTTCATTCATTTCTGTCCTGAGATTAGTGGCCAAACCCAAAGTAAATAACTAGTATTCGCTGAAGAAGGTATTCCCCTTCATCTTGATTCCCTTTTTCTTCTGTTTTGGATAGTCTGTGTTCCTGTGGCTGCCATTTTGAGAGTTCTAAAAATAATATGTAAAGAGCTGATCAGTGAAGAGAAATCTGAGGTGAACAAGGAACTCAAAATCAGTACCTTGAATTATTGCAGTTCTTCCTTTTTCACTGGGCAGAACACTTGATGACAATCCACCTGGCAGAAATTCCCGTCCACTTATCTTGTCAAGAACCTTGACTGACATACCATTATATACAGAATCAAGTCTAATTTCCTCTGCAGGGCATTCAGAACCTACATGGATTTGATCCCAAGCAAATTTCCAGCTGTATCTTTCCCTGCTTCCCCACATCCTGGTCTCCTCAACATTCTCCAAACCATTATCCTCATCCTGTGATGATGTTATCTTTCACCCCATGTGTCCATCCATCAAGATCTTCAAACACCTAATGCCACATTGAGATGCCACTTTAGGCACCTCAAGTGAGATGGAGGGAGGGAATATATCTCAGTCATCTCTACTTGTCCTACAGTGATTAGCCCAGTGGCTGCACACAGTAGGTCCTCGATATTGGCTTGTTTGCTGTTATGTTCCAATCCTTTGTCCATCTACTTTTTCTTACCTGGATCTTTTGTGACCAGATAAGGGTCAGGCCATTGCAGGAGGGCAGGGAAAGGAGCAAAGCCTTATGTGTTATGCATTACATATTAAATTATGTGTTATGTATTCCTCAGGCTCATCCATTCATTATCTGTCATTTAGTAAGCACCTACAATGTGCCAGGCACTGTGCTGAGAACTTCACATGTATGATCACTCTCTCATTTACATTTCAATGAGCTAGATATTATTACTAGTTTTATTAGTCAAAAAGGGAAACTTGGGCTCAGAGAGGTGGTGCAATTTGCCCAACATCACACAGCTAATTTGTGTCTGATCATAGAACGAAATCTATGGTCTTTCCATTATATGTCATCGCCCTAAGACAAATACCCTGACACAAAGGAGCTCACAGACTTGAAGGGGATTTGAGTTTTATAGCCTGTTCACTAATACCCATTTATTCCACAAATATCACATCAGGCATCAGGAACACAGCTGCGAGGAACAGGCAGTGGTGGATGGGGAAAGAAGGGGAAAACATGAAATCCAAGAAAACCCAAGAAAGCAAAATAACTCATTCAAAAGATAAAACAAAAGAAGTGCATGTGCCTTATTCACATACTTTTTTTTAATTGTCAAATGAGGAACTTTACAAACCTGGGTGGGGTTTTCAACATGATTGGTCTAGCTGAAACAGAGGGGGAAGTGAAAGTCAAAGAAGGGAATGGAACATTGATTTGGGGATACTATCACAAATGTCCTGTTTTGTTTTTCAAACTCCCTAAGATGTGAGCTCAAAGAGGAAATGTCTGACAATCTGCTGGGTAGCCATGAAATTGTATTGCTCAGGTCTCCTTAGATGGGAAGCATAGTTGACTGAATGTCCCAGCTGCTGGATCCGCTACTGTGTTCATGCCAAGGACACACCTCCCACAGGCTACTCTCTGCCAATGACTAAGCATGACAAGGGTTCAAGTCCAGGCCCATTTCTTCAGGACATGGAGCTGCTCATATGGGCAATTTGGGCTCTATCCAAATACTGGATTTTAGAAAAGAACTTCCGTCTCGGACTCTTTCTGCTGGTCCTGTCCTTCCTCCTCTCCTTTCACAGGTGTGAGACCTGCATCAGGGTCTGAAGGCTCTCCCTGCCTCCTCCTACTTCCTCCCTCTTTCTCTTCACAGGTGTTTCCTCCAGTGACTGTCTTGGGCATCTAACCCTGTCTTAGTGTGTGCTTCTCAGAGGACCCAAACATCTACACTAGTCCATTCAGAGTTCCAGGTGGTCAAGTCAGAAATATTTTTAAACATAGCCCTTTAGTTAGTTTGAATTGACATGGAGAGTTGGAAAGAACTTGCCATAGAAGAACAATTGTTCTCATGCTCCTTGACCCAAAGGCTTTCTAGCATCTGAAAGAAATCTCCTCTCAGACCAGCATAAGTAACCATAATAATAATTACAATGAAATCATTTCATCTTTTACTCTGCAATAGCCAGTTAAATGCCATGGGTGGGTATTTAAATGCTCATGTTAGAGATTAAGAGGCCCAGAATAATGAGCAGTCTTGCCTGAAGTGACGATGTCTTAGGGGGTAGACAGGCATGGTGAAGATTGACTTTGCCCAGCTCCTGAACACCCCTCTTCTCCATGCTGCCACATGACATACTCTTGGTTAAAGTAAAAGTCCCAACTGCAGGACAGAATCAATTCAGAATAGATTCAATCCTAAGGGGCCATTTTGGGTGACATGATCAGTCAATTCAGCCCAAAGAACTTCATTTCTGCAAAATAAACATCAAATTCTACAGATGTTTTTTAACCACCCTTCAGTGACCAGTCAGAGTCATTCTCGGCAACATGAGGCCCCACTAGGTTCTAAAGATAATCCCAGTGCCCAGCATCATGCCGAGAATGCAAGCAGTGCCTCACACTAAGCTGGCTGTTGTTGGATGGACTGACTTTGGGTTTTCCTAAATGGCATCATCTTTTTTCAAAGATAACAACCACAGATGTCTTTGTAAAAAAAAAAAAAAAAAAAGTGCTCATTTCAATGGCAAACTGATGACTATAGCATGTGGCAACAGCAACTACAGATAGCATTTGTTGCACCCTTTCTTTGTTGTAGTCATTGTGCCAGAACCGCCCTCAATTATTGTCCCATTTTGTAGGTGAGAAAATTGAGGCTTGGATGTATTAAGCAACTTGCCCAGGATGTCATAGCTAATAAGTGACAGAGATCAGATTCCACTCAGATTAGACAACTCCTCATCATTCTATCTCCTTCCCAGGGATACTCCAGGATTGAGCATAAAGTCCCCACTTTGGTCCAACAGCAGGGGATAAACAAGACTGAAATCATGAATAACCCAGGATAGTCACTTATTTAAAGAAATATTTCCTAGTGCTTCATTCAAACTAGATTAACAAAGGGATACCTAGAAATGGTGTTTAGACCTTTTGAGCTATGAGCTAAGTGGAAGGGGCTTATAATAATCTCATTAAATGCTTGGTAACAAATGCTTCCAAGATGCCTGGTGCATATCAAACCATATCTCTTTAATATTTTCCACAGATCTTGTTATTTTGTTAACATTCTAACACAGGAGTTTAAAAACTCATAGAGAACTGCCCAGGGAGAGGACTGAAGGGAATGGACTACCTTGGTTTCCTTCTTGGCTGTGCATGCAGTCCTTGAGTGCACAACCGGCCTCACCTACCTGTCCTCTCCTTGACCACACTGACCAACCTACACCAAAGGCTGAAAATGGACAGTGTGATAGGCCATATTCACCTCTTACCGTGTTACCAAATTTAGGAAGCATCATCTGCAGATAGAAAGAATAGCTCCAGGACTGCCTACATCAGACTCAGAGAAATGAGGAAACCAAAAGAATAAATAGGGGGAAAAGCAAGGAGAAGGATATTCTAGTCATTATTTATCCATGCATTACTTTACTCATTCCCCAATAAATACATATTGAATGTTTATTTTAGGTCAGGCACTGGATTAGGAACTGGTAAACCAAACAGACATAAGAAGAAAATGACAAAAAAGGTATGGCAGACCCTGCCCACCCACGTACCATGCCTCCTCTTTGCTTGTTCTAGCCCCAGTGAATGAATCATGACTCTTCTCAGCCAATCACAGTTATCACACTTCCTTTGGGAGCGATTGGTCTAATGACCAATGTGACACATTTCTGGTCAATGGCACATAAAAAGAAGTTTGCAAAGGGCCCTTCTTGGGAAGATTTCCTTCCGCAGCATAAAGGAAGTACATAAGGAGGAGGCCCTTTTTGTTGCCTGCTTTCTTTCATCTTGTCTGAAATGATGCCGAGAGGACATGATGTTTAAAGCAGAGGCAGCTGTATTACAACCAGGAGGATAGTCATTGCCGGAACTCTGAGAATGGAAGAATAGAAAGACGTGCAGAGCATGGGTCTTCAATGTCACATCAAAAGGTGACATGCATCAGAATCCAGCCAACATGTGATCAGTTCAGATAGGCTTAACCCTCGGTAAGATTTGCGGATTGTCATGTTTTATTAATAACTACAATAAAGAAAGATGGAAATGTATGACATCCATTTATTCCAGCTCTATTTTGTAAGAGGCAACGAGCAAGGTGCTTTTCACAACATCTTTTTTTATCAGCGCAAGAGAGGCAAGCTGATGCTCGCAGGGGTAAGATGAGGCAGCCACTTCCTCTCTACCCAAACCAGATGCAATTTTTGAATCTCTAGACTCCATTCCCTCTTCTCCTGTTAAAAGCACCTCAATTTTGCAATGGGTGGTTCTTGATAAACCATCAGCTGTGGTGTGTTGGCCTTCTCTCACATACCTAACACATAGCAAGGCTTAAAAAACTAATACTTTCTCTAAAGCACACTTGTCTTGTTCTCTTGATCCTATGATCCCATATATATATTTTTTAAATATGCTCTTCTCCCAAGACTTGACCAAATTAAAAAAAAAAAAAAGACTGTATCTTTAATATCTTTTGCAGGAAACCACTTATTCTAAAAAGATTTACCATATAAGTAAGGTTCTTAGGAGACAAGCGAAGTTCCAGTCTTCCAAATTCCCATTTTTCTCACCACAGACTAGCTTCATGTATGTAGAGAAGGTGCACTAGTCCCAGTTCACAAAAAGTGGGAGGGAAAATATGCGGGAGGGCTCTCACCGCTCACACTTGTTAAAGAGGTATTATAAACAAATACAAATTCTGAGAATAAGATTTCCCTGAAAGTACGCTGTCACTGCCAGGAAAATATTGCTTATCTTTAACACAGAAAAGAAAGGAAGGGATACGCCTTGCCTAGAAAGTTCAGGAATATTTACAATCTGTTGATGTGACCCTAGCACAACCCTTTAGATTCACACTGCTCAGACCATATAGTACCCCATACATACCCCAAACATCTACAGGGGCCATATAGGGGTCAGCAAATTACAACATGAGGGCCAATGGCCTGTTGCCTGCTTTTGTAAATAAAGTTTTATTGGAACACAGCCACACCCATTTGTTTACGCATTATCTATGGTTGTTTTCACACTACATTGGCAGAGTTGAGTCTGCAACAGGGATCATTTCTTCCACAAAGCCTAAAATATTTACTGTCTGGCCCTTTATAGGAAAAGATTGTTGGGTGCTGGTATAGCATAATGATATTAGCAATTATTATCAGTTATTGAACATGTACATTTATCACCACTTTTGGTTCTCAGGACCTGTGGAGTAGGTACCTGGTCCCGTATTTCCAAAAAGGAAGGAAAATGAAGCTTAGGAGTTTTTAGTAACTTGCCCAAAGCAACAGAGACAGAGCAAGGATTCAAACCTAGACATGCACGTTCATTTATGAATATTTGTTGGTCGGCTACTATGTGCAGGCCATGCACTAAGTACAGGCGACACAGTGGTAAACAACACTGTGTAATCTTTGTCTCATAGAACTTAAGGTAGATGGAAAGAAATTGTTGTCAAACAGGTAATCACACAAATGCGTATATTATATATGATGACCAGTTGTGCTAGATAAAGCTGTGAGACAAAAGAATAGAGCAGTTGAGTGAAAACAACAGGTGGTCAAGTTTAGGTGGGAAGGGAGGTTCCTTAGGCTGGGTTCCCAAGACAGCAAAGCCTGTAGTAAATATCACTTGCTAATGCTTTATTGGGAGGGCCAGTCTAGGACAGCAAGAGGAAAGGACAAGGGGAAGTGAAGGAATGAGGGAAAGCACATGCAAGGTGGTGTTTTACCAAGCTGGCATCAGCCTTGGAAGAAAATATAGCTGATGGCTCCGATGGATGAGCCATCTGGGACAACTGTGACTTGGAGAGCCCATCCAGGAGAAGGAACAGAGGGAGATTTATCTGCTGGCTCCTTCCCATCTCCTGTTTTCCCTGAGGAGAGCTGAGACAGCCTGAGGTGTTAGGAGGTCAGGGGATGCGCAGGAGATTGGGCTCTCTATCAAGCATGTCGCCACAGCAAAGAAGGTCAGATAAGGCTGAAAAAATCTGGAAAACCCAAATGAGTCCATCATGGATCCTATTTGAGGAAGTTACGTTTCTACTGAAACCTGAGAAATGAAGTGAATTAATGGGAGGAAACTTAGTTCAGGTTAAGGAGAAAGGAAGTGCAAAGGCCCTGAGACAGGAGAGAAATTGGCACATTTGAGAAACTGAAGAAGTCTTGGGACTCAGGAGTTACATTCCACAGGTCCATAACCCTGCTCCACTATTTACTAGCTATTTAACCTTGGGAAGTTTCTGAATGTCTCTGAGCTTCTATTTCTTCATCTATAAAAGGAAGATGATAATTGTCCCCATCTCACAGAGTAGTTGTAGGATTAAACAGCATCATACGTGTAAGCACTTAACACAGTGTTTGGCTCATAAAAGGCAAAAAATAATATTGGCCATTATCTTTATTATTATTACTGTTGTTACTACTTACCCTGACCTATTGAATTAAAATAGCTGGAGAAGGGCCCTTGAATTGCATGGTTAAAAAAAAAAAAAATCCCTGTGATAATTTGCATTACAGATCAGTCTCCTGTAGAAGGATTATGCTTCCACACCCTTGCCACACTCCCTACCAGTAAATTTTCCTATTCTATTGTCAGATTTGGCTCACTGAAATTGTTTTGGCCAGTGGACTGTGAACCACATCCCTGCAAAAGTCTAAGGTGACTGCATACCTGAAGCTGGTCTCTTGCACTCCTGCTTTGTGTTAGAACAGCACTCTGTGCATAGGGCCTGCTCCTTCTCATGCAATCACAGACCAAGAAGACCTATGGAACTGACCCTTAAGCAACCTACAGGCTGAAGCACAGCAATTGCTGAGCTGTAGGCATCCTGTGACATAAATGGAAAATAAATTTTCATTATTATAAGCCACTGAGATCTGGGTTATGCAGCAAAACTGATAGATACACTCTCTGTGATTCTTTTACAATAAAATTATGGAAATATAAAACACTGAGGCCCTGCTCTAGGCTCTTAAGGGAGCTTCTTTTTTTCAGGGACAGATATCTGGCAGAGACTCCGGGAGACACAAGTGTGTATTGAGGTGGAGTGTGAAAGATGTCAGTATAAGAGAATTGGCTCTACTAGCTGATGTTAAGAAATACCCAAAGCTAGGGCACCTGGGTGGCTCAGTCGGTTAAGCGACTGCCTTCGGCTCAGGTCATGATCCTGGAGTCCCCAGATCGAGTCCCGCATCGGGCTCCCTGCTCAGCGAGGAGCCTGCTTCTCCCTCTGACCCTCCCCCCTCTCATGTGCTCTCTCTCATTCTCTCTCTCTCAAATAAATAAATAAAATCTTTAAAAAAAAAAAAAAAGAAATACCCAAAGCTAACATGAAGGCATTCGCTCAACTCTCTCCATGCTCTGTGTAAGAGGGGCAACCCCTTTTCAGCCTTAACACACACCCCACCTTCTATATGTCCCATCTGGGTGATTTCTGTTCCTTTCCAGGCATCTCAAGATGTGCATTTTCATTTTCTGCTGATAGCAGAGGTGTGGGGGTGGGAAGTGTTGACAAGATCCCAATTCCCAGTGTGTTTTTCTCCAGACCTCACTTGGCCCTTACACCACAGGTGATCCCAAAACAACTCCAAGCCCCTGGAAATCCTCATAGACCACCTTTGCTCTATGCTCTTCTCTAAGAACTATGTTAATAACAACATTCATCATTATACAATTTCGATGAAATATATATTAGAAACAAGACCTCTTTCTACTCTTACCAACACCTGCTGTCCCCTCCCATAGTGGTTAAGAGGGGAAATTCTGTCATCAGAATGCTTGCGTTTAAATCCTACTTGCCAGCTGTGTGACCCTGGACAAGTTACCCAACCTCTCCGTGCCTGCATTTTCTCCTGTGTAAATGGGGATTATAAAACTAGTTCTATTGTAGGGCTATTCTGAGAATTATTTGAGTAAATACACATAAAGCTCTGAGACAGGTGCCTGGCATATAGTGAAATGCTCAAACA
Source organism: Mirounga leonina (assembly GCF_011800145.1). NCBI lineage: Eukaryota > Metazoa > Chordata > Mammalia > Carnivora > Phocidae > Mirounga > Mirounga leonina. The sequence continues at coordinate 69,721,419 of NW_023270415.1, read as the reverse complement.
AATGTTAGCTTTTCACTATTGTTATGAATATGCTCAAGTATCTTGGTCACATGGGCAGAGGCAAATTGAGAGATTACAAATTCCAACCTCCTCTAAATGCTAGAGATGGTCTGGGTCCCAGCCCTCTGCCATACCTCTCAGGATCCACTGCTGTTTTTGCCCTCACTCCGTTGTTCTGGTCTAGGCTGCGGGTGTTCTTACTAGCAGAAAATGAGCTGCAGCTGAAGATTGGAGTGGGAGCCTGCACAGCAATGTCCAGGGAACCATAGGAAGGAGGGGAAGGGGTGAAAAAAAGAAGAGAGGGCCTGAGGGCCTGAGTGCCATTCTAAGTGGGGTCGGGACTGCACTGAGGGGTGGGAGTACCCTGCACAGGGAAATCACTCAGGATGTTTCAAAAAGAAATTATTTATTTCATAATCCATTATGTCCAGGAAAATCAGAGAAGCAGCCTTAGCCTCCCCTATGTCCACTCAAACAATTCCGCTCTGGCCCAAACTTACATGTCATCCTGGCATTAACCATCATCCCTAGAAAGTAACTTAATGGGGAATTATTCCCACACTCCCAACTCTGGTTAACATTTATTGAGCACTTCCTACACAAGCCAGGCAATCTGCTAAGGGTTTTGCATATGTTAACTCCCTTGAAACTTCCCTCAAATCCTGTGAGGCCAGAATTGTAAAGATCCTCATTTTGGAGATGAGGATCCAATCTCTGAGAGGTTAAATAAACTGTGTAGGGTCACTGGCAAAGCCAGGAATCAACCTCAAGTTCAGCTGTGCTGCACTCTATGTCTGGTACCACTCTAGAGCATTTACAGTCCAGTAAATGGTGACAGTGATGACCAAGATGAGGGGACAGTCGGGGGGGTTCCAGAACACGACATCTCCCTGTCTCCTCTCTGTCCCTTTCTGAAGCCCTCCCTTCATATTTCCTCCTTCCTGGTACCAACAGCCTGCTGTACTTTTTATCCTCCCTTATCTTTGTCAGAAGGTTGTCGCCATTACCAAGAAGAGTTTCTCATAATTCAGAGGGAATCTCTGAACATCTATGACTCAGCATGCTCTGGGGGAGATGCAGCTGCAACATACTCCAGAAGGAGTCAGGGACTTGGCTTTGAGTCCAACATCTGTCACTAGTTACCTGGCCTTGGCCAAGTCACCTGACTTCAGTGAGCCTTCTGGATAAATGATACGTGTCCTACAAACACACTGTATTCTTGGAAAGTGGCTGTGATGTCACCCCTTCCCACCTTCTCTTCCCATCAAATCGTCTCTCTCGAAAGATTCTGCTTCTTCTCTACTCCCCCAGGTATGCTCCACAAACCAAAACAACAGCACGTTCTGGAAAGCCATCTTCCCAAGACCAGGCTCATCTGGTGGCCACAGTGCTCTGGGTAAGTCCTTTCTCCCTTAAAGCACAGCAGTACAGCTTAGTCCAGCTGTCCTCAGACATGAGTGTGCACCAGGATACACAGAAGGCTGCTACCACCCAGAGGGCAGGGCCCCACATCCAGAGTTCCTGATTCAGTTTCCCTAACACGTGCTGGTTGATATCAATGCTGATTTTAGGACCACTTTGAGAACCACTGGTATCATCTTAATATTTGACAAGTATTTACAGAGGCAGGATTAAGTGCTCAGACTACCTCTTGTCAATTCCCAGCTCTTCTGCTTTCTGGCTGTGCAATCTTGGACAAGTCAATTTCTGTGAGCCTCAGTCTCTTCATCTGTATATGGACATGACAATGATGTGTGCCTCATAAGGTTAGCGCAAGGAAGGGTGAGCTCCTGCTGAGAGTCTTCAGCATTCTGCCTGACATTTAGTAAGTGCTCTGTTTGTAAGTTCTTAAAGTTCAAGGGGTTCTAAAGCCCTTGGGGTCATTTAACCTGTATCTCCTCACTTTGCTACATCCCTCAACCCCCAGAAACAACATCTACTGTCACTATTGAATGTGTCTCTATTCTGGGAGCTGCCCAGAAATGAAGGTAAGCTTCAGAGCAAAACAGTAATTAGATAACGACAATGAGCCAAACATGTCGAATCCCTAGGCTGGTGGCTGGGAAAAGGTCAGACTTCTCAGATTCTTGCTATAGGGAAAAAAAACTCAGGACATGGCATCAAAAGCTCAGAATTTCTGGGCGCCTGGGTGGCTCAGTCAGTTCAGCGTCTGCCTTCAGCCCAGGTCATGATCCCAGGGTCCTGGGATTGAGCCCTGTGTCCTGGCTCCCTGCTCAGCAGGGAGTCTGTTTCTCGCTCTGCCTGCCCCTCCCCCTGCTTGTGCACGCTCTCTCTCTCTCTCAAATAAATAAATAAGCTCAGAATTTGAATCTAGGCCCTACCAGGTTTTGCCTGGGTAATCTTAGACAAGTTCAATGTAATCTCAGACTCAGTTTCCTCATCCGTTCAGTGGGGACAATAATGCTTACCTCAAACTGAGTGAGCTGCCAGTTTGTTTTGTAAGCTATGATTCTCCTAGTTGTGAGAAACCCAGCAGCTACCTGAATATTTGTGTCCCTACTGCTCCCAACAATTCAGCCCACGCTCCCTGCCCACCTGGTTGTACTGCCATCTGGAAGTTTACTTAGTGGTCCCTCATTTCTGGGAAAGGCCAGGACACTCCACTCAATCAGCTTTCCCTGGCCTCAGCTTATCCGTGTTTCTGAGGAACACCACTGGCCTATGTACCCAACTACAGGTCATCCCAAAAAAAAGTAATGTTCAGCAAAGGCTAGGAACAGTCATGGTCAGCTACAGCCCTAAACCCCTCAAGAGACAAGATTCATGATAATGTTCATTTTCCTTCTTCTTCTCTTTCCTCCAAGAAGTCAATTTCACCCATCACTGGACATACTTTGAAAGACCTCAGTAAATCCCACAGGAAAGCACCAAAGATTGTTTTTATCATTTTGTTCCATTCCTCCTGTTTGCTTAGTAATCCTGGTAAACAATTTTGTGCAAACAGAAACCTTTTTCATTCTATTGAGTTCTTGCCTGGGGTACTGTTGCCTCAATCTTAAGGTTTGGGGGTAGGTGGAGAAAGCACTTTGGATTTAAACTTCCTGATAAGTGGGCATGTGACAAAAATAAAAGAACACCCACTGGCCATTTATTTATTCATACAACCCCCTTGAGGGGGTTGGATAGGAGTGGCTTTCTAGGTATCCATACAGATGTTCTATTTTTTATTACCATTATTAATACCATCATCATCTTCAGAGGCTTGGGCCACAAACACAAATTGTATTTGTAGAGTGTGAGTTACTCCAGGGGATCAGAGACGGGAGCCCCAGGTCACCTGGTCAGCCAAAGGCAAAGCCTTAGAGGAAAAAAAAAAAAAACCTGGAAGTGTTTGGGTTGGGAAGGGGGCATCAGCAGAACTTGCTGACCCGGTCTGAGCCAGGTACTCTGAACCAGGTACATCTTACAAAGACCCAAAACTTTGCCAGTTTAGAGTTTCCACACTGCCCCACACTGCCCCACTGACCCTCACTGAATTATCACAGCCAGCGGCATTCAGTGACTCTGCACGGAGCACCATGCCCACACCAGGAGCTGAGAGGATAATAAAACCTTCAGCTACAGTTTCCTAGCCTTCTCGCTACAGACTCTCTTACCTCCCGAGCCTTTCCACACAATCCCTGCTCTTTACATTCTCCATCTATGCTGTCCGGGCACCTGGCTTTTTTTTGCCTGTTCCCATGCCTGGAACGGATTAGCACTCTCCACAGCCTTAGCTCCAATTAATTCTTTGTTTTGTTTGATTTCTAGCCAACGGCCAGCAACTCCCTGGGTTTTACTCCCAGTTGCTCAAATAAATAAACCAAATGTTAATTTGTTGCTCTTTGATTACAATTAAGTGCAGAGATGGTGGAACCTGAAATACTGTTTGTCTAGGCGTCCCCAGGAGCACAGTGGTGGCACTGGGTTTTGGTTTAGTTTGGTTTAGTGGGGGAAGGGGACGCCCCTTCTTTGACGTCCATTATCTCATTGGATTCTCTCAATGGCCTGGCAAAGTGGACAGGACAGGAACTATTATCTGCATGTTGCAGATGAGGAAACCAGGCTCAGAAAGATGAAATAAGTTGCCCAAAGCCACACAGCTCGGAAGCAGCTCACTGGGGCTAAAACTCAACCTGACTCCCAGTTCAGCAAAGCTGTTGTGGGTGGCTCTGTCCCCCATCGGCTCATCATGTGGGATAATAATACTTTATGTGATAGAGTTTCACAGACATTTTCTGGGTTATCCAGAGAGCATTCTATAGAGCAGTAGTCGCATGAAACACTATAAGAAAAAATTCTGTGGTCAAGTAGGTCTGCGATAAGCTATATACTATATTCTATTCTTGGAGATCTAGTATATTGATTAGAACATGAAAACCTCTGAGAAGTTCTGCTGTACAAGACTTAGACATATTTATGACCCAGAATTGTCTGAACGTATTTGACTCTGGGGAGGCCAGAGTGGAAGCCAGGAGATCATGTCCCAGCAATACACACAAGAGACTAGGCATGTTTCGACAAAGAGGGACGGCACCAAGGTGGTGAGACATGGGTAGATTCTGGACATATTTCAGATGCAGAGCCAACCAGATTTGTTGGTGGAGAGGATGTAGGGTGTAAGCAAATAAGAGGAGGCCAGGATGGCTCAAAGCTGTTAGGCCTGAGCTATTAGATGAGTAGAATGGCCACTTCCTTAAGAAGCTCTCCCTGGACTAAGAGCTCCATCCTATCACTGCAGCTTCCTACAGCATCTGATCCCCAGCCTTCAGAGATCACAGTTTTCATTTTATCTGTTGATGAGATCACTGCCAATGGCTGAGCTTACAATTTTTTCCTTACTACTGTATCTCCAGCGTCTGGCACATTGTAGTCAATAAATCTTTGCTAAATAAATGAATGAACAGGACTATCATGCAGGAGTTGCTTAGCAAATTGTAGCTAACATACTATTAACCAACCCAGTACAGAGACACTAGTTGATTAGTATGCAGAAGGCTGCTGGAGGGAGGTGGGAGGGGCATGACTGCTAACTGGTTGGAGGACCCAGTTCTAATCTAGAGCCCCGCCCTTCTATCTCTCAACTTGGGTAAGGCCCTTCCCCTCTCTGAGTCCAGTTCTTCTGATCTCATTCAACCAGGGGTAGGATAATAGGATTTCCATCAAACTGCACCTTGCTGCCCATGAATCTAAGTGGAAACCAGGCCTGTATCCTCTGGAATGTGTGATACAGGACAGCCCAACAGAGACCAGGTCTGATCAAATGCTCCACGATCTAGCCCAGCTTAAGTTCTGGACATGCACAGAAAAGAAGAATGCAGTGGTAGCTAGAGTCACCAAGAAGGCTTACTGGAGGTTCTTTCTCCTTCCAAGAGTCTGAAGTAACATGAATATGGTGTTGTTTAGTGGAGAAAAACAACAACAACAACAAAAAAACATTCTCTGGTTTTTCTTACCCCTGGTCCAATTGACAAGATTATAAGAAGAACTTGCCCCTTTCCTGCCCCCAAAGAGGGATCACTGAGCAAAAGCCACTTTTCACCTTGCTTTATGCATCTGAAGTAGTCTTTCTTTTCTCTTCCAGTTAAGGATACACAAAAATACATTTCCCATCTGGACCTTTTTTGATCCATTCTCCCTAAAGGCTGGTCTTGGATCCCTGGATCTGGGTAGCTTGCAGGGGCCTCACCACAAGGCATAGACTGGGTCCCCAAAGTTTCAGCAGCTCTGTCTATGATAGCTCTCTCAGGGAGGGCTCCTGAGCAAATGATTTTCAGTTTCAGTTCATTTGTTTTTGTTTTCCATTTGGTTGCTCAGGGCAAACATCTACCCTGAGAGTTTCTCCCCTGGGGACCATCCACTCTATCGTTGCTTGCCTTGGTGCAGATGTGTAAGGGTCCCCTAGTGCTGAGGCTCTGCTTGCCTCTTTCGTTCTCCAGAAGAGGTCACTACTTGATTAAGAAAAACGGTAACCCCCCCCAACCCCCCAGTGCCAATCAATGCACAGTTACCAGCCGCTAATAACCAAACCCCCAAAGCCACCCAATCCTTCCTCATATTCTCGCTATTGATTCTATTATCACTGCTATCGTGAAAAATATTCACAGCACCATGTGGTGATTATCACCACCTCAGTCTCACTTTACAAAGATCCCAGCATGACAATCATTTTATTTCTGCCTCACACTGTCCCTGCAGCTGCTACTTACCCCAGTTTATAGGTAAGAAGACTGAAGGACAAAGAGGTGAACTGGCTTACATAAAGATTATCAACAGCAAAGGTGGGATGAGAACCCATGTCTTCTGAAAACAAGTTCCAGTGTTGAAAGAAAGGATGCCGAGTTTCACTGGCTGAGCACGCCTTCTTAGGCAGGAGTAAAAAACTGAAACATGGTAACAATTCAAGGTGAGAGGTGTCACCCTGTGAAGACAGAAGGCAGGGGTGGATTTGAAAGCCAGTGGCTGAGCTAGAGGGCAGCTCAACATTCCTTCTGTTTTCAGGGTTCACAAAATAGATAATGGAAGCCAAGCTACCAAGTTGAAGGCAGCAGAAGAGCCCACCCAGCCATTGTGGGGATGGGATCGAAGACCAGGTTAGCGCACCATGGAGTCTTGGTCACTGAATGAAGTGCCTGAGGTGCACAGAATGTCATTCTCAGTTCTTGGTTTCGAGTTACATATGGAGAAAAACTGGGGGTGAGGAGGGTCAGGTAGTGATTTACTGCAAGCTTACAAGGCTCACAGCAATAGGACACTTAGAGAACAAGAACCATAGCGGTCTGGATGATTAAGGAGGAGCAAGCTCAACCATGATCTTGTAGGAAGAAGGAAGAATGCAGCCGAATGCCACCATCAGAGCTGCCTTAGTTGTGAATGAATTCTAAGTGACTGTTTAGCTTTGGACATACACTCAGACTTCAAAATCCCAGAAGCAAAAGTCGTGCAGCCAGGATCCCAAATCTGAGACTCAAGGTGGCAGAAGAATCCAGTGGGCCAAGCGCTGGATATTTGCTCAGCTCTGACAGCCTAGGGATGTGGGGTGAGCCTAGACTCTCTGACATCTGTGGTAGGTGGAGGCCACTACTCCTCAACAAGACTCCAAAACAAGAGTCTGTACCAGCAAATGGAGGACGTTGGATATAGCCAGCCCCCAAAGTGAAAGTCTATGAGAGCCCACCACACACGGGATTGGATGCAGCCTTATAAATCCAGTGGTTCTGGCAAAGAAGATGTGGACCACTCTAGCATCTATAGTAAATATCAATCACATCTATAATTTAATAAGCACCTAGTATGAATTGAGCAAGATAATGAGTGCCACATACATATATCATCACATTTAATTTTCACAACTGCCCCTGCAAGGGGTTTTATGTATTCTCTTTCACAGAAAAGGGACCTGAGGCTCAGAGAGGCAAGATAACTTTTCCGGTGTTGCTCAGCTTGCAGTTAGAATTATAACTCAGATCTAGATATCTAAGCAAAGCAGCAGCTCTTTCTACCACCAGATACTATGATCTCCTGGCAAGACCAGGTAACCCTGCATTTCCATAGCAAGAGGACTTTGGTGGAAGAAGGAAGAAGAATCGATGGTAACCAGGTTGGAGAGGACACTGTTGATAAGGGTTGAACCAAGCTGGCATCTGAAGTCATCCCCCCAAATGAGAGGGAAGCAATCAGCTACTAGGATAATCCTAACAGTACATTATTTCCAGTTTTTACATTTTATCCTATGGCTCAAACAACTAACAGGCAAGTGTTTGTTGAGCAGAACACTGTGATGTTAGGTCCTATGGAGGATGCAAGAACAAGTAACCTTGAAATCTTACTGTTTTCCTATATGCTTGAAAAGCTATGCAGCAACTTGAATTATATGGCCTCAGATATTAAGTGACAAGGGTCCCAAGGAGGGATAGTCAGAAGAATTTCACAAAAGAATTAACTTTTGTTAGCTCATCACTGAACATTAGGTTTGGACAAATAAAATAGAGACAAGACAGTATATACTTAGAAGGGGGAATGACATCTGCAAAGGCAGAGAGACAGCGAGATTAGCCCAGCCTGGAGTGGAGAGTTGATAATGTAGTGAGAGAGAAAATTAAAAAGCAGGTTGAGGGGTGCCTGGGAGGCCCAGACTTTAAGCGTCTGCCTTCGGCTCAGGTCGTGATCCCAGGATCCTGGGATCGGGCTCCCTGCTCAGCGGGAGGCCTGCTTCTCCCTCTCCCACTCCCCCTGCTTGTGTTCCCTCTTTCACTCTGTCTTTCTCTGTCAAATAAATAAATAAATTCTTAAAAAAAAAAAAAAGCAGTTTGAAACAGATATATGCAGGTATTTTGAATTTCTAGCTTAAGGGGCTTGATATTTACATTGAAAGCAATGGGAATCTGAGGGAGGTATTTGAACTAGTTAGGCATAGGTCCAGCACCCACTATAGTTCTTGGAAACTAACAGATATTTGATACATGTTTGCTAAGTGAGTGAATGACTGAATACTATGTATAGGATGGGCTGGCAAGAAGAGAGAACAAATCAAGGACTCCGATTAGGAGCCTCTCCCATTAGCAGTCTGGATGATACAGATAGAAATAGAAAAGCCACAGAAAGCTTAGAGACAATGAAAAAGACATCATAAAAAGAAAAGAAGATTATTCTAATTCCAGCACTATTTTCTGATTGGTAGTTTGCACCAAGAACAGAGGGAAACAATCTACTAACCTCCAAATTCAAGACTCCATAAATCTACCAGTGGAGCCAAAGATGCTTGTGCATGTCTCTGGAAGTCCAGAGATTAAGTCGAGAGAGAAAAAGGACAGAAATTTTTAAAACAGAAAGCAAAAATATAAAAACTCATACATGTTAAGTTTTGGAGCCAATGTTTCATCTTTCTGCTAACGGTTAATTGATACTCAACTTACCTGTGGTGAATGAACAAACACAGAACAGCAGGTCTTGTTATGTCCATTTTGCAGATGGGAAAAGTGAGGCTCAGAGAAGCCCAGCATCTCACAGCGACTTGACTCCAAGTAATCTGAATACAAATCCTGTTAGCTTTTTGTTTGTTGTTGTTTTCTATGATCCCATATGGCAGAAGGAGAAAGGAGAAAACAGAAAGAAAAATATAGAGAAAAATACAAACCTAAGAAGTCCCACTGGTAGGTGGCTGGGGAAATACGTGGTGAGGCTGCATGAACCTATGCTCAACTTTTCTCTTTGCCGTATGAACACTCATATGTTTACCTAAAAGGATGAGCAGTGAATCATAATCCATTTTCTCTCCTGACAGTATATATTTTCTTTTTAATGCAGAGAGACAGCATATACGTACTTGGCATTTTTTTAACAAGTCTGTGTTAGGTCAGTAAATGCCTGCCTTCCCCATTTCGCTCCCTGCATCATCAGTTATAAATTCCATCAGATGCCAGGGAGCTCTCCCCCAAGCCAGTAAGCCCCAGAATTACATAAAGCTACACCCTTCTGACCAAACAAGATCTTACCACTGGGAACAAGTTGCTTGGTTTCAACAATTTGGTTTCTTGACAAGAGCCAGAAAGTGCTGAGATCCCCTCCCTGGAAGGATCAGAAACCTGGAAGAAGTCATAGATGGCATATTCCTCATGCTCAGCATCCTTCTTCATGACACGGGACCTACCAAGGGGATGACAGAGATACCATAAAAGCTTTACAAGGCACAGTGGAGCACAAAGGTTCTGAGCCACAGTTGTCTTCATAAAGATCAGCGGTTGTGCTCACCTCTCTCATAAAGCTTCAACAGAAAGGTTGGCCAGATTCCTTTCTGTGTCTTGGGAAGCCCCAACAAGTTATGTTTCTTCATTATGATTCATTCAGACTCACTGAGTTCCGCTGACAAAGGAGGAATGATCCAGAGTTAGCCTCCAACGTAACTAGCGACTTCTTAGAGATTGTCACCTGAAAAATGTGTTTGAGTTTTAAACCACAACAGCCGATGACACCCCACTGAAGGCTCACAGGGTGATACCTCTTCACCTGGGCCACTTTCTGCCTTTTCTCCGATCCCCTGCCAACACCACCGCCTAGCCTTGCTCCCTAAGAAAAATGGCTTCTTTCGGAAACCAGAATCCAGGGTTACTGGGATGTATGAAAACCCCTATAGACAGGAGCTATATTATGGAGCTATAATATATGGACCATATTATGGAGTAGCTCACCAGCACATGTGGGTGAAGGGGTGAAGATCATGCAGGGACATTGTTCCCTTCAGCCCTGTGGGTAGCTCAAGCCCCCAGGGAGGTTGGCTTCCAGCATATTCTTCTCTTTGCCCTCTGCCCTTGCTTATGCATCCCTAAATTATCCTTTCTTACACATGCCAAGAAGTTTAAAAAAGAAGTTGGAAAACATTGTCATCGATTATTTTGGGAACAACTTGGTAAAGCCTTTTAAGGGACAACTGGGCAGAATTTATCAAATGCCTCAAAAAGTGCATGCCTTTTAAACCAGAGATGCCAACCACAAGTGATTTATTCTAGGCCCACATTTAGGTATAAAACTGTAAAAGTATAAGGATGGTCATCACATGTTGTTTATAATGAGGAAACATTAGAAACAATTTATGTGTCTACAAACAGGGGTTTTGTTAAGATCATTACGGCAGAATCATTCAAAATCATATAAAAATCATTTTATTGATCTGGCAGGAAATTTATGATATATTATTAAGTAAAGAAAAGAAGATCAAAAGACAGTAGTTGGAAGTAGTATTACATTTTTGTTGAAAAATAGAACATTAAAAGAATAGAATATATTAATATGGTCATATATTCACAAATATATATATTATAAATATAATAAAAGCCTGTGGCATGGTGGTATGGGGATGGCTTGGTGTATAATCGCTACTATGGTGGTGGTATTGCCTTAAAATTTGGCATTTCTAAAGTTAGGCAGTGGCTCCTGGGTGGCTCAGTCGGTTAAACATCTGCTTTTGGCTCAGGTCATGATCTCAGGGTCCTGGGATCGAGCCCCACATTGGGCTCCCTGCTCAGCCGGGACCCTGCTTCTCCCCCTGCCCGCCGCTCCCCCTGCTTGTGCGCGTGCTCTCTCTCTGTGTCAAATAAATAAATAAAATCTCTAAAATTTTTTTACAAATTAAAAAATAAAGTTAGACAAAGGTGAAGCCCTGAGGATAAGGGAGAAGGTCTTTTCCAAAGTGGAAAATCCCTGCTGTGGTCAGTCCCTCAGGAATAAGGGTGTATATCTTAGCAATTAAGCATTAAAAAAAAAGAGATTTCCTTCCTGGATCTTTTGTTCCCTGGTAATCTCCTTGAAAGTCTATAAGATCCATAATCCTTCAGAGTGAACTAGTCAAGGGAGGAGATGTCAAGGTCAAAACTGAATTCTGGGTCATTTTCTTTGTGCAATCCCTTAAGAAGTTGTAAAATCTTTTCTACATTTTGATCTGTTCTGGGGAGCCAATAATAATGATAGAAATAACCACCATTTGGGGGCTAGGCACTTAATATCCATTATTTCCAATCCCCCTCCTTCCCCACATCTGCGTGAGATGGAAAGGAGCATTTTCGTGTTGCAAGAAGAAAGAGCTAACAATCCTGAGCATTTATGCTAAGCCAGACACTCTTCAGGCCTCTGCCTCGACTCTCATTAATTCCTTACGACAACCTCCAAAAGTACTGATTCGCTCCCACTTCACTGTTAAGGAAGCCAACGAGGAGCTGCAGAGAGATGAGTAGCCCTCCCGAGGTCACACAGCTTGTTCGTGGGGGGATGGGACTCAGATTCAGGTGGTTTGACCCTAGAAGTTCTAACTGTAAGATCTACTCCCAAATGACGGAAACACAGGAAGGGGGCTTATCCATGGTAAGGCCAAAGTGTTAAATCGGGAAGCAATTAACACTGGAGGCCAGCGTGACAGTGGCAGAAGGATTAAAAAGAAAGCCGTCCTCCCCAGATGGAAAGTCAAATCTCCCAGGGACAGACGGATGCTGACATGGCTGGCTTGTCTTCTGACACCCTGCCACCCCCAGGCTCTTCATCCGATGCTAACTTTGGTCAACTCGTTCTCCACTTTATTGAGAGAGGCTGCATTCTTTAGTCATATCGAGAAGAAACTCGGATCTCCCTGTGAGATGTGTGTTTTGGTCATTTGATACACGTTGTGGACCCAGGCCTAAATCGTGGTACTGGGTTACAAGGCTAAGGTACTCCCAGTCCTGTGGTAAACATATGAACAGTCTTAATTATGGAGCATGGCTGACATGTGAACCAGGGTTCACAGAAACAGGGAGGAGCGCTCTTGGCTCTGTTGGGGAGAGGAGTGCTGTGCTAGGCAAAGCCCACGGACACCTACAGCTTGGTCACAGGCTGGCAGGCATCACCCCCAACATGCTCTCAGGCTCTCCCAGGGGGCTCCATGAAATAGGGAGCACTTGGCCTTACCTTTGGAACAAGCAAAGACCCTTGAAGCAAAAGTCTCTAAGGGGATCCTCTGAGACCTAAGACAGACAATCCCTGTCGCCCTCATCAGCTGTCTCTCTCTTCCTTGCCTATCAGAACAGTGACAATGGCCAAGGTGGCTGAAGGGGATCCGATAAGCCTGACCATGGACTGAGGCTGCCTTCAGACCCAGTATAATAAAGTTTTCCTCCTCACTTTATGCTTCGCCTCTTCTAGAAGCTCTTTCAGCTGGATCTATACACCCAAACATGCACACGCATGCCTACGCGCATACACTTAATGCACGTGCCCAGATTCTCCTGAAGCAAATATTATTTTTAAATATTTGAGGGCAGTGACCTGCGGGTCTATTGAACTGGAATTACTGCTGCAGCAATATCCCTTTCAAGCCAAGCTCCAATTCGAGTCAATACCTCCGGCCCAGATGCTGTGTCATGGAGCGAGAATTTCATGTGGATTATGTCAAAGTGAGCCCAGCACGCAACTGATCCATAATCGTGCTTGCTAAGAGCATTTAGCCTTTTGGCTCCAGCCCCTCTGACGTGGGCCTTAGACTTACGTCAGGAGCTAATAGCAGAAACAGGGGCTGTGCCATTCAGCTTAATTGGGCGATCATTAGGACTTCCTCCAATAAACAGAGGACGCTGGGAGCTGCAGCTGACCTCCCTGAGGCTGTCTAGGGGTCTCCTGCCCAGGAACTACCTTACACAGGATCAATTTATCTGCAGTTGCCTAATTTCCCAGCCTGATCTAATTAGTAAACACCTTCAAAGGGATCAAGCTGACTTTTGAGACAAAGTCTACCACACACGGCAAAGGTGGGCAAATAAATATTTAAAGGGCACATCTGTGTAGGTGGAGCGGGGAGGGGCAAACAGATTAGACACAGATATGCGTTAACTCTGGGAGCTGTGTTGTGTAATTGTCCTTGCCCCTCCGCTGGCCCAACTTGCCCCCTTCTCCAGGGCTTCTGTGGGATCTGGCTCCCTAGACACTCAGCTACCCAGTGTCCAGAAAGCACCATCGTGAGACCTGAGCATAGCCCTGGTCATTCACTACCACAGTTGTTTTTGGATGTCAGTACTGAACGAGACCTGTGTAAGGGCCTAGAACAGAACAGTGCTATTCAGGAACTGGCTGCTGGCAGCTGGCATGCAAATGACTGCTTGGTTGTTGGCTGTTTTTATTTATTTTTTTCCAATTCAGCAATGATTGAAATGAAAGTCTGACCCTCCATCGATGACATTCTGGCAACACCAGCGGTTATCAACTGTAGCTTGGCCGAAGACCCACCCTGTCTACACCATTCCCTGACTCTTGGTGCTTTTGCTGTGGTTTGCAGCCAATTATCACGTAGCTCCCCCACCACACGGTGCAAAAACAGCAGCTCACCAGACCTCCCGGGTCACACGGTGGCTTCCAAAGAATCAAAGCTCATGGTGCACAAATGAACCATGATCACTCCACCTCCACCGTTAACACTCTGGAAGAACCTATGATAGGTACATTTTCACAAATGGATTTAAAACCAGGAGCCAGACTCGGAATCAGAGTTTGGTTCTCTGGAGTGGATCAGATGGGTGGACCAATATGAGCTTCCTTAGTAGGCTTGATGGCACTTGTCTGAGGGGAGATGGGACTGGGGGTGGGGGAGAGGAGAACTTTCTCAGAACAGTGGCCACCCGCCAGGCATGATGTTGAGCGGCGCCTAGTCATCATCCCACTTAATCTTCCCAGCAAACCTGCAAATGAGGTATTATTACCCTGATTTCACAGAAAGAAGCTGAGGCTTAAGTACATGAATTGAACTACATACACTCCAATCTGTTCTATTTCGTGTTTGTTGTTTATCGGTTTGGTTTTAGTTTTTCTGCTCTACCAGGTATATATTGATCATTCATTCTGCAAAAATTATAAAACACTTGAAGGCAAGATCCTTGTCTGTTTTCTCCCCACTGTATTCACAGTGCAGAGCTGAGTGTGGGACCCATATTCATTCATGCATGCATTCATTCATTCATGCATGCATGCATTCACTCATACCTATTTATCAAATATGAGGGATACAACTGTGAGTAAAACCAAAAAGATACCTGTTGTCATGAAGCTTACATGTTAGTTGAGAGAGACAATCCATCAATAAATAAGCATGCTGATAAAAGAAGAATGGAAGAAAGAAAGAGAGGGAGAGAGGAAAGAAGATAATTATCAAAAAGTCATGAATGTCATGCAGAGAACTGAGATCAGAAGATATGATGGAGAGAGGCAGTGCCCGTGAATTGGCCCCTCAGTATTCTCAAAGGAGGTGACCTGAGATCTGAACAACAAGAAGGAGGAAGCTGTAGAAGATCAAGGGAAAGTGATTTCAGCCAGAGGGACCGCAAAAGCCTTGAGGTGGGAATGAGTTTTACAGGTTCACAGAAATGAGAAAAGCCAGTATGGTTTGAGCAGGTCAGTGAGGGGAAGTTACAAGAGATGATGTCATAGAGATGGCAGGAGCCAGGTGACATAGGGTTTTGTAAGCCGGGGTTGGGCTCATTCATCAAATATTTGTTCATTGAATAAATGCACAGGCCTTAAAGCACTATGGGAATGTAAGCACCAGCTGCCTTTTAGGAGTTTACAGTTGCACCAAAAGGATGAAAGAAATCCACATCCATTCATTCAAGAAATATTTACTGAGGCTCCAGCTGTACCAGGCACTGTGGTAGATAGAGGGGGTACCAGGGTGAATGAGCCATGCTCCTTACTTTCAACCAGCTTTCAGCTTTAAAGAGAGAGACAAGACCACATTACAGAGCAATAAGTTCCTTCATTTAAGGAAGCACTATGTGAGCACATGGAAAACATTGGTCTCAGCCTGGAAAAAGTCAAGGAGAATGATGAGACAGCCAAGATAAAGAATCCAGAGATGGGTGGGTCCCTGGAGGCTGGAAAGGTCAGGTAAACTTCCCATAGAGAAAACCAGCCTTAACCTGGCACTTTAGAAATGAATGGAATGTAGAGGAAAGAGGGGGAGGTTCCAGGTTGAAGAACAAGAGCGCACAGGTTCGAACCAAAGGTCAACACTTCAGTGGGCATTCAAAGCTCCCACAGTGTTTGTCTCTCTTAACCAACACCTTCCCTGCACACGCATGCTTACTCCTCCATGCTCATCCTCCCCTTGTGCCAAAACACAACTGAAATGATCTGCTAACCACTCCCCAAATTGCTGAGTGTCTCAGTCGCTCTGAAATGAAAGTCTGATCCTCATTCTAAGAACACCATCTACAGCTTCCTGATAATTGACTATTCCATGGATAGGGATCTCTTAACTTCTCCATGTGTTCTACTTTAGGACAGTTCTTTTCCTTACCAAAGAGACTCCCCCTTAAACAAGTCTGCTTCCTTGATGCAGCTATTCTTCTATCTTAATTTTAATTTCAGAAGTATTTCGGTCAAGGATTACTGGGTATGAATCAATATTAAAACCCCAGGAATGTATAACAATAACCATTAATTTCTCACTCATGAAATATGGGCTGGCTGGAAAAGCTCTGTTGCTTGCTGGTGGGTGGGTTCTGCTCCACAAGTCTCTCATTCTCCTCTGGGACCAGTGGGCCAATTGGGACATGCTATTATTATGGTGATGGCAGAAGTATAGGAGAGTGAGTCTGCCACAGACAGTAACTTCTGCCTGTGTTTCATTGGCCAAATCAAGTCACATGTCCAAGCCTAAGGTCAAAGAGAGTACTCAAGAGAGGAGTATACTCTGCTCACCATAAGGACGTGGCAAGAATAGATGCAATGGGATAAGTTACAGCCAATTTTTCAATTGACCACAGAAGTTATAAAGAATTCATCCCACTTCTCCCACTAATGTCAAATCTCAAAATGTAGAGCTCGTGTTCCTATAAATATCCTTACTTTCCAGATTAAGCTTCCTTAACTTCTTATCCAGCAGGTTCTTAGAACCCTTATCCTCACTGTGCCCTGAACACATTCTAGTTTGTTAACATTTCTAGCTAATATTTTTGGCAAATGCAATCATGGTACTGTCTTCCACTGTGGATTTGCCAGTGCAGGATAGTGTGTTTATCTGTTAGGATTTGATGCCTAATAAAACACTCCAAAAGTTAGCTCCTAATTCTTTGGGTCAGCTAGACAGTTATTCTGGGCTGGGCTGGGCATGGTTGTGCTCTTCTGTGCTTGCTCAAGTGTCTGCTATCAGCTGGCAGATCAGCTAGAGGTTGGTTGGTATAGGATGGCCTTGGCTGTGATACCTGGGGTCTCTCTCCATTGTCTACATTCCTCCAGGAGGCTAATCAGGACCTATTTTCATGTCTGTATCAAGAGTTCAAGAATGGAGACTGCATGCTTGAGGAGTAGGTTCAAAATGGCACAACATCACTTCTGCTACATTCTATTGGCCCAAACCAATCACTGGGTCAATTCAAAACCAAGAAGTAGGGAAATAGACCCTAGCCTCCCACAGAAAAAGCTGCAAAATGCTTTGGCCATGTTTGCAATCTCCCTGACAGAGGTACCTATATCCTCTGTCCATGAATGCATTGCATGGAGTCAGGCTTACCTTGGGTCTTGGCCTCTGCCACACTGTTGACTCACAGAGTTAGAAGTCATTTAACAACGTCAGACACCGAGTCATGAACCGTTATCAAGCAAATGCATACTGCATATGCTGTTGATCTGAACCAAAGTATGATCCCTCATATTCCATTTCAACTCCATTGCTTCATCCACCTTTGATCCTTCCATATCCCTTCTTGTAACAATTCTTTGTATATCTTGTAAAAGAAGTTACCAAATTCTGAACATCTTCATGTATTTCCTTACCGTATCTGGTGTAAGCAGCAGGTTGTTATCAGGTTGGTTATAACAATGGTTTAAGGACAGCGATGATCACATTGGCCAACACTGCAGGATACTCTATGGCAGCATCATGGTACTGGGCACACAGCTGCCGCCTGCTTAACATATGAAGTCACACAAGAGTGAATCAATACTCAATGCAACACAAACCCAATGAGGTAAATCAGTAGCTCTTCAACTCTTTTTTTTTTGGTAGATTCTCCTTTTTTAAACGATGAAATATCATATAAAAATCTAACATGAGAACCAGATAAACATGGGACTACTTTGGCCAGAAGAGGGGACATTCTTGGAGCTCTTCCTACCCAACTTCTCCCATCCCAATTTCCCCTAAGATATCTGAGGCCTCGCTGGATGCCGTGGAACAAAATTTGAAAATCACTGAATGAAACCAATGCTTTTCAAACTTGGACAAACATGGCCCTCAATAAGAAATGCATTTTACATAGTGACCCAGAACACACACACACATAGGTAACTGAAACAACTTTCTCCCTGAGTGCAATATACTCTATGTTTGCTATTCTACTCATTTCACTTTTGGAATATTGATCACGAGCTAGGAAGTTGTTTTTACAACCCACTAAACAGGGCATGCCCCATAGTTAGAACCCACTGGAAGAGATGACCCCTGAAGACTGAAGAAGTCTTTCAGTGTTGAAACTGTATTGGCCTATTGTTCAATAGCTTCTGTACCCTCAGTGCTCACTGTTTGCTCTCAGGGACAAGGAGAAACTGGTGATGGACACCACCAAAAAGAGCAGAAGTGAAGTTACAGATAAGCCATAATAATGCTCCCAGGAGTAATGGAGACCATGTGCCCTCATGGACACTAATAAAATTAGTAGATTAGCTCATGAGAAGAGTTTACTCTGGAGCCAGACTAGCTAGGGTTAATTTCCCAGTTGTGCCAGTTGTAGCCTGGGTCACTTGGGCTTATTACTTATTCTATCTACACCTCAATAATGACTTCTTCTGACATACAGGTCTAATAACTAGTATCCACCCTGTAGGGTTGTCAATGGTACTAAACAAGATAATGTCTAATGGACTTAGCAGAGTCAGGAACACAGTAAGTTCCCAGAGTTCCCTAATATTAATAAGGGAGTAGATGGAGTAGGTGGCTTTTTCTCCCCCAAAGAAGCAGGTTCAGTAATCGATTAAGACAAACAATGAATTGGTCTCTCCTCCAGTCCTTCTCCCTTTCTAATAGCCAGAAGGATCTGAGTTCAAATTCTTGTTCTCTCAATTAATAGCTGGGGTCCTAACAATGGTCTTGGATGACTCACACTTTCTGAACTTCAAGATCCTCCACTGTGAAATGGGAATAACAAAACCTCTCCGAGAGAGTTGCTCTGAGGATAGCTTAAATAATGAATGTAAGACACCTGGCCCAGAGCCTATTCTGTATTAAGTCCTCAACAAAAAGGAAAGAGGCACAGAAAGAACCCGAGTCAGAGATGGAGAGAACATCTTCCCAATTATCTCTCCAAAAAAAGGAAAAAATGCTTTGAAAAACAACTGTTCATATTTTGAAAGTAATTGAAGAGCATTCAAGTTGTGTAAGAAACAGTCAACCACAGCCAAATCCCATTGGTTATCTTAGCTGTGATTTAGTGCTCTTAAATGCAGAGTCCTACTAAGAAGTTCCAACAACATGAATCATTAAATTCGCCATTTGGGGTGTGTGTGTGTGTGTGTGTGTGTGTGTGTGTGAGTGTGTGAGTCTCACATCTGTTTGACTCAGCAAACACAATTGTCTTCTGGGTGTCATGAAATGTGTTGGGGTTCTACGATAATTCAGGCAAGTCCCTCCCATTAGAGAATCTATAATCAATCAATAGCCTCAACCTGTAGCAGGGGTTTTAGACTGTGTCAGGTGTTTTAGACACGTCATTTTGCCTAATTCCCAGAGCAACCTTATCACATAGGATTTGTTATTCCCATTTCACAGTTGAAAATGCTGAAGCCACATAACTGGTAAGAGGAAGAGAAAGAATATGGACTCAGATCTCCCTGAGTATTAAAGCCTTACTACTGTGCATCTTCCCATAGATTAATAGATGTAGGTATAAAGATGCCAGAAAGAACATAGAATACCAACTGCGTGGCACCTCTGTGTACATATCCCAATAATACAGGGTAGTGGTTAAGAACACAGGCCTGGCCTCAAAATTCTTGTTCTTGACTGAATAACTCCCAAGTTCAAGAGAGAGAATTAGATGGATACATGATATAAAATAAATTTTCTTCAAATGCGCGTGCATGCGCACACACACACAGAGCTGAAAGGTACCTTAGAGAACATTCCATTCAGTCTCCTTACTTTGCAGATGAGAAAGGCAACACAGGGTGGAGGTGAGTGCACCAGGGCTTTCATGGCTGGGGTCCAATGGGGAAGGAGAGACAGTCACCCTTAGAACCAGGGGCATCAGAAACCCCAGCCCTGGGCTCTTTCCAGCACCCCTCCCCCACCCACCTTTCTTGATAAATGTGCCCAAATTTTCAAATGGTTACTCCCCGAATTGAAGGAAATGTCTCAGATAAGGCAGATTCTGGCAGAGGAAGAATGTCCACCTCATTCTGAGATTTTCCCCTATCTGCTCATTCGTAGAGATCACAAGGGGGGCAGGGGAACGCTCGCATGACGTGACTTCTGGATCTTCATTCCCAAGAATGCAGGAAGGTTTAAATAAATCAGACTGCAGGCAAGAATTCAGACAGGCTCCCCCACATGTTCGGTGCTTTTTTTCCCCTGGTGGATACCATCAGCTGTCCTGTTGCTAAGAGACCAGAGTGGGTGGGAAAGGCCAATAGTCATATTTTTCAAACTTATCTGCAAAACTGGTTGTGCCTCTGCTCCCTCCAGGGGTTCAGCTTTCTCAAGAACAGGATATTACAACCAGGCAGATGGAGAGAGTGAGAGTACATTTTTTCGAGAAATGAACTGAGCTTTTCCTGGACATTCAGTGTCATCCAGCAGAGTCCTGGGAGCCGCCAATTATGCGTCTGAGGCAATATTTGGGAAACAGCCTCAGAGTACATATGACTCAACAAAATATTCTGATTTGCATTCCTATCTGTTGGGAAGTTGCACTTATCAGCACCAACAAGTGCTGAGGGTCGGTAGGAGTGCTGGGCTGAGCTGGTCACTGGAAAATTAAAAAGGAATAAAAAAACAAGCAGAGGTTGTGGGGAGGAGAGTATTTGAATCACTCCGGGACTTTCCTTTTCAGTTGCATTCCAATCGGACAGACCTAAACCTGGCAGAGTCATTCCATTGCTCAATGTCAAAAACATTCGCCTGGAATGCAGGACATGTGAACTTGGACACCCCCCGCAGCTTCCCTGTGTGGCCCAGCATGCTGCATCCACTATAAACACACCCGTCATGAGAGCAGAAGGAGAGCCCAGGCTGGGGTGAGCAGGAAGGTGGCACAATTTCACATAAAGGAAAGCAGGGATATAAAAGGTGAGCTCTGGACAGCATTCCTCCCTCAAGGTCTTTGTACTGGCTCACAATACACTCCGATGAGCCAAGCCGAGATGGAAAATGAGCCCTTGGGAACAGGCTGGTGGATTTTTTTGCCTGCAGAAGAAAGCAAGAATGTGAAGTAACTTCCTCCTTTTCTGGGTTCCTACTTGGCAGTTTGAAGGCAGGAAAAAAAAAAAAAAAAACCAAACCTGCTCTAATCACATATTTCCAAAGAACTCTAAGAGAGATATACATGAACATCTGATTCCCTATTCTGCCAGCTGCTCAGTGACTCCTCCTACCTTGACTTAATCAAGGTAGCAATCATTGTCACTCTCGTATAAATGAGACTATAACTCAGCATACACAGAAAGCCCACTTAGACCTTGCATCATGTTCCAGAGCTCAGTGTCCCGGCCAGCAAAGAACTAATGGTTGGCAGAGCAATCTGGGTAACCAAATACAAATCACATCACCCCCTCTCCACCTCCAAATTCAGGATAAAAGAAAGGAAGACATCACCAGTGATGTGCCTTCCACCATGGAGAATAATGGAGTAGAGTGTAGGATGCTGTGTGTGAGGATCAGGGATACACAGGTTCTAGGGAAAAAAAAAAAAAAAAACACTTAAGTTAAATCAAATGTTTACTGTAAACTAAAAACTTGACAGCTTCATCCCATTTAATTTTCATAAAAGCCAACAAAGTGTCAGCAATCCCTTTTCAGACTTACTGTTCTGTAGGATATACTAGCCTTGAAAGTCCCTACTCTGCCAAAGAGGAAAACTTGCTTCTAAAAGTGATGATTACTCAAGCCAGCTGTCACAGATGATGCAATCTTTCACATAGGACAGCAATTAGCTGAAATAATCCCAAACCACTGTTGCCCTTAATTCCTGATCGCCCTTCTGGGTTTGCAGTTTTGTCTACCAAACAGACACTTAAAGTGGCAAGTGAAAGGACTATTCAAAGAAGATTCTAGAATGAGGTTAAGTGTGCCTTTTTGGAAGACTGACAGGTGGGTAAGAGACCACTCAGCCAAGGTGAGTGAGATCAAAGGCAGGGTGCTCAGAATTGAGCTTATTGCCCTTTAATCTCCAGAGCTCGGCTGGAGGAGGTGGAAAGTGGGAGGGGCTTAGGGCAAGAACACTGATATCAGGGCAGATCCCATTATTGTTTTGATTGTGGACTGACTGTGTGACACAGACCTTTTATTTTCGAAGGCATCAGAATGTAGTAGTCTGGACATCAGCCACCTTGTCCCTCTTCAACGGTCTGATGAAACTTATTGTCTCCCTCATGGCATGAAAACTTATTGTCTCCCTCATGGCTGAGCCAAGTGATAGCATTCAGAGCCATGATTATGACTTCATACATGATCCATTGCAAGACAGGGTTTGATCATATTGACATATCATCAACAGATAAAACAATGAATCACATTCATGTCTGGATTTGTATTTGGAGAAGGTAGTAAAAGAGTGGGTCAAATTCTCTCTTGCATTGGCCAGAACATAAAGAATAATGCTATCCTCGTAGTAGGTGCCTCTTGCATAGAAAGATGCTTTGTCATGGGCTGAGGAGAGTAACGATCACTTCCAAGTTAAACTTTAACACTGTTTACTGGGCCTTTCGGAAAATTGCCAAAAGAAAGTTGTCAGCATTTCCTTCCTAGCACACAGCACAGTGCAAAGCAAGCAGCAGCTGTTGAAGAAATGTTTGTTGAGTGAATCAGCGGTTCAAGGGAATTCAACCTTGATAGAGTGAGAGGAGATCCTTCTCTAACGATATTTGGGATTTTGTCCATGGGGGGCAACTTGCGCTGGGCTGGGCCATGACTTTCAACCCCCACAAACTTGCCCCCCTTATCCTGCATCGCCTACATTGGTCAACACTGCTTCCCCTCCATGAAATGCCTTTCCACCACATTTGCCTGGAAACCTCCTCATCCCAAATCTCTACTCTGTGGAAAGACTGTCCCTGCTGTAGCTCTACAGACAACTGGTCACTTTCTCCTTTGTGTCCAGCCTAGCAAATAGCATCACCTGAAACCATGTCGATTGATGAGCAATGAACAAGCGGGTGGTCAATAGAATACAAACACTGGGAGTAGACCAGTGTATAGCCATGAGATGCCTACTAAGTATAAGGCACGGTGTCCCCTGACTCTAGTTAGAATCACATTGCATAACACATGGCCTATGACAGGGGAGTGGGGAAGAACCTATAAAGTGAAAACCCATGTAGCTACACAGGTCAGTGAAGTCAAAAGATCAACTATAGCTAGCTGGCTGGAACCAGGGGTAAATTCCTTTGACCTGCTTTCCAGATGTTAATAGCAATGTTACTTTGAAGGTGCCTAAATTATTTTATTCTTTCCAGAAAAAAAAAAAAGAAAAAAAAAAAAAAAGAAAACCCATGTAGCTTTTGTGGTAGTGCAACACTCCCAAGAGCGTTTGGATTGACCCCAACTAAGAACATTCTATAAAACTGAGGAGCCAAAAGAAGCATGGATGCCAACATTACCCCTTAAATAGGAACCATTTCAAAGTGCGGGATCCAACACCATCTCTGAAGGACTTCCATCCACTCTCAAAAGAGAAAAGAAAGCAGAAGCAACTGCCTTCCTCCTCTGGGGTTGGCATATGTTTTAAAATAATGTTGGTCATTTTCACAAGTACTTTGACTCATGCAATTTGTCATCCAGACACTTATTTCTGCCTGGGTCTGTCCCATTTCCTCTTGGAAGAGGAAGGATCATTCGAGCCAAAGGGACCAAGTCTGTCAGGAGATAGATTGTCCTCCAAAGCAGCAGCCCAAGGACTACAGCAAAGCTTTGGCCATGTGGAAATCTAGAATGTCAAGAGGCTTCCCAGCATTTCCATTTTTTTTTAAATTTTATTCTTATGTTAATCCCCATACATTACATCATTAGTTTTAGATGAAGTGTTCCATGATTCATTGTTTGTGCACAACACCCAGTGCTCCATGCAGAATGTGCCCTCCTCAATACCCACCACCAGGCTAACCCATCCTCCCACCCCCCTCCCCTCTAGAACCCTCAGTTTGTTTTTCAGAGTCTATCGTCTCTCATGGTTCGTCTACCCCTCCGATTTCCCCCGCTTCATTCTTCCCCTCCCGCTACCTTCTTCTTCTTCTTTTTTTTTCTTAACATATATTGCATTATTTGTTTCAGAGGTACAGATCTGAGACTGAGTAAAGCATTTAGGTTCTTCAGTAATCACCCTGGGCAGAAAAGCTATGGTATGGGAGGGGGGATTGGTTAGCCCGGTGATGGGTATTAAGGAGGGCACGTATTGCATGGAGCGCTGGGTGTTATACGAAAACAATGGATCGTGGATCACCACATTAAAAACTAATGATGTATTGTATGGTGACTAACAACATAATAAAATAAAATAAAATAAAAAAAGAAAAGCTATGGTGTGGAGAAACAACAAACAAACCCATCCTTCTGCTCTCTCTCACCAGCATTTTATTTTTCTCCTGAAAGCTTCATGAACATTCAAGTCACAAAACATTTGTAGCACTGGCAAGGAAGTCTATGTCTGAATGTTACAAATCCCTAATAAAATGTCTAGGAAGGTGCACACACAGGACACTTTTCACTGCGGTTATCTCTGGAGATGTGAATGGGATTGCAGGGCAATTAGAGGGAATTTTTACTATTTTCTCCATACGCTTCTGAATAATTTGGTTTTTTTCACCAAAAACATATTGATTATAAAATTTAAAAAGATAAAATACATTTGTCAAAATGAGGATAAAGGATGAGTTGGGGCCAGTTTGGCCTCAAGAGCTCTCTTTCTCCCCAGAAGCACTAAAAATCAGTGCTATGTGATTTCCTCACTCCGATCATGGAGCCTCTAGGTACTCAGATTCTCCCATCCTCCAACATTGACCAATGAGTCAGGAGGGCATGGGAGGGATCCCAGGGAAGAGAAGATGCTAACTAAAACTGGTCCCAAAACTGGTTGAGCCTTTCATCTGCATGATCTCATTTTGATACTCTTAAAATTTCCACAAAATAAGTACCACTAGCTGCATTTTGAGGATGAGAAAATGAAGTTCAGGGAGGTTAGTCACGTGCTCGGGGTCACACAGTGGTGAGTGACAAAGCAGGAATCAGAACTCAAATCTGCCAGGGACCCAAGCTCCTACTTTTAAAGGTGTGCTCCCCACTCCGTTCCAATGACCACTGTCTCCTAGGAGCTCTGCCATGACATCCTCACTAGACCAGTCCTGGCCTCTCCTCTTACCCACTCTCGCATCAGGAAAAGTTGCTCTTTCCAGATGAGTTGAAAAGGAAAATGCAAAGCTCATGCATTTTACTCCCTCTGGGCTCGACAGTATGTAGTAGGTGTAATCAGCAAATTCTCACTACCAAATTACAAGGCTTATTCTTAGACTTCCTCATAGTTAATGGTATGATTTGAATGCTCAGGCTTCTCCACCTGTCGGCTCCATAATAAGTTCACTCAAGTCCAAAACCAAAAAAGAGAGAGAGCAGTAAAGCACAAGAAAAGGATAGAGGAGACACGACCAGTATGAAAATGTCTGGGGATTTTAGTCAAAGTGGGTCCAGAATGAGTCAGCAGGGAGATGTGGATGACGGGAGGACAGATTCAAACTTCAGCACCTTTGAAAGGACTGAGGTGCCAAGAATGGGGAAAGTCATCGCCCCCTTTTATGTAGGAACAAGGCCAGTTTCTTAGTCTCCCTAGGCATCAGCTTCCTCATCTGTAGAGCGGAGATCATGATAGAGAATATGCACATCAATTGCTTAGCTGAGTACCTAGCACACAGTCAACATTCCAAAAACATAACCAGTCTCATCAGTTCCTCAACAATATAAGAAGAGGCATTGTTTGTTATTTTACAAATAATGAAACTAAGATGACAAAGCTCTCAAGTGGCAGAAAATAGACTAACACCAGGTCTGCCTGATTCTGAAGGCCATTTTCATAACCACTAAACTATACTTCCTCCCTCAATAGAAAATTTAGAACAAGAAGAAAATCCCCCATAACCTCATGACCCAGAGATAAGCACTTTTACCCTCTTAAATACTTTCAGATTTTCTTTCATACAGATATGAATACTATTGTTCAAAATTGGGGTTCATGCTTTACATTCTGCATTTGCCTTTTACATTTGTCAAGACACCATAACCATCTTCCCAGGTCAATAAATGTTTGTTCGTCTAGCCATTCTTTTTTTTTTTTTTTAAAGATTTTATTTATTTATTTGACAGAGAGAGACACAGCGAGAGAGGGAACACAAGCAGGGGGAGTGGGAGAGGGAGAAGCAGGCTTCCTGCCGAGCAGGGAGCCCGATGTGGGACTCGATCCCGGGACCCCGGGATCATGACCCGAGCCGAAGGCAGGCGCTTAATGACTGAGCCACCCAGGCACCCCGTCTAGCCATTCTTGATGGCTACTTAGTATTTATTCATTTGGACTATGGACATGCTGTATCCCTGTCACTTAATCCCCTATCATCGAATATTTAAGTGGTTACATTAAGATGTTTTTAATTTGTCTTATTATTTTTTTGAAGATTTGTTTATTTATTTTTAGAGAGAGAGAGAGAGAGCACAAGCAGGGGGAGCGGCAGAGAGAGAATCTCAAGCAGACTCCCCGAAGAGTGAGGAGCTGGATGCAGGGCTTGATCCCAGGACCCTGAGATCATGACCTGAGCCGAAATGAAGAGTCAGATGCTTCACTGACTGAGCCACCCGGGCACCCCTAATTTGTTTTATTATTGAGGTATAATTGATATACAATGTTATATTAGCTGCAGTGTGCAACATGGTGATTGGGCAATTCCATACATTATGCAGTGCTCACCACAATAAGTGCAGTGACCACGTGTCACCATACAACGTTATTACATTATTATTGACTATATTCCCTATGCCGTACATACTTACTTGATAACTGACATTTGAACCTCTTAATCCTCTTCCCCAAATGTCTCACAAGTGTGAGCAATGCTGCAGTAAGTAACCTCACTGCTGTGTCTTCATCTTAGCTATTACTTAAAGAGGGACAGAAGCACTGGGGCTCATTCTAGAGAAGTGAGGCTCCAGAGTCAGGAATAGGGACAGGACAGCTGCCCTCATGGCTGGGGAGGAGCCTGTGGTATGAGGACTAGACCTTCTCCAATGGTCCTGAGCAAGTAGACCCTCTGCTGAAGGGCAGACCCGGCTGTCAAAGGACCTATTAATTAGCCTACCTTAAGAAATGGTGAGTTCCCCACCATGTAGGAAGCTCAATGTGGGGACCTACTGAAAACCAGGTGCTTTAGAAACATCACCTTGTTTAATTCGCACAGCTGATAAGTCCTGGGAATTCAGACCCAGATCTTTCTGATACCAGAACCCTTACATCCAGGTATAGTGATGAAAAGCATGAGTTTTAAAGGAAACCACACTTGGGCTCACTTGCTGGCTGGTTGACCTTGGGGTAGTGACTCAACCTCTCTGAACCACAGGCCTCTCATCTATTGCAGCAGAATAATAACTGCATTCACTTCTGAGAACGCTCGTCAACATTAAAGGCACTGACTCGTGTAAAATGCTCAGCACGGTGCACAGCACAGATGAAGGTCAATCAATGTGGAACACCTGCTGAAAGAAAGGTCTAGAAGAGAAACATCAAGGTTTTCAGACTTCCTTTGGTGATGCATTAGTTCTTCTCTAAAACTAGCCCACCTGGAATTATCCATGAAGACCTCTGAGCACCCCAGCGCCCAGAGACAAAGTCTGAAACACAGACTCACACATTAGATTCATCCATTCATCCATCACTGGGCTGTAGACCAGCTTCCATGGCTAGCAGGATTGAGCAAGACAGTGGTGATGCCCAGCCTAATGGAGCTTCTAGCTTCTGGGAGGAGACAGATCCTAATACATGATGATAATTCTGGGTGGAAAGTCCGCTCTAGAGGAGAAAAGCAAGATGTGATGGGAGCACGTTGCGGGGAGTCAGGGTAAACTTCATAAATGGTGGCATCTATGCTGAGCTCTACAGAAAGAGGAGTCAGGAACAGAGAACAAGGTCCTGGGTGAGCAGAACTACTTGAAGGTTGGCAGGAGGAGGTGAGAGGTCATGGTGAGGCCAGGAAGCTCAACAGAAGGCCCTTAAGAACAATCAGACTTTACCTGGAGGGCAATGTGGGCACATAGTGCAGGGTTTAAGCCAAAGAGTAATATGAAGAGACTGGCACTCAGAGAGCTCGCTGGGCACAGGAATGGATTAAAGGGGGCAAGCCTGGAGGCAGGGGCTTCTGGGAGAGAAGAGAATGGCAGTGGGACACAAGAGTGGTTGGAGTGGGAACCTCAGGAGCCCAGACCTGCCAAGTGCACCCACACTGAAAGCAACCCAGGGCACCGGGATGAACAGGATTTTTCTTTCTGGATTCTGTTCGGAGCTTGACATGCTAGCTCCCGTTGGGATATTAAAAAGCCAAGCCAAGAAAGACTTTGGTGTCAGAATCCTTTATCCTTCTCTGGTTCCACATGTCCAAATCATAGCAATTCAGAAGACTCTCTTGGTAAGCAGAGCAGGATTTTTCTAGTTTCTGGCTCCAAAGGTATCCCTCAGCAGAGCTTCAGCCTCAAGCCAGTGCAGGGGTTGGATGGAAGGATCAGGGAAACCAGTTCTTAATAATAATGGGTCGGCTCCGCATAATAACAGCTTCTGGTTTACAGAGTACTTTCACAGACATTATCTCATTTGATTCTCACAGTGAATGGGGAGTGGAGGGAGGAGGGACATGAGGCAATTAGCATCAGCCCCACCCTTTCAAATATGAAGGCTTGTGGCTCAGAGAAGTTAAGTGATTTGCCCAAGATTACAAAACCTGTGAGTGGTTTATGACTCTCACTTCAGTGCCTCAGCTCCCTCCTTTAGAGCTAATTTTTTGGGAGTGAGAGTGGTTCTTTCTGCCTTCAGAGAAGGATGGCATATGTATACCATTAACTTCTATCAACAGTATTCACTGTTGGTGAGTCACTGTTGGAGAGTGAAGTCAAGGCTACAAGAGGATCACTGGGCATTGATGGGGCCCCAAACAGGACAGTTTTGAATGCTGTGGGCAGGGGATACTGGTGAAAGGAAAACATGCTCTGAGTACCTGCCCAGGCTGGGAGTGAGCTGGATGTGCCGAAGGCAGGAAAACACAAGTGCGCATCTGTGACCAAGAGAATGGTTGGAATGAGAACTGGGGGAAAGAACGGAGGAGTAGGAACTCCACACAAGAGTCCAAGGCTGCTGGATAGCTGAGTCCTTCAGCAGAGTCCGAAAGCCCATCTAGATGTCAGGAAGCAAGAGTAAATTCCACAAGCACTCCCACCTACTCTGAGTAGGGGCGTTCAGGTATGGCATCCTTGCTCTGGTGCCTGTTCATTTCACCACAGAGTCGATATGAAGAAAGACCTGAATTCTGTGTTGGGACAGACAACCCAGTGAAATCCATAAAGCAGAAACCAGTTCTTGTGGCCTTGTGGTATGGGGTCTGGCAGCTGACCAGGAAGCTGTGAATGGTTCCTGTTTCCAGAGCAGTTGAGCTGGGTCCCTCCCACACCAGAGAACCACAGAAAGGAATTTTGCAAGGATGATCTATAACTGCCAACCAGGAAGGAAAGAGGGAACGGTTTCCCAGGATCCTGCTGGAGACCCACATCAAAACGGCTCTGTCATCTCCATCCTGAAGTGGGGAGAATCAGGGTATATGAACCTCAAACCACAGGCATTTTTGGCACTTCCTGCATACCCACTGTACCCCAAATCCCATGCAAAGCCCTTTATGCTTGACCCTACTCAATCCTCACAACAACCCTGCATTATGTTGAGGAATCTGAAGCCCAAAGTGGATAAGCACTCTGTCCAAGGTCACATCAAAACTGAACTGCAGAACAGATTTGCCGGGAGGTCTGGAAGCACAGGACTCATGTTCTTTCTACTCCCCCACAAAGCCTTGTGAGTTTGAGTGCTCTAAATAGCAAGGCAGGAATATGAGAGGAAGGGTGCATGGAGTGGGGTGGAAATTGTGTCTTAAGCCACCACCCTGACTCACTCCCTTAATAAGCATCTAATGACAGCTGAAGTGTCTGCCTTGGGGGAAGTGGGGGTTTCTAGAATGGTACTTTGGAGAAAAATTCAGACTGGCAGTGACTGAAGCATGAATCAGCATGGCAACTTCCAGGTCAAAGAGGAAGGCTTAATGAGTAGAAGCCCCAAATGCAAGAGGAACAATTCAGTGTTATCCAACAAATCTGGGACCCAAAGGAACAAGGTCTTGGCTTTCTGCTTCCATCTTCAGCCTTATTTCAAACTGCTCCCTAAAATGCAAACTACTGCAGCCCTCCCCTCTTCCAGGTCACCGATATAAGGATCCCCATCTGGCCTCAGGTCTTTGCTCCTGAAGTGGTCTTCATTAGGAATGCTCTTGCTCTCTTCTCTGCCCCTCTGACTCTGACTAGTTGAACCCAACTTCCTTTCTTTGCATGAGATCTGTCTGACCTAGTCTGTTCACTGATGAATTCATTGAATCATCCATTAGACCACATTTGTTAAGCACCGCAATTTCTAAGCATTGTGGAAGATATTGGGATGCATTGACAGAAGACTCCCAGCCCTCATTGCGTAGTTGGAAAGGGAAAAACATGTCAATAGAGTATAATAGAAATAACAATAAGAGCTTGGGGGATGCTTCAGTGTTACAGAAATGCTTAACTTTTCTGGGCTATGGAGGGGTTGAGGAGGCTTCCAGAGGAGGCAGCATCCTGGACATGTTTTGAATGATGGGTGAGAGGAATGAAAAGCAGTGTACTAGGAGTCAAGAGACCTAGGTCCAGTCCATACTCTGCCTCTGTGCTGACCTCAAATGAGGCATCTCTCCTCTTTGGACCTCATGACGGGGGGTAGACTGGCCCAGCAGCCAACATCTCTCGCCTGAGCTCTGGTCTTCATTTTCACTGACTGCCTAATTATTGCTCATCCTGCATCCTGTATCTCCAAATCTTTATTTCCTTATATGTAAAATGGTGATGCTAATAACCAAACTTTGGGACTCTGGAAGATTTAACAGAAGAATGTATAGGAAAGTGCTTTTGAAAGGCTAATATGTGGAGCTCTGAGAAGGGATGTGTGGCTATAGGTCAGCTCTCCACTGGATCATGCTTCCCTCTACCTTCTTTGGGGGTCTAGCACAAGGATGGACACACCATAAGAGCATTATAATACATGCTGAATTGAGCTTTATTTTACACATACACACACACATACTCATCCTCCCTACATCTCAGAATATCCTCCTCTTTCATCCCCATCAAAACACTGAACTCCTCTGTCCAAACCCTACCTGACCAAGTGCCCACTCCCACAACAAGACACTAATTCATCTCTTCTTTCTCTGCTCCTTGTCATGACTCAGCTACCTACCTGCCATGTGTGAACACCATTTCTGGGTCCTGCCTTCCAAGAATTCCCTGTGGCATCTTAGACCCTCCATTCTTGCTGGAGTATGTGGTTGGTGAAGCTGCTATGGGGGTCACAACCACTTACTGAATGCCTGCTCTGTGGTCCGGCTCTGTGACGTCTCCCACTGATCCTTACAACGCCTCTGTGTGATGGGAATTATGATTCCCACTGTTCTGGTAGCTGTCATGAAATGAATGCCTATTTTGGGCCAGGCACTGTACCTAGTGTCTTACAAGTCCAAGCTCATCAAGTTGTAAATATATGAAATTCATTACATAACAGTTAGACATAGATAAAGCTGGTTGTTGGTTTGTTTTTTTTTTTCCAAGAAAACCCTGGAATTGGGGGCAGAGGGATGTACATGTCAATGATATGGGAAGCTTCTCAGTCTTGTGTAAAGTGGGCTCTGAGAGGACACATTTGCCCTGTAACAGTAATCCCAGGAAAAGTCACATTCTGGCATCTGCTGGGACCTCCCTAGAGGTAGTTGATGTAGAAGAAAAGCAGATTGGTTAAGTAAGAACAAGAGAAAGAAAGGAAAGAAGAAAGAAAGAAGAAAGAAAGAAAGAAAGAAAGAAAGAAAGAAAGAAAGAAAGAAAGAAAGAAAGAAGAAAGAAAGAAAGAAAGAAAGAAAGAAAGAAAGAAAGAAAGAAAGAAAGAAAGAAAGAAAGAAAAAGGAAGGAAGGAAAAAGGGAAGAAAGAAAGAGAGAGGGAGGGAGGGAGGAAGGAAGGAAAGGACCTGATTTCTTTTTTTCTTTTTAAGATTTTATTTATTTATTTTAGAGAGAGTGTGTGTGTGAGCAGGGGTAGGAACAGAGGGAGAGAGAGAATCTCAAGCAGACTCCCTGCTGAGTGGGAAGCCCAATGCAGGGGCTCGATCTCAGGACCCAGAGATCATGACCTGAGCTGAGATCAGGAGTCAGATACTTAACTGACTGAGCCACTCAGGCACCCTGGACCTGATTTCTAACTCAGGTCTTCACATGGAAATGCCCCATGTGTTGACTGGGCAGGAGCCAAGATCTCATTGCAGGAGGCAGCAGGGCATAACAAAATGGCAAGAGTTTGCAACCCAGACACACCTAGATTGGTTTTCCCACCTTGTCATTGAAGAATGCACAAAGCCAAAGTGTAGAGTGATGCATTTTCACACCCTGAAGCCCCTCTCCCAAGTGACCTGTATCCGGATCAAGAATCAGAGCATTGTCAGAACCCCAGAAGCGTCCTCATGCCCCCTTCCAATCACTCTGTCCACCAAGCAAACCTTGATTTGACTTCTACTTCCTTCACTCGTTAGCTGTGTGACTTTCAGCACATTTTCTCGTCTATAAAGTGGAGCTAATAATGCTAATTTAACGAGTTTTATTTCTTGAAGAAGAAAATGAAATCACATGTTTAAAACACCTAGCACAAGGCCTAACATGTCAGAGGTGTTTCATACTTGGGAGTTCCCTTCCCAAGAGGAAGCTTGGAAGGGCCAAACCCCAAGGGGCAGGGGGCATAAAGTGGGGGACACGGCACTGGCACATCCCTGGGTGAGTCATTTGGCCTTCCTGGGCCTCCGTCTCCTGTCCTGTAAAGTGAGGGCCCTGTAAATGCTGGACTCAACATCACACCCCTCCAGGGCACCTTGCCCAGGATACAAATAAGACATAGCTTTTGCT
This sequence comes from Mirounga leonina, assembly GCF_011800145.1. Classification (NCBI taxonomy): domain Eukaryota; kingdom Metazoa; phylum Chordata; class Mammalia; order Carnivora; family Phocidae; genus Mirounga; species Mirounga leonina. The sequence goes on along the minus strand of NW_023270415.1, from coordinate 69,688,454 downwards.
CCGTAAGAGCTCAGAATCCAGAACTCCCCAGTTCTAATCAGCTATGAGTGGGAACCCCGGCTTCTGTGCAATGGGATAAATATCTGTGAATGCACAAGTGGGGAGACCAGAGCCACCTTCATTGGACTGCTCACCAGAAGCTTTTGAAACGGAAGTATCCCTCCTTCCCCTCCCAAATCAGGATCACTTAGAGTTAGGCCCCAGGAATGTGGATGTGTTGCTCATGCCCCAGGTGATTTGGGTGCAGATGATCTGCAGAGACCAAGTGGGAGCTACTAGGGAAGGAGTCGGACCAAAGTGGTGCTGAGACTAGGACACACTGCAAGTTAACCATTTCTTGTTAGAATAAATCTCCAAGACCACTTTGCTTTTTCATTTTCCTTTTCCCCTTCACATATGCCCCAAACATACTCTCATTAATTAAGAGCATCCAGCTATTTGAGCTCCAATCAAGCAACTCATTTCTTCTTTCAAACCAGGGTCTGAGTTCTCAATTCCTACTGAACCTGGGCTACGGGAAATGACTTAACCTTTTGTTGAGCAGCACCTGATTATGAAGTGACAAGCCAGTCCCAGCACCTCCTTTGAGCAAACAGCCTCCCAGGGCCAAGAACAAGCTATTCTGTCAACCGGCCATCTCCTCACACTGACAACTCTCTACACCCAATGTCATAAGTGCTAATGGTAAGTGATGGGTATCACTGAGGATGTCCATAACAGCCTTTCCAAAGAATGGACCTCTACAGGGGTGCCTGGGTGGCTCAGTCGGTTAAGCATCCAACTCTTGATTTCGGCTCAGGTCATGATTTCAGGGTTGTGAGATGGACCCCCAGGTGGAGCTCTGTGCTGGGCATGGAGCCTACTTAAGATTCTCTCTCTCCCGACTATAGACTCTGAAAAACAAACTGAGGGTTTTAGAGGGGAGTGGGGTGGGGGGAGGGGTTAGCCTGGTGATGGGTATTAAAGAGGGCACGTTCTGCATGGAGCACTGGGTGTTATATGCAAACAATGAATCATGGAACACTACATCTAAAACTAATGATGTAATGTATGGGGATTAACATAACATAATAATAAATAAATAAATAAATAAATAAATAAATAAATAAATATTCTCTCTTTCCCTCTCCCCTACTTCCCCCTCTCTAAAAAAAAAAAAAAAAAAAAAAGTTCGAATTTGAACAAAAAATAATGGACCTCTATATCCAATTGCCAGCCCTGATCTGTACTAAATAAGGAATAATTATTAATAATGCTAACAGTAGTGATGACACTAGCCAGCCTTTCAAGGCACTGACCACATGCCCAGATACCCCTGGGCACTTCACAGATATTATTTTATTTAATCCCCCCACAAATGGAGTTATTGATCCCAATTCTTCAGCCCTCTTTTTGGCAGTATCCATGCCCTCTGCCATGAGACTGTAATTCTCCCTAGAGATAGTGTGTCTCTACCCCTTTTCCCTCAGACAATCCTAGGCTAAATCAGTGAACCTGCAGATATCTGAGCAGGAAAACTGGCTGTGATTTGAAGTCATTAAGTATTGGGATCATTTGTTACACAGCAACAGCTGACCAAACCAGTCCCTGAGGACAGACGTTGGCAAATACATAAAATAAGTTTTATTGGAACTCAGCAACACCCACCCATTTCTGTTTTGTCTATGGCAGCCGGCATGGACCCAGCAGAGGGCAGGTGGTTGCAACAGGGACCATATGATCTGTAAAACCTACACTGTTTACCACCTGGCTTTACAGAGAATGTTTGCTGATCTCTGCCCTAGAACAGGGTTTCTCAGACTTTAACCAGCATCAGAGTCACCTGGAAGCCTTATAAAAACACAGAATACTGGGTCCCAGCTTGAGAATTCTGATTGTGTAGGTCCAGGGTGGGGTTCAAGAATTTGTCTTGGTCTCCTGACCCTCCCCACTCTTTGTGCTCCCCACTCACCCCAGACAGCCATCCTGTTCCTTTATCAGGGCATTTGAACTTGCTGCCCCTTTGCCAAGACCATCTGGGCCCCAGATGTCCACCCGGCCTATTCCTTTGCTTTGTTCAGACCCCTGCTCACATGTTACTGCATCAGAGGAGTTTCCCTGGCCGTCCTTGCTAAAAACAAGTCTCCCCAGCCTGTTCGATCTTCATCCCTTTACCTGGCACCCCTTTTTTCTATAGCATCTACTATCCACTTACACACACCTTCCCAATTGTCTGTTTCCATGCACTAAACAGGAAGCTCCCTGAGGGTAAGGATTCGGCTTCAGTCCCTGCCGCATCCCCAGCACTTAGGACAGACCCATGGCAGGGGCTCCATCAGTAGTTTTGAATGAATGAGCAAATGAACAGCCGTTATTTAAAGTGGGACCTTCTAGTTCCCATAAGAAGTATCTTCTCTTATTCCCTGCCCCTGCTTCCCTTCAAAAGGACTCAGCAAATAGCCTAGAAGAAGCAAAGGGAGGTCTGTCAGCTGGCGGCCCTGCCCCTTCAGTGCCCTCGCCCTCCACCACCCGCCGGACCGCCCGGGCTGCAGCTGGACCCCCACGGTGACATCTGCAGACCACCGGGCCCAGGGCAGCTCCGCCGGGGACTCTGCAGGAGCCCCTGGGGACACACGCTTCATGACTCACCCGCCAGGACACATGTGACTCTCCCCTGCCTGGACAGCTTCTTCACATCTGCCCCTGTGTACTTTGGCTTCCAAAGCCTGTGTTTACAAATCTGGGTCGAGGAAGGACAGGAATTCCAACAACATGCAATTCACAGAAGCCGGCCAGTGCTTCCTGTTCTGGTTTTTCCTTGTAAGTAGGCAGTGCAGAGAGACGGCAAGTCATCTGTTGGACTCTGAAGCCACACAGACCCCGGTCGTGTCCAGCTGGGACTCTGGGCAAATCACACAACCTCCATGAGCCTCAGTTATCTCATTTTAAAGGAAGATAATAATACAAATTTGTTATTGGAATTAGAGCCAATATGCAAAGTCCCTTAAGAATTTTATAATATGATTTCTATTTCTGCGTTATGCACCACTATGTCTATTTTGGGCAGAGTCCCAGACTCATCCTCAGTTCCATTCTTTCCCTGAGATAAGGGACCATCATCTTGACATTCTATCTCTTAACATACCACAAGACCACCTCCTTCTCCTCTCCCTGTGCAGATCTCCCCAGGAGAACTGGCCGTTCCAAGCGTAGACTCAGGCGCTGTCAGCCTAGGATTTTAACCATGTCTGCATCCCTTCTAGCTGAGTGATCTTGAGCAAGTTACTTCTCTTCCATATGACTCGGTTTCCTAATCTGTGATATGGGGATGAAGGTGGTAGGTGCAGAGCAAACATCGCCAGTTGATGGCTTTAAAGCCTCTTCCCTCCCTCTTCTCCATTGCCCCCTGCCATGCAGAAGCTGGGAAACCCATCTCAGAGTCCCCAGCCCTCCTTGCAGCTAGGGCTGTGAATAACTCACTCCGGCCCAAGAGATCCAAGTGGAAGTCTGCCAGGGAGGGCTGACAAAGCTTGAGGATTAAATGATAATATCCCTGTGAAAAGTGTGGGGAAAGGCCTGGCAAATCGTGCATAAATGCCTGTGGAAAGAACGTGGAAAGGTAGAGACTGCATGAGTCAGAATTCAGCTGGAGGCACGAGGTGAGGCCCGGAGTGGCAGGTTTGGAGCAGTGGATGGTGCTAGAAGACAGGATAGGATCTGCGTAGGAGGGGATGAGGTGTAGACAGGACGCAGGTTAGGGCCACAAAAAGGAGCACACGTTCAGGCCCCCTTGAGTGCTGAGCCTGGAAACACCCCCAGCCCAGGTTTCAGAACAGGCTAAGGAGAAGCCTGTCCCTGGAAGGAAGCCAATTAAAGGGTCAATCACAGGGATCCACCATTCATCGATGGACTGAGAAGTGCTTATGAATTGGTCTCCACATCCACAGGTTTTACAGAGAGAGCATTCCAGTCACTGTGAGCGTGAACAGTGTCTTTCATCTCACACCGCCTGGTGGCCTACAGGCCAGACAGGGCTAAGTTCTGTGGGAAGCCCCAGGACACAGGGCTGCAAACAGCAAGGTCCCCTGGGCTGCTCTGCTGGAGCAAAAATAACCACAGCGCCGCTCTGGAGAAAAAAGCAAACGACCACGTCTGAAATCCCCTCAGGTACCCTGCCCCCAGCTGGAGAGTTGCAATGCGGTGTCCATGGCCTCCCTCGGAGAGCAAAAGATGGGAGGAGAATTCCCTGTGAAGGGACCCAATTTGGCTGATTTGGCTGACCATTTTCCTGAATCCAAGTGGAAGTCTCCCACCCCCAAAGCCCCCCACAGGGAGGAGCTACTGGTATTGGGGAAGAAGCTAGTGAACACACCGGGAGCACCGATTCCCCTGAGAGAGTGACTCTCAGGTGCCCCATTGGAGTGACTGGTTGCACAGAGGGCATGTCCGGAGGCTGAAGCTGAGCAGGGGTGGTGCTAGCCCAGCCTGGAGACTTCTCAAATATGTAAAAGGTTATATTATGCTGGGCACTCAGTAGCCCTTTGAAAACATGTTTCAAATACCTTCAGGGTCCAGTTTCTTGCAGGATGAACCTAGAACACCACCACGGGAGTGTTCTTTCCAAAATGCAAACCAGAGAGTGTCACTTTCCTGCTCAGAATCTTTGGGGGCTCTGCATTAAGGATGCGAATGAAGCTTAGCCTGGCAGATGCTCCTGCTGTTTACTTTTTCTTCATTTCTCTTTCTACACTGGAGATCCCAAACTAATTTATATCCAACCCCCCGACACAGTGACTCTTATCCCTGCTTACCTCTGTACATTATTTCACTCATTCAGTGATTCATTCATTCACTGAACTCTTATTAAGTGCCTACTGCATGTCTCTGTGTCAGGGACTAAGATACAATAGTGAGCAAGAGTGACTTCCTGTTCCCAAAGATCATAGCATTGAATTCAGGAGTTCTCACACCTGGCAGCACATCAGAATCACCCAGAGGGCTTCTTAAAAGCACAGAGGTTTGGACTTCATCCCAATATCCCAGGATGGGAAGAGAAGGAAAAGAATCAGGCAAAATTGTTACAAAAGGAACGGGGAGCTAAACTCCAATTTCTTCTGTGACTTCCCTAGGAATCAATAGGATGAGTGGGGAAAAGCTGAGTTTGGGAACCAAAAAGCCTGTCTCAAAATACAGGCATCCGTATATTCTCGCTTTCTGGAACATTCAACGTTTACATGTGTTGTCTGGCAGAAGTCCTAATAGTCCCACTTTACTCTCCAAAGTGCCCTGATTGGGATGATGAATTACATGGCCACTTTTTTCCAAACTCCATTTTACCCTCTCCTACCATGAGAACCTGGAGTCTGTTGAAGATCCCCAAGCCTCAGTTTCACAGTCTACACCACAGTGTGAACAGTACCCATGTTAGAAAGTAAAAGAAGTAAAAGTAAAAGATCACGGCTACCTCGTGCCTTGGAGAACAGGTGCTTAATTCACAGAAGCCATTATTATTCTTCACCTTGTAGGAAGTAGCCCTCATTTGTTCGCATTGTTCCCTGGCAAATGAAATGATATGTTAAGGATGAGAACACAGTCAGATGAAAAATAGAGCATATATATTCATGGACAAAGTGTCCCTGAATCACCAGGACGTGGCTTAGGTGGTTGTTGGCCAGAACCCATCTTGCGTATCTGTTAGAATATTTAAACAGCAGCTCAACCTTCTAGAAAGCAGTTTTCCTACCCTCCTCATTGGTTGAAATTTCTCAGAGAGTCGGGTCAAATGTCTCTAATGGGCCCAGATGGAAGAAGATGGAGGCTATAGTCTCATGTCTGGGGCCAGGCAGAGGGAAGAGAGAGACTGACACATCCTCTGTCTGGGTGACCATCCACTCGTGACTCATCACATGGGGAGAAGGGCCCCTCTTGGCCTGTCTGCACTGTGATTCTGCCAGTGATTCACTGATGCCCACCAGGAAGCCCCCTTTTTAGGTCCTCTTTCTGGGCTCTTCGATTAGCATTTGGGGCCAAAGGGAACCTAGGGGGAGACGGAGATGTAAAGATCTGCCAACTGGATGGAGTGTGGCTTGACCCAGAGGCAGTGAGAGACAAGGACAAGAGGAAGAAATGCTAGCATGTCTGGTTCCCTGGGTGGAATCTTACAAACAGCTAGAGAAGAAAATTTTAATGCACAATGATGGATATTCATAATATTTCAGAGATCCTCAAGGGCTGAGGATTTCCCACGGACAAAGGAAAGGCCTAGAGCTTTACAGAAATCAGAAATCTCTTTGGATGAAGTTGCATGAAGGAATAGCCGCATGAACAGATTGCTTAAAAGTCTAAGGTATTCATCTGAAGATAAAGTCAATCAGCATAGAGAAGGGGTCCATAGACTCTAGAATAATAAGGAGACTGAGACAGGAGTTATCCAGCTCTGTTCTAGGACAGGCACTGAGGCTGGTAAGTATTTGAGTCTCTAGAATCATTCTGAGTTCTCAGGTGTGGGTCGAAAATAAATGATTAGTTTTCCCAGAGTGTGATAGGCAAATGAGTACAGCATAGATACAGAAAGAACACTTATTTTAGTAGTTATGTATTTACTCCTACCATTAGTATATACAGCCCATAATATTACATGTATCTTTCTTTGAACAAGATTGGGTAAAAATATGCAAACTTCTTTCTTTCTTCAGACATGCCAAGTCTCAGAGCCCATGCAGTTCTGTCTACCTGAAATGTTCTCCAGCCAACCCTCACCTGCCCTTCTCCTCCCTACAGAGCTCAGTCCAACACCACCTTCATAGAGAGTGGCCTTCCCCGGCCACTATGTCAGACATGAGTGTCCCTGGTCATCCTCTCTCCAGCCTGCTGCCTTTTTCTTACGAAGCACTTCCAAGATCCTGGTTTATTTCTTTATTCCATGTCTCTGTCCTCCCGAAGGTAAGCGCCATGAGAGGAGGAGCTCTGTCTTAATTTTGCTCCATCTCCAGCATCTTGCCATTGCTTGACCCATAATAGATGCCTAATACCTATTTATTGAGTGAAGACCTATTGAAATGAATTATGACCTCAGTAGTGACATTCTGGCATGCAAGAAATAAGTATGAGCTGTGGCTAGGGCATGGTGAAATGTGTGGCGCCCTGGATATGGCCACAGAAGGAGATAAAATGTTTGGTGATAATTATACCTGTCTCCCCTCCAGCTGACCTATAGGTGAGCCACAGACCTGGGAGTGAGGTAGGGATGGACAATACGCCTTATGGTGATAAATATGGACTACAGAACATGGCTTAGAATTGAGTCCAGAATAGGCTTCCTGTTCCTTCCTCTTCTGAGGAGCTCACTCACCCCATTGCAACCATAAACTTCAGGCCTTCCTCCTCTCTTTCTCACCCTTCCTACCCCTCCTTCACTCTGCCTCAGGGTGAGGTCTGCTCCAGTGGATTGACTTATGGCAAAGGTAAGAGCTGAAAGAACATGTGTGACTCGGAAGAGAGAGAAAAAGACATAGCATGTCAGTGCTAGCCAGGGGCCCTGGTCCCAGCCTCACCAGTCAGAAAAGCCATTCATTCATGTGAAGGAGGAAGCCAGGGTAGAAGCTTCCCCTTCAATTCTTCTGAGACTGTGGAAGTTTCTATGTGGAAGAGGGTAAGTGCAGGAATAGTCAGAAGAGAATGGTTCTCTATAGAGTCAAGGTCACACATGCATCTGTGTGAAAGGGAAGACAAAGACCACTGTGAACAACAATGAGCTCCTGGATATCATAAATTATGTCTTGGATACCACTGGCCCTAACATATATCTCTATGCCTGGCCAATGGTAGTGGCCAATAAGTGTATGCTTAACAAAGTGTGCTGAAAGAATGGAAGACTGTATGAATGAGTAAATGCACTAGTGATGGAGTGAGTAAAATATGTATTATACATCAGCCTCTTATGAATCTTGTTAATATGTCTAATCTTAAATCCTGATCACCTTAAGATATATACCAAAAAAATGACTTTACAAATATGTAAGGGTGAGACCCAGAACCTGGACCATAGTGCCCCCACTAACTTCTGGTCAGCGTGTAAACCCTCTTAGAATAACTTTTAGCTCCAAGGAGGTTGAATTACTTAGAGTAGGTGGTCCATATCATCTGTGATCAATCAATAAGCCATCTCTGTCTGCCTTCCATCTCTTGAGCAGGGGATCTTAACTTGGGTCCATGGACTTTGCAAGGATTAGAGGACACATTTCCAGAGGTCTGTGAACTTGGATGTGGAAAAAATGCACCTTTATTCTGACCCATCTCTAACTGAAATTCAGCATTTTTATCACATGTGAATGTAGGCAACAAACCCCAATATTAATAAGATCTGTGACTTTATCATCAACAGGAATCACAGATAACTTCATATCATGCATCAGCTTTTGCAGGTGTTTGTGTCTACTTCAAAATTACACTACTTATTGGACCTCTTAGACCTTATTTAATGCCTTCATAAATAAGCACGTGCCATACCTACATAATCATGCCCCTGAGATGATCCTTAATGACCCCACCTCCTGGTATTCACACCCTGGATAATCCTCTCCTGTGAATGTGAGCTGAACCTAGTGACCTGCTTCTAATGCATAGAGTAGGGCAAGAGTGAAAAGTCATGCACAAGATGAGACTATAGAGACAGTGACTTCTGTCTTGCTTTCATTCTCTCCTGCTTACTCTGATGAAGCCAGCTGCCATATGTGAGCTGCTCTATGGAGAGGGACTAAGGGTGACTTGTGGCCAACAACCAGTGAGGAATTAAGGCCCTCAGTTCAACCTCCCATGAAAAACCAAATCCTGCCAACAACCATGTGAGTGAGCTTAGAAAGCAATTTCATCCCCAGCCAATCTTAAGAGACTGCAACCCTGGCCAATACCTGCATTGCAGCCTCAGGAGAGACCCTAAACCAGAAGCCCCAAGCTAAGCCATGCTCAGATCCCTGACCCACAGAAACTGTGAGATAATAGATGTCTGTTGCTCTAATATGCTAATTTTGTTGTGCAGCAATAGATAATGAATACAGTTATCTATCTATCTATCATCTATCTATCATCATCTATCTATCTATCTATCTATCTATCTATCTATCTATCTATCTATCTATCTCCTGATTGGTAAGTCATCTCAATATAACTAGTTTCCTTTGAGGAGGGGTCCTGGGCTTCACCAGGCCGACAAGGTGGTCCACGCCACTCAGAGGTTAAGATCCCCTACCTCAGATTCTGTTTTGGAGAGACTCTGGTTCTGGAAGGGGCATTAGGGCGTAGCATACATCTGAAGTCACATCCTCCTGACCTTGGAGGTAGCAAAGGGAAAGAATAAGGAGAACCAAGGAGCGAGGTTTGGTTCAGCTGATAGGGTGTCACAAGTTGGAGCATTTTCATCAAGATTTTCATCAAGATAGCCAGAAACATCAAAGGGAGATAAGACAGCTGAGAACCAAGGTGTTAAGTTTGAGCCCAAAGTTGGAAGGGTAACAAAGCAGAGGGTAGATGGAGAAGCCAGGGATGGAACTAGGAATGTCAGACCTGGGGAGAGAAGAGTCGGCCTGGCTATGCAATGCAGGGGTCCTAAGCACACACTGCATCTCGGGTGCTTTGTCCTGGTGTTTTTTAAGGGCAAGACCAGCACAGAGAATATAATTCCATCTCCCATTCCGAGTAGGAATCTCATGTTGGCTGATAGGGATTTAGACAGTATTTCCCTGCCCTCTCATCTGAATGGTAAGTTCCTCGGAGGCAGGGTCCCCGTGTCCTTGTTTCCTCGGTACCCCAGAGATGGACAGCAGCATAAACTTTCATACATCGAATATCTGCTAAGTGAAGGTGCTGCACTTGGCAACCACAGATGAATTAGGCTCAGTCTCTGCCTCAAGTTGTTCATGGTCTAAAGAAGGAGCCAATAAAGACAGATAGTGGCTTTAGAAAGCCCTAATTCATTTATGAGCTGCATTTCCTAACTGTGCTTCCTAATTTGGTGGTTCTCCAAGCCATGATTTTACATCTATTAAAAGGAAGGTAGTAACACTCATTTCCCTGGGTGGTGAAACTTTAAACCAGATGATATGTTTAGAGAACACCACTCAAGGCATGACGTGTCATGGGTCTTCTACCTCACCTCCTATTCTGCTTCCAGTCTTTGGTCGCAAGGCCCCAGGGTTTATATGAGATCTAAGTCCTGTGTGAATGTTGTAGCCATGTGCCACAGCCCATGAGCTCTCAGAGGCAGGGACCATGTGGAACTCATTTTCTCAACCCCAGTGAATGGAAGAGCACGGCCTCAGAGTAGGGGCTGCTCAACACATGTTTGATAAATGATTAAGATGATAAATGACAAATCCTAGAAAATCCTCCAAAATTGAGTGCAACAGCCCTCCACAAGAAAAATCATCATGAGCTGGAGGATTGGGACTTTGACCCTGCTCTTAAAAAAATGCGGAGGACTTGGGTGAGTAGATAGGACCTGGTAGCAGAGAAAGAAAGATCCAGAGGCTACACACCAGCCTTACAACAGTGGTCACCTCTGGGCAGGAAGGAGAGGTATGTGATGGGAGGGACACAAAGGGAGTCTTTGGCCTCTGCCAAATTTTCTTTAAAAAAAATAAAATATCACAATCAATTGCAGCAAAACATCAACATGTGTTAAATTGGAGGCGTAGGCACAAGGGGACTGTTACAGTCCCCCTGCTTCTTTCTGTGTTAGAAATATTTTGTGCTGAAAGAGGAAGAAGCATTTCAGATGGGAAGACTGCTGGGTAAATGCAGAGGGGTCGGGAGATTGTAGCAAGGACAGAACAGGGAAGGCCTGAGGTAGATTTGTCTGTGGACCCTACAAGCAGAGTGTCCCCAGTGAGGGGGCAGGGAGCAAATTGGAACTGTCCTTGGTCCTGTCCTTGGTCCTGAATGAAAACCCCACCCTTGGACACTGTTATTTCTGGTTATCCTAGAGCACTGGAGGTTTCTGCCCAATTCCCCAAGTGCTCATTGGTCTTCTTGGTATTCTCTAACTTAATGTCTTTAAGTCCAATTTTACCTAACTGCTGCAAAAAAAGAGCATAACATGAGTATTTCTCAGCCTAATAATAGTATCTACTATTGATCAAGCTGTCATGTGTGGCAGGCACTGATAGCAGTTTTTATACATTGCTTCATACTGTTATAATTAGCCCCATTTTACAGATGAAGAAACAGACAAAGACCGAGATCACATAAATGGCGACATTGAGATTAAAGCACATCACATAAGTACATAGCCCAGGAATAAGCTAATCATTCCCTGGCCCATGCAAATAGGCCTTAACTCAGAAGAAACTAGCCCTTATGAAGTCATTGGCTCAATACTTTCCGGATTTTTTTCTATCTACAAAAGCAGGATTGTGGATTCCAAAAAAAGACCACGTGGGTGAAAGTATCTTTAAACTATCAAGTCCTCTACAAATGTTGGCAGCTCTCTCTAGGCTTATTATCAATAGGAATGGTGATAATGAGGATAATAAGCTTTCTGCAGATGTCAACAACATAAACCATATTCTACATCCATTGTCCATGGAGGGGGGAATATATACATATCATATATATATATATATATATATATATATATATATATATATATATACACATACACATATTGAGAGAGAGAGAGCCCCAAGATAGAGTGGGACAGACCTGGATGTACGGCGTCATCTCAACATGTATTAGCAATGTGATGGTGGGAGAGTCATTTGATAGCTTCCCATGCTGTGTCTCCAGCTGAAAGTGGTCATGTCAGACCAGAGTAATCAGTAAAGACAAGAGATAACATGTGATGAGTTAGCCTAGGATAATTATGGTAACTGATGATGGTGACAGAAGCTATTATTTATTTATTTATTTTTAAAGATTTTATTTATTTATTTGACAGAGAGAGACATAGCGAGAGAGGGAACACAAGCAGGGGGAGTGGGAGAAGGAGAAGAAGGCTTCCCGCTGAGCGGGAGCCCGATGCAGGGTTCGATCCCAGGACCCTGGGACCATGACCTGAGCTGAAGGCAGACGCTTAATGACTGAGCCACCCAGGCACCCCCAGAAGCTATTTATTCATTGCTTGTGGCCTGGCACCAGGCACTGTGTTGGGCACTTTATGCACATTAGCTTCTATCCTTATTAAGGCCCTAGGAAGTGTCAATTATTCTCTCCATTTTAAAGATGAGGAAACTGAGGTTCAATGAGCCCTTACTAACTGTCAGCTCAATCAAATGGAATGTGACTCATCCATAAGCAGATGGCACTTGAGAGACTGGATGACAGGGACTGGTAGGTACAAGGTGGCCCTACTCTTCAATCTGTCTAAAGCCTAAGCAGGTACTCCCATCATCAGGTCTCACTCTGAGCCGGTGCCTGGAGAGAGAAAACTTCACAGGCAGACACACAGTTGAATCAAAATTCCAAATTCCACGGATGGTGGAATCCAGTCTGGCTCCTCCGATGCTCAGAGGCCAGCTGCCACTGGCTCTCCTTTTCCCGAAGGTCTGGATCTAAGGGAAACCTGCCCTCCAAGCAGGACAGAGCCAGTGCAAGGGAGCTAGGCTCCCTCCTTTCTGCCTGGAGAGCAGGAGAAGAGATAGGAGGGAATTGTGCCAAGGTCACTGTGTTCCCGGTCAGCGTGTTCCAGCTTTGAAGTCAGAGAGCTGCCAGTGTCCAGGCAAGAAGAATGCTGCCGGGTGCTCCACCTGCCAGGCCTCTGATGAGCTCCAGCTGGGCCTCAGCCTCCACACAGCTGCATGCTGCAGAGAGGCCACGCTCACCGAGACTGCCTTTCCAGCCCCGGCGGTATCCCTAGGAACCTGTGACTGGGGAGAAAGCCAAGCCATGGAGCACACAACGGCCTCACAGATGTGCCCAGGTACCTTGCTTCCAGCGGCTCTGCAAAGCAGCCAGGCATGCCTCCATCACCAAATCCCGTGAGAATTCTCCACACAGCCCCTGGGTCTCTCTTCCTTCTGTCACTTTACTTATAACTTTTCTTTAATTCATTCAGTCCTGGACCCCTAGAAAAGGTTTATTGTGCACCCACTAGGAACAGGTCCACTCAGAGCTGGATCCTGGGGAGAGCACAAGTGTCTTGGAACAGCAATGCCACGACCCACATGCTCAGCACGTCCTCCCATCCCTGAGCCTAGCCACCCAGAGCAGGCCAGCTAGCTCAGATGTGGGCACGCTGGGGATGGCCACCTCCTGCACTTAGGGCAAGCCCCAGTTTGCTGTTCTCACAGGGGACCAGGACTGATGATGTAAGGGGAATGTGGGGCCACTTGGAGATGCAGGAAGGAAAAATACCATTCAAAGCACTAAAGTGTACAGTTTTTTCCTTTCTTCCACAGCCTTGCCCTTGACTTGCCGTGGTGGTTTTTATTTGCCATTTAATGTCATTCTAAGTAAAGCATAATTACAACTGTAAATTACTAGCATCAATTTTAGCCTATGTGTTTATATTGTACTTCATGTTAAGGGCAAATGTGAGAGCATTTGACTCGTGCAGAATCACCAGTATTACACAATTTGTATTTTGTCGCTCATGCATGTGTATATATTTTGTTCTTACCAGAACAGTGGAAACACAGCACAAACAACTCAACTATTTGATTTCACCTTCTCAACATACACGCATTTCATCAACAGTCAGTGGCAGTGGCAGCTTCCTTAAAACATATTTGGTACTGGCTTTGAGTCTTGCCAACTCCCATGAATCATGGGTCTCCCAGAATTCTGTCCTCACGGGGCATGGAAAGCACTCTGTGTGACTGGGGTGGCAATGAACAATGGATACAGTATTGTGCCTATCTCCTCTGATCACTCTGTTGCCCCATCGGACTTCACTCACAAAGCTCAAGTTCAAAGATAAGCTTATTGAGAATTCCAAAATGGTAACAGCATACTATGACACCAAGCATGGGGCTCTTTTGAGTATGAGGCCCGATAGGACTTTCCTGGCTGCACAAACATGAAGCCAGCCCTTTGGAATGATGCTCTAGTTAGGAATCTTGACTATAAGCACTTATGTGGCCAACTGTTTTGACTGTCATAAAAGATTTAACCTTTCTGGGTATAATTTTATCTTCCTAGAGGCTTTTGCCCTGTGGTTTGCAGATCAAGTGGGGGTGATGGGTGTAGACATGAAAACCAGGGAAAAGGTCTCCTAGAAGAGCCCACACTCATACTAGCTTAGGTAGTGGGTAGAGCCAGATTCAAAGCCCTGTTTCACCACTGAGTAGCTTAGTTACACTTGGCAAGTGATTTAGCCTTCTGAAGTCTCGATTTCTTATGTTGTAAAACAGGCGTAATGGCTACCATATCTCAGAGGAACTGCTAGAATTCAAGATAACTCGGGGGAAGTCCCTGTGCCCAAGGGACACAAAATTAATGAGCAGTATTGTACTGTTTTGTTAAAACACTTCAGGTTTCTGAACTTCAGCTGTCCTGGTTGCTCCTAATACCCCCCAGATACTCCCTAAATCCCTTGTTACCTGCAGACACACATGTCTGGCAGAAGAGGCAGAAATGTGCTATGAAGGAAGGTGAGTGGTTCGGTGGGTTTCTGACTCAAGCAGACATGGGTTCCAATTCCATCCCCATTTTCTGCTTGGCCCTGAGCACATGACTTCACCTCTTAGGGTCTCAGTTACCTTGTGGGTAATGCAGAGGAGAGGAATGATCCTAGGGGCTGCTTCGTGAAGCCACGGTGGGGATTCCATGGGCTCTATGGAGTCTGCTCCACTTAGCAGACTGCTGGGCTCAGAGCAATGCTCAGTCATTTATCCCATGCGTCACTTACCTGTCTGCAAAATGAGGATGCTGGTAGTCCACACAGCATGAAGTTATTTCCAGGGACAAATAAGAATGTCCACACAAAGTTATCAAATACAGCACCTGGTACATAGTTAAGGCATCATGACTATGAAATGTTAGCAATGATAATATTTGGTAGTTATCACATTATTGATGATAGCAGATAACCACCACAATTCTCTCTCCCCCCTGTGCTGGGCGTCCCTGACAGTGCCCAAGAGCACCTCCTAGTTCAGTGTCCAGTTTCAGCTTTTGCTGGGGCCACTTCAACACCCTTCCCCACCAGAGAATACAGTTTACCCAAGGACTGAGTATATTTTTGTTTTTGAAGATGAACAAATCCAAGTTCCAAAGCACAGACTTCTTCAAAACAAGACAGGGCTCCAGACAAGGCCATGGCCCTGACTTTTAGGAACTGGAAGGGGGTGTACTTTCTAGTAACCTCTTGGAGGAAGATGATAGCTACAGTTGTGAATCAAGGTCTCCTTGTCCTCTAGCCTAGCTTCCCTGTTAGAAGCTGTGGGATTATCTTCTTTCAAACAATCACAGAGCACCAGCTTTGTCCCCAAGCTCCTTCACCCTTCTTTCTGTAACAGGGAGACATTCCCCATGAAGCCTGAGTACAGTATCCAGGCCACAAGGTGGCCACTATATGCATCCCTTTCAGATAAACCTCTTGGCTTCCCCCAACCCAATACAGGCCCACCTTGGTTAGCTCATTTTTGCACTCAACAAAAACTTCTTGAGCACTTACTATCTGCCAAGTATAGTGCTAGACACTCAGAGACAGACCTGCTGAGTTAGAGACAATCTGTTTTTTGTGTGTAAGCCAAACTATAAATAGAAGTTATTAATATAATGTGTTAAAATGCAGTGAGGAAGGAGGAAAAGGAGCACCATGGAAACCCAGAAGAAAAGAAGAGGGACTTAGGTAGGGTTTCAGCATGAGCTGCAGAAGGTGACACCTGATCTAATCAAGAAAGGAAATTGCTATTTCTCACCTATAACTTTACTAAGTCATTCATCTCACACACACACATGGAGGAAGTGACCCTCCCCTCCAACCCACTCACGTTCTCTGGCGGCCCCCCATGCCCGGCCATCTCGGCTCTCAGCACACAACTCTAGAAGTGCTCATTCCATCATCTGACCCCCAGACCAGACTGTAAGCCCTGGGAAAACAGCAACAAGTCCAACCAGGTTCTCTGTTGAGAGCATACACAACCCTTAACAAAGAGCCCAGCTTCTAGTAGGCATACAGTTAATATTCATCACATTGAATAACACATCTTTTGAGAACCTAATATTGTGAAAGCCCCATGTTGGTTCATGGTGATACAAGTTCGACAAATATGCTTACATAAGTAATTAACAAGTGGAGTTGACAAATGGAAATATTAAATGAATGATACAGATTGAAGAAGTTGGGAAGAGTGGCATGTTCAATTCAGCTCAATTAGATTCAGTCCAACAAACATTAACTGTGTCTTCTGAGAGGAACATTCTATGAACAAGTAAGGATACAAAAATATATCAGAAGAAGGAAGCCCTTACACTCACATGTAAACTTAGAGGAGAGAATACAAGGCCACAAAATAAAGATCTACCTAAATCAGAGGCCATGAAGTTTCAAGGGCAGGAGCCTCAGAAAAGATTTTAGAAGGGCTTCAGAATGCATCTTGAAGCAAAGCACTTCTCCCATGTGGGTTCAGATTGAGTGTGGGGAAGAACTCATTCTGGGAAGAGAAAATACCAGAGGCAAGTAGGAAGAACATGGGTGGTGTGTTTTGGAAAGTTCAGCTTGACAGTCCTCTACAGACAGTGCTCAGGAGGAGAAAGAGCCTGGCTTCAGGGACTCAATGACCCAACCAATTCTTCCAGAGCCTCCTATATCCACAGTGTTGCAGCCCCAGGACCCCAGGTGTCTGTGGAGTGGACACAGTCTGCTTTGGTCCACCCAATATCTCTGCTTCCTTGGAGGGCCATCCGCCTGCCCCCATTCTGCATGGTCTTATTAGGACTTCAGTCAGGGTAGCCCACCCCAAACCCCAGCCTCAGGGGTGAATACTGAAAGCTCCATCATAAAAACCAATCCCCTGCAGTAACAGGGCGGCCCAGTGGCTGGCATGTGACTCAAGGATGGCCGTTAATATCTTTTCCTGGACTGATACATAGACATTGGGAAAGAGAAGTACCTTTTTAGCTGATGTTGCTAAACTGGGAGAAAATGAATTGGAAATATTTGTGGTCATCCTCTCTGCCCCATAGAAACAGCCTGCCAGTGGCAAGAAGCCAACACACAGAGGAAGCCAAGCTGAAGAATGGAGAAAGGGCCTGATAACAGGCTTTAACAGATGCCTGCGTTTTTAAACTTGGATGGATCCATTAACAGAAATGCAGAAGTCAGGAGGATGAGCTGACATCCAGAGGAAGATGGTATCACCCCAAATCACCAAATCCAGAGCTATAAGAGATCATAAAAAGATTCGGCTCAACCAGTCATCTGATGCTCGTACTTTCTGTTTTCCCCATAGTTAAGTTTCACTCCGCTAGCTTCCTTCAGTCAACAATGTTGATTAAACATTTGATCAGTTTGGTGAGCAAAGCATTAAGGGCCTTCTTTCTGAGGAGCTTACCATTTAGTTGAGGGGAAAGGAAACCAATGAATACATAATATAGTGTCAGGTTTCAAATGTAGGCTATTAGGAAAAAATGAAGAGGGTCTCATGATGGCTTTGGGTATGCTGCGTTAGATTAGGCAGCCAGAGAAGGGCTCTTGAAGGAGAGCATACATAAGCAGAGCTTGAATGATGGGAGGAAATAAGTCATACAACTACCTGGAGAAAAAGAGGAAGGCTGTTCCAAGCATAAGTCACCGAGGTAGGGGAGTGCTGACAGGGCCATCGGACACCCCCGAAGCTAGGTGTGTGCAGAGATAGGAGGGCATGGGAGAGACCTGCAGGGGAGGAGGTCATGGTAGTAGTCGGTGGGCTTGGTGAGCCACGGTGAGTATGACCAAAAACCATTAGAGAGTTTTAGGTAGGGGATGCCCATACAAAGAATACCTATGAGAGTCCTGACCCAGGTTCCATTAATTGGAGATGGACTTGACTTGAAAGTAGAGAAAGACAGTAAGTGGGCAGGAAAATGAAAAGGAGGTCAGGCAGGTGAGCCATACAGAGCTGGGAGCAGCAATAGAAACACAGCTGATACGTTTGGAAGAGGGGCAAAGATGATGGATGCAGTGGAAATTTTAACTAAAACCCAGCGGTTCAGAAACCAGAAGAGGGAGGATGGCATCCTACTTTGGTGGGCTTGGATGTCAGGCTGAAGGAATGACTCCTTATCAGGTGGGCAACAGGGAACCATTAAAGGTTTTTGGAAAGGGAGGGTGACCTCACTCTCTGCCTCAGCAGATCATAATCGTGTCCCAGGAGAGGACGTGTGTTGAAGTAGGAATAAGCATGAGCTGGGATTCAGGCAGCGTTAGTTCAAGCACAGATTCCACTCTTACTTTGTCATCTGGGACCACCCATGAAAAGAATGAGACCAAGGAAAGAAATCAGAAATATATCAAAGAGGTGCCTCATCTCCCACAAGGAGTGAAGGGGGCAAACTACTTTATCTTTGTAAATAAAACTTTATTGGAACACAGGCACACTGTCCATGTACACATCATCTGCCCACAACAATGGCAAGGTTGCGTGATGGTCATAGAGAACATATTCCTGGCAAAGTATGAAATAATAACTGTCTAGCCCTCCTCAGGAAAAGCTTGCTGGCCCCTATCCCTCAAATCTTACAGTCTCAAACTTGATATAATAGGTTGGCCATGGTGCAGAAGGAGAGAAAACATAAAAACTCCTGGATTCACACATAGCAACCTAGAAGGGAGGAGAAGTTAACAGGATTGGCAGTTTTCCCTAGGCATAGGGGAAAAAATATTTTCTCCTGACAGACAGTCAGATAATGGCAGTTTTAGTGTGAGATAAAGAGATCAGAGATAGAAATGGACAAACACAGATGAGAAAGATGGGCAAACCAAAGAGAGAGCAAGCGATGGAGACAGGTGAAGAGATAGTATTTGATATATTTCCAATTTATTTATATATCTGTATGCGTGTGCATATATACATGTGTATGTGTGTATATCTGTATCTATATACCAGTGTACATATAGTAGCCCCACTCTGGAGTGTTGACAGAGTATTTAAAAAAAAATATCCTCAACACAAAGAAAATTTCTTGGGTGGAGATGTCAGAAAGTCATTTCTTCATTCCAAACTATCCTGAGATAGAAAATCAGGACATATTGTCCCAAGGGGTAACTGTGTTGACAGAGACTAAGACAAGATCAATACTGGGTTTTGATAGTAAAGTTTGCAGTACGTGGAGGTAAATAAGACCATGTTCCCTGAATGCTTTTATCAGAAATATCGGCTGCAGGTTTATGAGGCTTCCTTCCCAGTCTGTCTCTTTCTGAGCTTATAAAAGTGCTTTTAGGGGATGTCTTACTGATTGCAAATATCACAAATGGAAGTAATGAGTTTTTAAAACCACAAACCCCACCCCCCCAAGAAAACAAAGCTGTTTCCTGATTTTAGAGACAGGAAGAAGGGCCTATTATCCCAGGGAAGAAGAGTCTGGCTGGCCTCGGGAAAAGCCACAACCCCTTTTCTGAGTGCACGCCATCAACCAAGACCACAGTCTGATGACTGAACGGTATCAAAAGCCTTGCCAGAGGTAGAAGAGAGGGCTCAGGAGAAAGGAAAAGAGGGTGAACTAGGGAAGATCCTTCCATGCCATTCACCAGCTTTGCTCTGGAGTGATTCATGGTGCCTGGTGCGGAGGCTGATAAACCAGGATCTGAATTCCAAATCTGACACAGGGTTGCTGGTGGATCCTGGGCAAGAAGTGAACGTTCACCACTTTGTTTGAGGACCTACAGATAGTTTTCTATAGTTGAGGTAGGTGGCACTTGTGGGGACAGAGCAGGAGGCAGCGGGGATGAGAATGACAATACACAACTACAACCACGCCCACCACAATAATTGCTGTCATTGCCCGAGTGTTTGTGCCCAAAAGTGCTTCAAGTGGCTTAAAATACGAACTCCTCTTCTCACGATAGCCTTCAGAGGCGAGTTATTACGAATACGAGCTCCGTGGGATAAATGAGACTCAGAATGGCGAAGTGAAAAAAAGTGAAAATTTGAATCCAGAAAGCCCACCTGAGGGCCTGCAGGGTTATCTGCTCTGCTCTGTGTCTTCTGCGATGAGGCTGGAAAAATAAGCAGGAGTTAGACCATAGTATTAATTTCCTACAGCTGTCGCAACAAATGACCACAAATTGGGTGGCTTAGAACAACAGAAATCAATTCTATGTCAAGGGCCATGCTCCCTTTGAAGGCTCTGGTAGAGGGTCCTTCTCTGCCTCTTCCAAACTCCGGTGGCTCTTGGCAACCCTTTCCTTCTTGGTGTATAGGTGTATCTCTGTCCAATCTGGTGTATAGGTGTATCCAGTCCAATCTCTGCTCCCATCTTTACATCACCCTCTATTCTGTGTCTCTGCGTGTCCTCACTTCTTCTTACAAGGACATCAGTCATTGGATTTAAAGCCCACTCTGACCCACTATGACCTCATCTCAATCCTAAACTAATTATATCTGCAAAAACCCTATTTCAAAACAAGGTCATGTTCTGAGGTTCCAGGTAGACATGAATTTTGTGGGGACATTATTCAATCCACTACAATCATGAAGCCCTTAAGTTCTAACCTTATCTTGCAGGGGCTAAAGAGACAAGGCTCTTTCATCTAGCGCTCCTTGGGTTATAAGTGATAGAAACTCAGCTCAAATTGGCTTAAGCATAAAAGGCATTTGTAAGTTCAGGTAACTAAAAAGCCTAGGTATACACTTTAGGTATGAAAAATTTCAGGCAGATCTGCTTCCAGGAGGCCAAACTAATACCTTATCTCACCATCTCTCAAGTCTAATTTCTCTTGTGTTGGCTTCCCTGAAGCATAAATTCTGCCCAAATCCCTGGCTGATAGCTAAACTAT
Organism: Mirounga leonina; assembly: GCF_011800145.1. NCBI lineage: Eukaryota > Metazoa > Chordata > Mammalia > Carnivora > Phocidae > Mirounga > Mirounga leonina. The sequence goes on along the minus strand of NW_023270415.1, from coordinate 69,667,561 downwards.
GCACACATGGGAGAGAGGCAGACGGGCCAGCAAAAAGCATAAAGAGATCAGGAGGAAGTCTACTCTTTAAAGATAGAGGGACAAGGGATGAGATCTGTGAGTGTTCTGTTCTCTTTTGTTTTGTTTTTTTAACTCTGCACCACTTCGCACAGCTTGGGGAGCAGAAAGCCGAAATCTTATGGGCTTGAAATCTCAGGAGACAGAGCCTGGGGTTAACAGACAAATTAGAAATATGGGGTGGGGGGGAATCCCTAGGGAACAAAATTACTGAAAGTGTGAGTCCCATTGTTGCCCAAATTCTTGACAAATAACCAAGTTATGCAGGCATCCGAAAGACTCCCCAGGAACCAGGCTAAAGAAGCCACAGGAATAGAGCAAAAATATCAGGTACTACAATATCCTTTCAAGCCAGGCAGGTTAAGTGCTTCCAATAACAAAAATCCAATAATCCTCAGAAGAACACAACATAATTACAGAGTCACTACAATGTATTATCTGCAATGCCCCATTTTCAACCAAAAATTATTCCATGTGCAAAGAAACAGATAAGAAGAATTCACACTCAGGCCTTAGGAAATGACAATACCTGGGAACAGATGTTGTAATTATCAGACAAAAGTTTCAAAATATGGTAACAATGAATGATCATGTAAGGAACGAAGAAAACAATCAGTGAATATGTAATAGGAAGATAAATCAATGGAAACTATCTCATCCAAACAACAGAGATTAAAAGTAGTGAAAGAAAATAGACAGAAGCTCAGAGCCCTGTGGGAAAATATCAAGCATGATCCAGCATGTGTAGAATTAGAATCTAAGGAGAAGAAAAGAGGTAGAAGGGGGCAGAACAGTTCTTTGAATCAATAATGGCCCCACACTTCCCAAGCTGGCTGTAAAGAGGGTAAGGGAGCCAGCCTTTTGCACATAAACTCAGATCTTCATCAGGACAGAATTAGCTTCGGAACATTTGGCCCAATGGGTCACAGCTGAAGGACAGCTCTTAGGTGGTGGCCTATGGGCGAAGCAATGCGGAAGTCAGAAAGACCTAACGTGAAAGCTCAGGTGTACCCTTTCCCTGCCATGTGACACTGACTGGTCATTTCAATGCCTCAAATGCTTCGTATCCTCATCTGTAATATGGGGTGTCTCCTATGCAGGTGATCTTGCTCTCCCGTCCTGAAGTGGCATATGAGGAGCATTTCTTTTTTACTAATTTTTTTTTTTTACTAATATATTTTATCTCTCCCACAGAACATAAATTCCAGGAATGGGGGGGGGGGACTTCTTTTTTTTTTTTGTCTGACTGCTCACTCCGATATCCCCAGCACCAAGAACAATGGCCAATGTGTGATAGGTACCCAGTAAATATGGGTTGGAAACAGACACGTGTGACTGAATCAAGGAGCGGGTTGCCAGCAGAGAGCCTGCAGAGTGTGGAGGCTCAGTGAGCACTCTTTTCCTCTCCTCCCACACTCAAGGAAATGGATCTGCCAGTTACTGAGGGACTCCGCTCTCGGCTCTGGATGCATTCTCATCCCAGTCAAAATAAGATGATTATTTGGCTGAGTGAGACAGGAAATGACCAATAGCCACAACTAATGACACAGCTCCGGGCCTGGGAGACGAAAGAACAGCTCTGTGCAGAGGGAGCAGCGAGGGAGCCACAGGAATGTGAGACAGAAGCATTTTTTAAGGATTATTCCTAATGAAATGATGCAGCTTGCCTTCCAGTTATTCTTTGATAAATCTGACACTCACCTTACACAACTCCACTAGGATTTAGTCAGATGGAATCCTCCCTGCCTCTACACCCACTTCTCAGGAAAAGGGTAAATTGTACTCAACAAATGAGAGAATTAGAGTCCTGCTTCTCTTCGGGGCCACAGACCTGTGCCAGGACCTGACAAATATTATGGACCCTCTGCCCAGAAAAAGAAAAACACAGACAGACAATGTTTTGCATATAATTTCAGGGTGTTAAAGATCCCATCAGCCAGATCCATGAACCATATGGTCTGAGACAAAGTGCTCCATTTTGCAGATGAAAATACCAGAGTGCAGAGAAGGTAGCCCAAGGTCACATAGTAGGGTCTCTAATAAGAAACAGCTACACACCAACCCCCTAACTCCTAGTATCAAGTCCAATGTCATATTCATTGCTTAGTAATTATTTCGATTTTCATTAGCAGTCAAAATATTTACTGTCACCTCTCCTGAGCAAGGTATGTGACTCAGCCTGTAAATATCCACTCGGGTGGGATACAGTAGGAGCCGAAAATCATGACATGAGGGTTTGTGCCTGAGACCAGTGCAGATTTAAGTCTTGGCCCTCCTCTTAGCTGTGTGATCTTGAGTCATTACTGAACATTTCTGAGCTTCTGTTTCCCTTGTCTGGACGATGAAAATTAGGAGTACTGACTTCCCAGGGCTGTTGCCAAGATTAAATGAGATAGTGCTTGTGAAGCATGAGCTGTTATCAGTAGTAGCTGGACCTTTAAAACCTTAAAGCAGTTTCCAAAATGGATGTACCAAATATTTTGAGTAGCAGCAATTTGAGATAAGTGCCCAACTATCTACAGTAAGGACTGCAGTCAGGGGCGCTAATAATGTGCCTCCTGAATTTAAGAGAAAGGCCATCCGTTGAGAGTTAAACTCATAATATTCAAAAGAAAGAGAATGTTTCATCAGGATAGGCTGTTATTCTCCCACAACAAATAATCCTCCAAGTCTCGAAGGCTTACAACAATAAAGATTCATGTCTTATCCACACGACTTACCCTCCACTGGTTCCACTTGGCCTTGACTCCGTGACCCAGTTGTGGAGCAGACTCTACCTAGAACATGGCCTGGCATCAGGTCAGTAGGGAGGAGTAAAGAGATGTGACAAACCACACGCTGTCTTCTGCCTGGTAGCGACACGTATCACTTCCACCTACATGCCATTGGCCAGAGCCAAGTCACATGGCTGGGTCATTTATCCATGGGGTAGGGAGGCATAAATCCACACCCCTCCCCAAGATGCAATGAATGTTCATGAACAATAATGCAATCTACCGTGGTAAATGGGAGCTGCTTTTTGCAGAATGGGCTATCCTAAGTGATGAAATGTAATTATGGAGCTGAAATACTCAAGTCCCATCCAAATGGTCAGTTGAAAAAAAAGAGTCTTCCCATGACATAGAACAAAAGCCAAGACCATATCAAAATGATCCCAATGAGGCAAACCTGAAAGAAGGAGCTGAGTAAAAAGACCATGATCTACACAGAGGCTGGAAAAGTGGAGGTCTGGCTGGGGGCAGGGGGGTGGGGAAGACAAACCCTGAATGTCACCATCACTGCTCAGGAGAAAGAAGATTCTAATCATCCGACAAGAGTTTCCTGGCACCCCGGCAAGCATGTTTTTGCCACGGAGAGATCTGTAAGATAGGGTCATAAAAATACATACCACTCAGTGTGGTCATGGGAACTTTTAGATAAAATAATGAGTGTGATGTACCGAGCACAGTGCTTGGTCCATATTACGGTCTCATTAAACGCTAGCTCATATAGATAGAGACGCAGACAGGGACACAGACACTGATGTATTTCCCATCACACCCAGCAAGGCTGTGAGCCTCAGACCCTGACTGGACCCAGCACTCCCCTGCATCATCATGAAGCATGGCCCAGAGCCCTCGTATCTATATTGTGCGTTAATGCTTGCAAAGTGCATTCTCATCCACTTTTTCCTGTTCAATCCCTGCAAGTCCATGAAGGGCAAGCTCCCACGGTTTGCTTTTTGTTGTTGTTGTTGTTCTGTTTGTTTTTATTGCCGCATAGCTGGCACACAACGTTACACTGATTTCGGGTGTACAGCATCATGATGCGACAGCTCTGTAAGTTATAACCACGCGCACCACAGGGCAGCCATCTGTCCCCACTCAGCTCTATGATACCACTGACTATATTCTTACCTTTTATGCCCGTGGCTTACTCTTTCCATAACGGGAAGCCTGTACCTCCTACTCCCCTGCATCCATTTTGCCCATTCCCCCACCCCCTCCCCTCCAGCAACCACCAGATTGTTCTCTGTGCTTATGGATCTGTTTCTGCTTTGTTTGTTTGTTCATCTGTTTTGTTTTTTAGATTCCACATATAAGTGAAATCGTATGGTATTTGCCTTTCTCTGTCCGGCTTATTTCACTCAGCATAAATACCCTCCAGGTCCAACCATGTTGTCACAAATGCACGGTTCCACGGTTTTTTAAGCGGCAAAGCCAATCTCCAATGCTGACTTCACCTGATGCCTTTGGGCTACAAATCCTGTGCTCTTTCTCCAATGAATTCTACCTGAAGCAGAATTCTGGCCACATTTCTTTGATCTCTCTCTGTCTCTCTCTGCAATAGTTACTTCAAAGGGATATTATTTGAAAAATAAAGATACTCAGCTACCTTACTTTTCATTCAGGGCATGCATCCTTTTCCCCATTCTCCAGCATGTCCGACCTGGGATATGACTGGCGTTGGGTAGTTTCGGTCCCTGTTCTGGGCTCTGTATGCCCTGGCACAGAAGGCTGCGCTTGCTTCTCATTGTAACAAGGTTGCACTAATTAGCTGCATTTGATTTTGCATATGGAGAGTGGATGCAAATGAATGCAAAGCAGTATGCAAATGAACAACATCCTGGCTCTCCAAAAGAAGGATCCTGCGGTACTGATGTCATGACAATGTATATTAATAGTCCATCTCATGAAGGCGTGATATTTTTTCGAAAGGGGCAGGCATCCAGGTTCTTTTTTTCTGGAATAATAGTGACTTTCTATTGAATTCCAAGTTTATGATCCTTGACAGGAAGTCTGTTAGCCATCGAGCTATATTCTCAATAGAAGATTCTTGTAGACAATGCCTACAAAGGACAAGCTTAGGAACTGAGCCGAATAGACTGTGGTTCAAAGTCCTGCTCTTTGCCTGGGCAAGCAACTTAACCCAAGTCTCAGTCTCCCCAGCTATAAAATGGGGTTAACCAACCCCACGACAGAGCTATGGGTGAGGACTAAAGGAGGTAATGTTGAAAGTCACCTGACATACAGTAGGCGCTCAGTAAGTGTTCATTCCCTTTGCCACACTCACTCCTCTGGAAGTCTAAAATGACAAATAAAAGGCATAGAGGGGGCTCATCTCCTAATCCTTGCTTGCCTTGCATTGCAATCCTAACTTGCCTTTCCAGTTAATGCATCTTCTCTAGTACAAAGCTGTGTCAGAGCTCAACCATTTTTCTTAAAGATTTTATTTATTTATTTGAGAAAGAGAATGAGAGAGAGAGAGCATGAGCTGGGGCAGGGGGAGCAGACTCCTTGCTGAGCAGGGAGCCCGACATGGGACTCCATCCCAGGACCCCAAGATCATGACCTGAGCCGAAGGCAGATGCTTAACCGGCTGCGCCACCCAGGTGCCCCTCAATCATTTTTAACATAGAACTATGTGATCTCTTAGAGTCCATCACAAGTGAGTAGATGACTGTCCTGCTCCCCAAAGTACCACCTGCTGAAAAATAGCAGCTACTCTTACAAAGCTCCTTCCATCATCCACCCTTCCCCAAACTGGTGAGTTCCCCCACTTTCAAGATTTAGTTCAAGTACATGGTATCCTGGAAGCCCCTGAGCGACTAGGGGCTCCCCTCTGTGCTCCCAGAATGCCTGTGGTCCCATGCATGCCTGTGTTCTCTTACTGTAGCCTCTTGGCTTATCTTCCTGCCTAAATATACTAGATGTTTCTCGTGGACAGGGACCGTTTCTTTCTTTCCCTTTCTTCTTTCTTTCTTTTTTTCTTTCTTGTTTTCTTTCTTGTTTTCTTTCTTTCTTTCTTTCTTTCTTTCTTTCTTTCTTTCTTTCTTT